>NC_091978.1:108534499-108866166 GCF_044704955.1 Pristiophorus japonicus
AATAGAATATGAGAGTAAGCTTGCAGGGAACATAAAAATTGACTGCAAAAGCTTCGATAGATATGTTAAGAAAAAGATTAGTGAAGACTAATGTAGGTCCCTTGCAGTCAGAATCAGGTGAATTCATAATGGGGAACAAGGAAATGGCAGACCAATTGAACAAATACTTTGGTTCTGTCTTCACTAAGGAAGACACAAATAATCTCCCCAAAATACTAGGGGACCGAGGGTTTAACGAGAAGGAGGAACTGAGGGAACTGAGGGAAATCCATATTAGTCAGGAAATAGTGTTAGGGAAATTGATGGGATTGAAGGCCGATAAATCCCCAGGGCCTGATAGTCTGCATCCCAGAGTACTTAAGGAAGTGGCCCTAGAAATAGTAGATGCATTGGTGGTCATTTTCTAACATTCCATGGATTCTGGATTAGTTCCTATGGATTGGAAGGTAGCTTTTTAAAAAAGGAGGGAGCGAGAAAACAAGGAATTATAGACTGGTTAGTCTGACATCGGTAGTGGGGAAAATGCTGGAATCAATTATTGAAGATGTAATGGCAGCGCATTTAGAAAGCAGTGACAGGATCGGTCCAAGTCAGCATGGATTTATGAAAGGGAAATCATGCTTGACAAATCTTCTAGAATTTTTTGAGGATGTAACTAGTATATTGGACAGGGGAGAACCAGTGGATGTGGTGTATTTGGACTTTCAAAAGGCTTTTGACAAGGTCCCACACAAGAGATTGGTATGCAAAATTAAAGCACACGGTATTGGGGGTAATGTATTGATGTGGATAGAAAACTGGTTGCCAGACAGGAAGCAGAGAGTCGGGATAAACAGGTCCTTTTCAGAATGGCAGGCAGTGACTAGTGGGGTGCCGCAGCTATTTACAATATACATCAATGATTTAGAT
Source organism: Pristiophorus japonicus (assembly GCF_044704955.1). Classification (NCBI taxonomy): domain Eukaryota; kingdom Metazoa; phylum Chordata; class Chondrichthyes; family Pristiophoridae; genus Pristiophorus; species Pristiophorus japonicus. The sequence continues at coordinate 108,535,409 of NC_091978.1, forward strand.
GAAGGAATTGAGTGTAATATCTCCAAGTTTGCAGATGACATGAAGCTGGGTTGTGGTGTGAGCTACGAGGAGGACGCTAAAAGGCTGCAGGGTGACTTGGACAGGTTAGGTGAGTGGGCAAATGCATGGCAGATGCAGTATAATGTGGATAAGTGTGAGGTTATCCACTTTGGTGGCAAAAAAAGAAGGCAGATTATTATCTGAATGGTGACAGATTAGTAAAAGGGGAGGTGCAACGAGACCTGGGTGTCATGGTACATCAGTCATTGAAAGTAGGTATGCAGGTACAGCAGGCAGTTAAGAAAGCAAATGGCATGTTGGCCTTCATAGCAAGAGGATTTGTGTATAGGAGCAGGGAGGTCTTGTTGCAATTGTACAAGGCCTTGGTGAGGCCACACCTTGAGTATTGTGTGCAGTTTTGGTCTCCTAATCTGAGGAAGGACATTCTTGCTATTGAGGGAGTGCAGCGAAGGTTCACCAGACAGATGCCTGGGATGGCAGGACTGACATATGAAGAAAGACTGGATCGACTAGTCTTATATTCACTGGAATTTAGAAGAATGAGAGGGGATCGCATAGAAGCATATAAAATTCTGACAGGATTGGACAAGTCAGATGCAGGAAGAATGTTCCCAATGTTGGGGAAGTCCAGAACCAGAGGTCACAGTCTAAGGATAAGGGGTAAGCCATATAGGACCAAGATGTGGAGAAACTTTTTCACCCAGAAAATTGTGAACCTATGGAATTCTCTATCACAGACAGTTTTTGAACCCAGTTTGTTGGATATATTCAAAAGGGAGTAGATGTGGCCCTTATGGCTAAAGGGATCAGGGGGTATGGGAGAAGACAGGAGTGGGGTGCTGAAGTTGCATGATCAGCCATGATCATATTGAATGGTGGTGCAGGCTCGAAGGGCCAAATGGCCTACTCCTGCAGCTATTTTCCTTGTTTCTATGTTTCCATGACACCTGCTAAAAGTGTCTAAGTAATCGCAGCTGGGAAGTGAGCAGGCTGCCTTTACCTCTGCTAAACCAACAGGGGTAGCACCACATAGCAGCACACATAAGAGAAAGATAACACACAAGTAGATTCACATGGGCGTTTCATTGAATATTAATGTGAAGTTTCAGTTAATTTAATGTGAACCATAAATTACTTACTTTTCAACACTTGAACAAATTCTGTACAGCATTAGAAGTGGCTTAGTAAGTTGCAGTGAACGATCTAACATAACATTACCTTCAGTAATGGTGGTGACTGTGAAAGGAATGGATTGGTCATTGTAGGGATGCTTTATGGTGTTGCTGTGGATGGTGCCAACCTGGTGCAACATGTTGCAGCCATATGGGTGTACTGCGTAAATTTAAGTAAATCTGACCATAATGAGGCCATCCTAGGCCTCCTGGCAGCAATGTGCTCGAATGCTGGTGGGATCTGGCTCGCAGCTTCCTCCAGCTCCTGCTCCTCCTCGTCTTCCAGCTGATGCTCCTCCTGCTCCTCCTGCTTCTCCTCCTCTGAAGAGGCTGTGCATTCAGTGCCTTGCTCCTCATGCAGCGGTAATCCTCACTGCTGCGCTATGTTGTGCAGGGCGCAGCAAACCATGATGATTCTGGAGACTCTGGCTGGTGCATACTGAAAGGTTCCTCCAGATCTGTCAAAGCACCTGAAGCTCCTTGGCTTCAGTACTTGGCCTACTCAAGGCTGTCATGAGCCGCGCCTTCAGTCGATAGCCTTTGCCTTCAAGCAGCCAGCTGGAAAGACTGTTTAGAGGAGCAAAGAGCTGAGGGAGGGTGGACTGGCTCAGGACAAAATAGTCATGGCAGTTGCATGGGAATTTAGCACACACATGCATGATGAGCTTCCTCTGGTTGCAGGTGAGCTTGACATTGAGTGGAAGCCCTTGTGGTTGACAAAGACACCTGGGTTATGGTGGGGTGCCCCGATGGCTACATGTGTGCAGTCGATGACACCCTGCACCCGTGGGAAACCAGCCAGAGCCACTAAGCCACGCACCCGCTCAGTAACACTGGCTTCATCAGTGGCAAAGTTGATATAATTGGCTGACTTGTCAAACATGGCATTGGTGACCTGTGTGATCATTCTATGGTTGGCCGACTGCGAGATGCTGCAAATGTCTGCTACAGATCCCTGGAAAGAGTCTGAAGCAAAGAAGTTGAGGGCACTGGTGACTTTGACAGCCACTGGTAAGGCATGTCTCCAGGTCTTCTGGGCTGCAAGTCATACTGCAGCAATATGCAAATATCTGCAACAACATGGCAAGAAAGTCTGAGCCTCCTTTGGCACTGCCGTTCAGTCATGTTGAGTAAGCTAATCTTCTGCCTGTATACCCTGTGTTGGAGGTGAGGTCTGTCAATGGTGAGAAAGTTCTTCCAACAAAGTGACATTGGATGGAGTCTTTGCTGGAAAGACTTGAAGCCTGTAGAAAGATGAATCTGTACTGATGATGTTGTCAGCAATAGCTTCTGCCTGAGGAAAATATATTTCATGCTGTCAACTAATCAGCTGGAGCAATGGCCACTCAACTCCCGCCTTAGGTTAACAGACATGGTTCTTGAGCTGCGTGAATCCATGGCGATGCAGGGAAATTTGAAATGTAGGGGCAAAAAGGCTCTTCTCTATATGAAAACAAGCTTATAATGATTTCAATTAGGTCGTCTGACTCTTCCGGTCGTGTCACTGCCCGAGGGAAAGGCACATGGGGGTGGGATGACGGCGGGTCCCTGACCCACTCCGATCCTTTTCAAATTTCCCACCCGACCCGCCTCCATTCCGGACCGCATGGACCCTGGAAAATTCCGGCCTTTTTTTTGATTTCTGGTACCAAACTTATAGCTCTCTATTATTTCTAATGACTTTGGGTCAAAATGGTCCTTGAATTTCTCAACAATGTCTTCAAACAACACATCTTTCACTTTCCCTGGTGCGAGTAGGCTTGTCAATGTTCTCCGATCTCCGTTTGAAAAATTGCTTCCTTTCAAAAATTACTTTATTTTGAGCTTGAACATTTGCATTTGCACCTTCGATCTCAATAATGTTATTGGCCTTAAGCAACATCTCCATCCATTCAATGTAAGAACTGAATGATTTACGAGGTCTGTCATACATACCGAGTTTCCGTTGAATCCTGCAGGTACGGCCATAAGTGTCCTGATCCCATCCAACAGTGACTCAGCATGCCACCTGTGTAACTGTGAGAATCAATGCCGCTGTTGTTGTGTATACATACAAGCGAAGGCGAACCACAGACAATTCTGCATGAGCATTAATGGTAAAACATTGCAATAATTCAGTTTAGGTGTTGTAATGTATGCACCTATGAGTATGCGCTCAGGTGTGTAGAGCTGTTGGAGGCGTGGCCTGCTCACTTGCAGCAGAGAGCAGTGAGGGAAGGAGCTCCCTGCTTTTGCTCCTGCCTGGAGGCCTTGAACCCTGAGACAACATCCCAGGAAGAGGAGGAAGGGGCCTACTACATTACAGACCATCCAGAGGGAGAGTAGGAGAGCAGAAAATACAACTATACTACTTCTCCGAGAGTTAAAGAGAGGGGGAAATAATAACATCATCCATTGAGGAAGGAGGGAGAGTCAACATCTTCTACAGGTGGGTGTAATTTGATGCATTCCCTGAAAAGACTTTGTTTTATCGGTGGGGGAGGAAAGAAGACTTTCTCGAGGGCCGGAACATCGCGGGGGGGTGTGTGTGTGGAAGTGTGTGTGGGGTTCTTGCCCACAACCAGGCCCCACACACCATTAAAGCATCCCTCCCCCATTGCCTGGCCTGGGTCAGCTGGAGCTACCTGGGTGAAGAATCGTTATCACACTAATTAACATCGTTGGGAGTGCTGTGCCTGGGTAGCTCCAGCTATGCTGGGTGAAGACATCGTCTCCCCCCACACTACCTATTAGACTGTTTTGTTTCTACCATCTGGGGAGTGCACCCCAGCAAACACTCACCCAGCACTGTGAGGGGAGACCTGCCCTCACAGCTTCCCTCTTTCCCACCCCCCTCTCCCTCTCCCTCTCCCTCTCTCTCTCTCTGTCTCTGCCCTCTCTCTCTGAGAGCCCCTTTCCTCCTTATTCAAAACCAATTATTTAATGAAAGACAACTGAGCAGAGGGAGCAAAGCCCCTCCCCAAATTGTTAAGTGGGAAGAGGTGTGCCTCATTAAGAGCTCCCTCTGCTCAAATACTTAAACGAGGCCTATTTAAAGACCTTTAAGGCCTGTGACTTTGGGGTGAGTGTAGCCCTTGAAGAGACCCCATAATGGCAACCCTATCCACGCCGGTGGCAGGGCCAGCTAGGACATATGCGCAGGCGGCATCTGCATCCACGGCACCTCCTGCGCCTCCTGTTGCCCTGCCACCATTCAAACTTATAACAAAAAAGCATGGGGTCAAGAGCTACACTCACCCCAGTATGAGCATTGAGGAGTGCGTGCGGGCGATGGCTGGGGTAATCGGCCCCTCGGCCATTGTCGCAGCTTCCAAAATGTCTGGGAAGGCTGTGTTCTTCCTGGGGTCGGAGCGGGCGGTGTCCCTAGCCCTTGAAAAGGGGCTCACGGTGGGCGGGACGTTCCTGCCGGTGGACCCTCTTGAGGCCACTGCGCAGAGGGTCATATTATCTAACATCCCGCCCTTTGTTCCCGCTGAGCTCCTCCTCCCTCACCTACATCAACTGGGGGAGGTAAGGTCGGGGATCAACCCCATACCGCTCGGCCTCAGGGAGAACAGCCTGCGCCACGTGTTCTCCTTCCGCCGCCAGCTCTTTGTCCGGCTGGCGTGGGAGGAGACGACGGAGGGCAACTTTAACATGGTGCACGAGGGGACTGCCTACCGCATCTTCTGGACGTCAGATGGCGTGTGGTGCCATGCCTGCAGGGAGGTGGGGCACGTTCGGAAGAACTGCCCCACCTCCAAGGCCGTCAAAATACCAAAGGCGGCCAAGGCTGGCGCCGCCGCCACTCCTCCCCCTAGTAGCGTACCGGGAGCCGTGGGTGCGCGGGCAACATCGGAGATCTTTGTTTTCATGGCCTCCGGCGGGGGGGGAGGGAGAGTGTCCGGTCGGAAGGAAGGCGCGGCGGAAGACAAGACACCCCGAGGCGGGTCCCCTCAGTGCACAGGACAGTCCCATCACCACGCTCAGCCAACCCCTGTCACCGGCGAGCGCGGGGTGCCCTGAGCCCGTGCCCAAGCCCTTGACCAATACTGCAGAGGGGCTCGGGCACGGGCAAGAAAAGCATAAGTGGGGAGCGGGGCAGGAGTCCTCAGCAGACATGGAGGTCTCCCTGCCTCCGCGCCCCGCCCCAGACAAAAAAAGAGGCACCGCTCCAATGAGGCGGAGGAGGAACAACATCCCTCCGCGGAGGAGTCGGTGCCTGCCGCGTGTCCCGCGTCCCCCACCAGCGCCCCCAAACCGCGCCTTAGGTGGAGGGAATCTGTTCCCGGGAAGAGTTAGACAGTTGAGGCTGCCCAGCCTCTGCCTCCCGGGGATGGTGAAGAAGATCTACCAGTTGCGGGGGGGCGCGGGGCCGACGGAAGAATGCGTCGCCGCCGGGTCGAGCGGCCCGGGACTGAGGCCGGCGGGGCCGAAAAGACCGAACTTGAGCCCGCCCAGCCAATACTCAACACTCCCCGGGACTTGCTCGATCTGGCAGAAATACAAAATTTTTAAGATTTTAAAGAACATGCACAAGCTGGGCCAGGGGGTGGTGGCGGGGAGGGGGACGGATCCCAACCTTCGCCGATAACTTTGGTGCTGGGGGACGTGGAGGACCTGGAGCCGTTCTTGGACCAGGTCTCTCCATGTTCCCCGGTGCCTGGGGCGGAGGGGGAACCCCTTCCGCTGCCGTTTCCTGACCCGGCAGCACAAGGAAAAGAGCCCAGGGGGGACTCCTCTGCCGACGATCCTGGGGGTGGGATCGGGGCAGAGCTAGGGCTGGATGGAGCGGCCGGGCCGTTTGCCATACCTCGTGCGGTCAATGGACCGGCTGCTGGCAGCGACCTCCCGGAGGGGGACGGGGACTCGGTGGAGGGCACGGGATAAGATCTAGAATCCATCGCCAGTGAGGCGGTGGATCTCCTCGTGCCCGCTGCTGAGTCGTCCCTCATTTCCATAAAGGAGCTCCGGGACTTTATGGTCCAGAGCCAGGGTCGCTGCAACCGAGCCCATCTGGCCCTGGAAAGATGGTCCGAGCCGGCGTTGCTCATCAGGTCCGTCTGCGCCGCCGCTAAAACCATGGCAGTGGGCAGGCCCTTATCAAAAATACAAAGCCTTGAGCTGCGCCGGCTCAAAACGTTCCTCGCTGGGTTGCTGAGGGAGTGGAGGTCAACAAACGACTCCACTCCTCCCCCACAATAGGTTAGGTAGAGGTTGCACAATGCTTTTGTCATGAAGATAACCATAGCCAGCCTCAACATCAACGGTGGCAGAGAGGCACGCCGTAGATTTAACAATTTTTCGCTCCTACGGGAGGGGAAATATGCGGTGTGCTTCCTGCAAGAAACCCACACCGTTCCGGGAGACGAAGCCACGTGGCTCCTGGAATGGCAAGGAGAGGTCCGCATGAGCCAGCTCACTGCCACTTCTTGTGGTGTGGCTATCTTGCTGGGCCCGCATTTTCAGCCGGAGATCTTGGGGGTTGAGGAGCCCGTGCCAGGCCGCTTGCTGCACGTCACGGTTCGCCTGGGGGACGTGCTGCTCCATCTCGTGAATGTGCATGCCCCTCAGCCCGGCCCGCAGCAGACGCGCTTCTTCGAAGAAGTGTCCACTCTTCTTGGCTCCCACGATGTCGGCGACTGCATTGTCCTCGAGGGGGATTTTAACTGCACCCTCGAGGCGAGGGACCGCTCCGGTGCCCCGCAGAGCATGACGGCGATCGAGAAGTTGAGGGACCTGGTTGGGTCCTTCGACTTGGTGGATGTCTGGCGAAATCTCCATCCCGACTCCAGCGCCTTTACTTGGGTGAGGCCTGGAAAAGGATGGTCCAGAATCGACCGCCTTTACGTGTCTCGGGCGTACATCTCCTGAGTTCCGGCTGTCTCCATGCGGCCGGTGCCGTGTTCGGACCACCACCTGGTGTGGGCGGAGCTCGGTTCGCTCCGCGCGAGGACGGGGTCCGCGTACTGGCACTTTAACAACCGGCTGCTGGAGGACGAGCGCTTCCAAGATTCGTTCCATCGTTTCTGGGCCGACTGGAGAAGGAAGCAGGAGGGCTTCCCCTCCTTGAGGCTATGGTGGGAAGTGGGCAAGGCTCACGTCCGTGGCTTCTGCCAAGAGTATGCGAGGGGGTCGACCAAGAAGCAGGCGGCCAGGGTCGGGCGCATAGAAAAAGAGGTGCTCGATCTGGAATCCCGCCTCGGTCAAGTCGTTGAGGACCCGGCCCTGCAGACAGTGTACGAAGCGAAGAAGGCCGCGCTGAAGGACCTGCAGCTCGTCCGATTCCGAGGCGTATTCATGAGGTCACGGATCCGGTTCCTGCGGGATCTGGACCGCGGCTCCCCCTTCTACTCGCTGGAAAAAAGACAGGACATCCGTAAGCAGCTCTTGACGCTGCTGGCCGACGACAGCTCTCTTGGCTCAGATCCGGAGGGCGTCAGCAACTACTACGGGGCTCTGTTCTCACCGGAGCCGTCCAGCGAGGAAGCACGTAGAGTTTTGTGGGAGGACCTGCCGAAGGTCGGCCCGGAGGGTGCCGAAAATCTGGAAGCTCCATTAAGCCTGGCGGAGCTGACTGGCGCCCTCGACCAGCTCTCGAGGGGAAAAGCGCCGGACCTGGACGGGCTGACTGTGGAGTTCCACAGGACGTTCTGGGATGTCCTGGGGAGCGACTACGCGCGGGTCCTGGGGGAAAGTCTGGCGACCGGGGAGATGCCCCTCTCTTGGCGCAGGGCAGTCATCGTCCTGCTGCCGAAGAAGGGCGATCTCTGCCTACTTAAGAACTGGCGCCCGGTCTCCCTCCTCAGCACGGACTACAAAATCTTCGCCAGGATGATGTCTGCTCGCCTTGGCGCCGTGTTGGACCACATGATCCACCCTGACCAGTCCTACACGGTCCCGGGCCGGACAATCCATGATAACATCCATCTGGTCCAGGACCTGATCCAACATTCCCAGGAGGCTGGTCTGTCGGTCGCCTTCCTATCTCTCGACCAAGAGAAAGCGTTCGACAGGGTGGATCACGACTATCTGTTCGGAACTCTGCGCGCTTTTGGTTTCGGGACGCATTTCGTCGCCCGGATCCGACTTTTGAACGCCGCCGCGGAGTATCTGATAAAGGTTAACGGGTTCTTGACGGCGCCCCTTCGCTTTGGGAGAGGGGTGCGCCAGGGATGCCCCATGTCCGGCCAGTTATATGTCGTCTGCGTGGAGCCTTTCCTGCGTCTCCTGCGGACGAGGTTGACAGGACTGGCTCTGCAAGGGCCGAGCGTGGAGGTCGTCCTCTCGGCTTACGCCGATGACGTGCTCCTCATGGTAGAAGATCCCGTTGACCTGCGGAGGATGCGTGAGTGCCAGGAGATTTACTTGGCCGCATCCTCCGCCAGGATCAACTGGGAGAAATGTTCCGGACTCCTGGTGGGTCAGTGGCGGGTGGACTCCCTGCCGGAGGAGCTCAGGCTTTTTGCCTGGAGCACGACCCATCTCCTCTATCTGGGAGTCTACCTTAGCCCCAACGAGGAAGCCTGGCCGGCGAACTGGCAAGAGCTGGAGGCCAAGATCGGCGCTCGCCTAGGGCACTGGACAGGACTGCTCCGAATGCTGTCCCACAGGGGTCGAGCACTAGTCATAAACCAGCTGGTGGCCGCAATGTTGTGGTACCGGCTGGTCACTTTGACCCCTCCCCCTGCGTTTGTCGCCAAGATACAGAAGAAGCTGGTGGACTTCTTCTGGAACAACAGGAAGCACTGGGTCTCTGCCGCGGTCTTGAGTCTCCCGCTTAGGGAGGGCGGTCAGTCGTTGGTGTGCGTCAGCACCCAGCTCGCGACTTTTCGTCTTCAGACCCTGCAGAGATACCTTTACGTTGAGCCCTCTCCTAGGTGGCGTGCGCTGGTGTCATATTTCTTCCGCCAGCAGCACAGCCTCAATTATGACACGCAGCTCCAGTTTGAGAGCCTGGGGGGCGTCAGGACCGCCGTCCAGGAGCTGCCTGTCTTTTACCAGGAACGCGTCAGGGTCTGGAACAGAATTGCCACCAAGCGCAGCTCTCCCCCGTCTGGAGTGGTGGCTGTTCTGCAGGAGCCGCTGCTCAGGAATCCGTACCTCCACAACCGTGGTTTTAGGTGGCAGGTGGACGAGAGGGCTGTGGCTGGCGAGGTGACCAGGGTCAGAGACCTGCGCGATGGAGGAGGAACGGGCTGGATGGTGCCAGACGTGCTGGCATTGTGCCTAAACTGAGACGACGTCCGGCGCGTGGCCAATGCCATCGAGTCGCTAAAAACAGCACTGAGCCCTGACTCCGTTTGGTGTGTCGAGGAGGCTCAGGTACGTGGGGAGATCCTGTCTGAACTGACCCCCATCCCGATGGAATTCCTCATTGGCGCCAAGCCCTAAAACCTCCCTCGGGAGCCGGCGCCTCAACTTGAGCCTCCTTGGGGAAATCCCCTCCGTGCCTTTCAGTTCTGCATGGAGGGGTTTCCTGTACGGGCTGCTCTTTCACACTCTCCACCTTGCCATCCTCGTTTGCCGACTGGACACGCCATGGCGCACCAACTTGCCGTCCAGAGGAGGCGGGTTATCCAATGGAGTGCACTCTACATGGCAGTCCTCCCTCTATTTGTTGGGGACTTGGCCTGGAGGTTGTTGTACGGAGCAGTCCCGTGCAATAAGTTTTTATGTCGATTCACGGACTCCCAGGACGTCTGCAATTTCTGCGGTCTGGAAGAGTCCGTGTTCCATGCTATTATGGATTGTGCGAGGTTGCAGCCCCTCTTCCATTATTTGAAGGGGCTACTCCTCAAATTCTGTCTGCACTTCAGTCCCACACTCCTGATCTTTGGGCACCCTGTGCGGAGGGGAGTGGGCAGGTCGGAAGGCCTTCTCGTAGGACTGCTTCTGGGCACGGCCAAGGCAGCCATCAGCCAGTCTAGGCAGCGGGCGGTCGAGGGGGTCGTTCAGCCTGACTGCCTGCCTCTCTTCCGCGCTTACATCCGGGCCAGGGTGTCCTTGGAAATGGAGCACGCGGAGTCCACCAGTACACTCGTGGCCTTCCGCGAGAGGTGGGCGCTGGAGTAATGGGAGTCATCACCCCCGGCAACCAAATTTTAATTTGATCATTTAAGGTTAAAGTTTAATTTGTTTAATTTGTCGGTTTTAGTGCCCCCCCCCCCCTTTTAGCCAGGGGGCACTTGTATAATTTCTCTTTTTAGTGCGCTAAAAAAAACCAACAAAGGGGCACTGGAAAAATAAATGTTTTTTGGAGTGTGACCCCCCCCCTTGCAGGGGGCATTTGTTTAAAATGCACAACTAAAATAGTTGAACTGACAAATAGAGCTTGTGGAAAGCCATTTAGAGTCAGTGAAAAGCAATTAAAGATTATTGAGAGTGATTCATAGCTATTAAGCTCTGAAGGCAATATGGATGTAATTTCGGAGCCTTTGACAGGAATAAGGAATCGTTTAGATCCTACTGTGAAAGATTGCAAATGTTTTTTTAGAGTTTATGAGATCAATGAAGTCTCAGCAGATGTGGCAGATTAGCAATTATGCAATCAAGCAGTGCACGAGAAGATGAAAGCTATTCTGTCAGTCATGATTTGTGCAGAGAATTATGGTGTCTTAGTAAATTTGTTAACCCCAAGAAAGCTTAAAGTTGCTTTATTCTCAGACATACTCCAAATATCGGAGAATCATTTTGATCCACGGCTTTTAGAAATAGTGGAAAGGTAGCTATACGTTCGCAATGAGAAACCAAAGACCTGATGAAAGCATCAGAGAATACATTGTTGCCATAAGAAAATTATATCTACACTGCAATTTTGAAGGATTCCGAGATAGGGCTCTTTGAGATAAATTTGTCTGTGGACTAACGGATGAACGCATCCAATCAAAATTTTACAATATGGAAGATCTCTCTTTTGATAGCCATGGAGATGGCAGAGAAAAATATTAAGGAATTTCCCCCATTACTGGCAGTAATAGCAGTTCAGTCACCGGGCTGTAGAAATGTAGAAGATTGAGAGCCCTAGTCAGAGGGAGAGTTATGAAACCAAGAAGAATAGAAGTCATAGGTGTAATGGCAACCAAATCGCACAACAGTATCGGTTCAAGTGGGCAAGATGCTACCAGTGCCAAGTAAGGGGACACATGGCAGCCACATGTAAAGCCAAGGACCGGCCCAATGATAATCAAAGACTTCACTGGGTGGAAACCGATCAGAACAGTGTAGGTTTTGGTGTATATGCAGTGAAGGGTAAGGCAATACATTCTTTGTGTCAGGATTTCAGAACGTTAGTGCTGATTAATAATCGATGGATTAATACGATAATAGAAACAGCGACTGATTGCTCAATAATGAGTCAGGATGTGTATTACAAGAAGTTGAGGGGCAAACCACTAAAAGCGAGCTCAGCAGGACTGAAAATATATTCAGGGGAAAAACTGTAGATGCCCCTCAGTGAAGTCTTTGATTATCATTGGGCCTGTCCTTGGCTTTACATGTGGCTGCCATGTGTCCCCTTACTTGGCACCAGCAGCATTTTGCCCACTTGAACCGACACTGTTGTGCGGTATGGTTGCCATTACACCATGACATCTATTGGACAGTACAGTACAATACCAGGGGCAACGAGCAAGATTATCTATTATTATAGTGAAATACGTCAATCAACCGACATTTATGGGCAAAGATTGGCTGAGTGCTTTGTTTGAATTGGTACTGCGTCTGTAGTATAGAAATGGTTAAGTCTCGTCCAGATACTCTGCTGGAGAAATATGCTAACATGTTTGAGGAGTCCTATGAGGGCATCAAGGGATACAATGCGCATATTTGTATTAGGTCGGATGTCAACCCTATTTTTTGTATACCAAGGCCGGTACCGTATGAATTAAAATCGCAGGTTGAGCAAGAGCTTGATAATTTGGAGAAAAACAGTTTTAGTGAAGACTAATAGGAATGACTGGGCCAGTCAATTAGTTGTAGTATCTACGTCAGTCATTCCACTTTTCTCGGCATTGCACAATTGTCCTTGGCACCATGTCACTCACAGCCACTGGTTCTGCTATTTCCTTCCATATCATTCAGTACGTTTGGGGCTGTGGTCTCCTCCCAGCCTCTGTCCTCAGCACCTGCCGACACCTCTCCTTGGCATCAAGGAGTGCATCAGCTGCAGCGTCCGTGAACCGATGGGCACGCTGACGAGCTGCTGATACAAGGTCTGACGTGCTCAGCATCTGAGTGACTGTTGAATGCTTAGGAAGCGAATATACCCATGAGGCATTGAGGTGCCCAATCAACACCTCAATTAATTCCAGGTGGCACCACTATGTCTGTGGCGAGGCTCCAAATACTGCCTAGCTCCCAAATGTTGAGTCCATGCTTAATGGGCCACTTAGCGCCTCCAGGTAAGTTTCCAACACCATGATTGTATGCTGCTATCCACTCTTTAGGAGGCAAAATTGAATTTCGTGTGTGGGCTAAGTGAGTGGCAAAAATTTGGCAGATGGAGTATGTTAGCGTGAATGTTTTCTCGGAAGAATCACTCAACACTCAGAGTCGGTTCCAACGCCAATGCGGCCTTTATTTTCGCATGCGGGGAGGAAACCTCAGGACTGGATCCAGGCACTTCTCTCCGACGAACAAAGAAACTCATCGATATTTATATGTTTTACAATAGTTCTTTAAAGTTACTCAGCCCACTTCGGCTGGACACAATCCAATCATACCGATTATAGATTACATATAGGTTTCTTTAACCCAACAGAATTCCCCTGATACCTCAGGGGCTGTATGTTCGGTTTTTGTCAGCTCGGGCTGATTAATGACCTCATTATGTGAGGCAGGTTCTCCCCTTATCTCTGTTCCTCGGGGCTCGGCTGTGTGAAGTCACTGTTTATACCAGTGTATTATAATGGTTCGTTATAATTATCTTGTATCCAAGGCATTCCTGGTAGTGGGCCTCACTAGGTCATTGCTCGGTCAGCCTCAGTCAGTAGTTCATTACTTGACTAACTGAGCTCCCATCATGCTTGGGCAGCCATTTTATATGTGGCCACTTTAAACTTATATGAGTTTGGATATATTCAGCAGGTGCCTAATGCCTAGTGTTTTGACATATTCAGCAGGTGCCTAATGCCTACAACAGAGTATAATGTTCAAAAATGTGAGGTCATGCATTTTGGCAGAAAAAAATCAAGCTTTTAAAAGCCAGCAAAGAATTACTAAAAAAATGATTAAGAAAGGGAAGATAGATTATGAAAGTAAACTAGCACAAAATATAAAAACCGAGAGCAAGAGTTTCTATAGGTATATAAAAAGGAAAAGAGTGGCTAAAGTAAATGTTGGTCTCCTAGAAGACGAGACCGGGAATTAGTAATGGGGAACATGGAGATGACAGAAACTCTGAACAAATATTTTGTATCAGTCTTTACGGTAGAGGACACAAACAATATTCCGACAGTGGATAGTCAGAGAGCTATAGCGGGGGTGGAACTCAACACAATCACAATCATTAAGGAGGTGGTATTCAGTAAGATAATGGGACTAAAGGCAGATAAATCCCCTGGACCTGATGGCTTGCATCCTAGGGTCTTAAGAGAAGTAGCGGCAGGGATTGTGGATGCATTGGTTGTAATTTACCAAAATTCCCTGGATTCTGGGAGGTCCCAGCAGATTGGAAAACTGCAAATGTAACGCCCCTATTTAAAAAAGGAGGCAGACAAAAAGCAGGAAACTATAGACCAGTTAGCCTAACATCTGTAGTTCGGAAAATGTTGGAGTCCATTATTAAAGAAGCAATAGCAGGACATTTGGAAAAGCATAATTTGGTCAGGCAGAGTCCATTATTATTTAAATGGAGAAAAATTGCAAAGTGCCTCAGTACAGCAGGATCTGGGCGTACAAAAGGATAGTATGCAGGTACAGCAAGTGATCAGGAAGGCCAATGGTATCTTGGCCTTTATTGCAAAAGGGATGGAGTATAAAAGCAGGGAAGTCTTACTACTGCTATACAGGGTATTGGTGAGGCCACACCTGGAATACTGTGTGCAGTTTTGGTTTCCATATTTACGAAAGGATATATTGCTTTGGAGGCAGTTCAGAGAAGGTTCACTAGGTTGAGTAGCTTGGGGTCTGCTCATTGGAATTCAGAAGAATGAGAAGGGATCTTTGTTATGTATGCAACACATTGTAAGCAGCATTCTACCACCACCAGAGGGTGCATCTGTTGGAGTCCCAAGGGATCCCAGCATCCCTTGGGAGCACTGCATATAAACAGGCCTCCCATGCTGTGCAGGCACTCTGGAGTCAGAATAAAGAGACGAAGGTCACACTTACTCAAGTCTGCAGAACTCTGTCACATTTCTTTATTGGAGACAACTGGCAACGAGTAATAGATGATGAACCATCATGTGAAAATGCAGAGAACTGTTGGGATCCTGGAGAAATCCTCAGAAGGTGATGCTTGGGAAGCTTTTGTGGAGCAACTCGATCAATACTTCATGGCCAATGAGCTGGAAGGGAATGAGAACGCTGCCAAACGAAGGGCAATCCTCCTCACCGTCTGCGGGGCAACAACCTATGGCCTCATGAAGAATCTTCTTGCTCCAGTGAAACCAACAACCAAATCGTATGAAGAACTGTGTACGCTGGTCCGGGAGCACCTAAATCTGAAGGAGAGCATTCTGATGGCAAGGTATTGATTTTATACATGTCAACCGTCTGAAGGCCAGCTAGTGGCGAGCTTTGTCGCTGAACTAAGGCACCTTGTAGAACATTACGAATTCTGTGGATTCCTGGAGCAAATGCTAAGAGACATTTTTGTGCTTGACATTGGCCATGAGGTTATCCTTTGCAAACTATTGACTGTTGAAACACCGAACCGGAGCAAAGCCATAACGATAGCACAGGTATTTATGTCCACCAGCGATAACACTAAACAAATTTCGCAGCATAAAGATGCATCGGCAAGTACTGTACACAAAGTAACGTCGTTTTCATTTCGGAATGCATATGGCAGAACGTACATGCCTGCAGCTGCATGACCTCAGATGACTCAGAGTCCACCATCAAGTGTGAATGCGAGGCAATTAACACCTTGTTGACACTGCAGAGGTGATTATCGAGCCCATCAATGGTGTTCTCAAGCTAGGGACCCAGCAGACTGGTGACTGATGTCAGCAGCCAGTGAATGTTCATCATGTGCAAAATGGCATCATTACCCATTCTTAATATAACATTTCTAAATCATCTCTTTACTCTCCCACAGGTCCATAAAGAGCCCTCACCACCTCCCCCCAATGCCCCGCCCCCTGCCCCGCACCCTCAGCCCCCGCCTCACCATCTGTCCAGCCAGAGAAGGGTGATGACTTCTCAGACGAGTCTCCAGCCTCTGAGGATGCACCATCAGCAGACCCAAGTGCACCCAGCACCAGCGCAGATTCTAACACCAACATCTATGCGAGATAGAGTCGTGTTATCACTTGGTGTCTCACACTTCACAAGTGAGGGAGAGTAGATGGTGGAGACAGGGACAGCAGTGGAGACTCCTCGCTAGAGGGCGCAGGACACTTCAAGCTCTGCTCAGCTGCATGCAGATGCTGAGCCTCGGTGGCCACCCAGAAAGAGGGCGATCCTGGAGGTGCAGCAAGACGTGCAGGAGGCTTTTGAAGCCACGAGGCCTGAAAATGTTCAGAGAATGGAGAAATCCATCTCCAAAATGAGCATCACCATGTCGCAGGTGATGGCGACGATGTGATCTTGCATGGAAAGGTTGGCCACCCGCATGGAGCAGCTAATGCGTCACTCACATGAGCACATGCTTGCTATGAAGAACAGAGGGCAAAGGCTCATAGACCTCCTCTCTAGGAGGGCTATAAATGTATTCTTGGGCATTCATCACCTCTGCTGTGCAGCAAGGTGCTCTCCAGCGGGTGGCCCATGAGAGGGATGATGGTGAGAGGGGACATGGAAGTGGGGGAGTCTTCTCAAAGTGCTCCCACTTCTTCCCCTCAATCAGAGCCCCACATGCTGTCCTGGATCCCTATGGCCGAGTCTTCCCATGCACAGTTGCAGGAGAAGCAGTTTTTGGTATGGCTCCAAACCCCAGAGGACATCTGCCAAAAGTGTCGCGCAATCACAGCAGGGAAATGAGCAACCTGCCTCTACTTCTGTTGAAACCACAGGGCTTGCACCTCATAGAAGCATGCGTAAAAGAAAAAAGCCACAATCCTAAATGCACGAGGGTATGCATGTGGGTGTAAAAAGAAGTGTTATTGTTGAGGTTCCATTATCACACTTATAAATGTATTTTTGCCACTTTCCGGTTATGTCCATTTTTGTCTGCTACCTTGGAAGTGGCTTTGTGAGTTGGAGTGAATGGTGAGACATAACATTACCTCCAGCAATGGGGATTAGTATGAAAGGAATGGCTTGTTCATTGTAGGGATCTTTATGGTGTTGCTGTGGGATGGTTTCAACCTGGCCACAGCATGTGGCAGCCATATGGGTGTACTGCGTAAAGTTAAGTAAATCTGGCCATGATGAGGCCATCCATGGTCTCCCAAGCAGCAATCTGCTCCGCTGCTGGTGCCATCCCCAAATCAGGTTCCCCATCCTCGTCCTCATCTTCCAGCTGTTGCTCCTCCTCCCCCTCCTCTGAAGAGGCTCCTCATGCAGCTCTAATCTTTGCTGTTGTACAGTGCGCAGTATACAATGATTCTGGAGACTGTGGCTGGTGCGTACTGAAGGGCTCCTCCAGATCGGTCAATGCATCTGAAGTGCATTTTGAGCATGCCTATTGTTCACTCTATGGCACATCTGGTGGACATATGGCTTTCATTATAATACTCCTCAGCCTCATTGCTTGGCCTACTCAAGGGTATCATGAGCTACATTTTCAGTGGATATCCCTTGTCTCCAAGTAGTCAGCAGGCAAATGTGTTTGCAGTGCGAAGAGCTGAGGAAGGGTGGACTGGCGCAGCGCAAAAGAGTCATGATAGCGATCAGGGAATTTGGCACACACACACATGATAATCTTACAGTTATCTATGCATACTATAGATATACTCTCTGTGCAGTCACTGTATAGTTGCATAAGATGGAGACTTGTTTACTGGAGGTACCATCAACAAGGTTCACACTGTATACACTATGCTGGCACCACCAGAGGGCACAACTAGTGGAGGCCCAGGTGTCATCTGTACACCACAGGTACCCAGGTATAAAAGGGCGTCCACTATGTGGTATCCTCACTCTGGAGTTATATTAAATGGACCAAGGTCACTACAGTTCAAGTGCAAGTGCAATACTTTGCCTCGTGGAGTCATTATCAGTGCATCGAAAGACATAATAATTGGTGATGAGATTACGGACTTTCACGCGAAAATGGCTAACTTTAGTACGTTGCAGCAGTTCGCCAATGAAGATGATTGGGACGCCTTGGTGGAAAGGCTCAACCATTTCTTCACAGCAAACGACCTGGCAGACGATGATACGGCTACAATGGCTGATAATCGCAGAGCTATCCTGCTCAACAGTTGTGGGCCCACCATCTAAGGCCTTGTCTGGGATTTGCTGGTACCAGCGAAGACAAGGAGCTTGTAACGCTGATCCAAGAACAACTCAAGCCCAAAGAGAGCATCCTCACAGCCAGACACTGGTTTTATACCCACCGAAGGCCAGGAAATTGCAAAATATGCTGCAGACCTCTGAGGCTCGCGGCACCATGTGATTTCGGTGAACAACTCACCAAAGCCATTGGAATCGGCCAAGAGGGCCTTCTTCACAGACTACTATCTGCGGATACCACAATCACACTGCAGAAGGCCATCACCATGGGCCAGGCATTCATGACCTCGTCCTGTGACTCTAGGCGGATGTCTCATTCTCAGGACTCAAACCCGGCAAGTACTGTACACAGACTGGTACCTTTTAGAGGCTGGACTGTAGAACGTGAATCTCCTCAGGGGAGAGAGAACAGGCCCCCAAGTCCCTTAACTCTGAGTCTGCCAAGGTGGGCTAAACAGTTAGCACCATGCTGGTATTGCGGAGGAAATCACTGGGCTCACCAATGGTGTTTTAAGGACTATGTATACAAAGGGTGCAGCACAAAGGGCCACCTCCAGCGAATGTGTAAAAGAAATAGGACTCAGTGTTGATGAAGAGTCTGCAGAGGGTCATGAATCCAGCGCGGATTATGAAGATGCAGTCAGTGAGACAGCTCAGCCCCCGATGAAGTGTACGGCATGTTTACCTGCATCACAGAATGTTCTCAGTTGAGAATGGAAGTCAAGATAAATGGCGTTCCAGTCTTCATGGAGGTGGACACGGAGGCGAGCCAGTCAGCAATGAATCAAGAAGCCTTTGAGAGGCTATGGGACAATCAAACTGAATGACCCAAGTTGGTCCCGGTTCAAGCAAAGCTGCTCACCTACACCAATGAACTCATCCCAGTCGTTGGTAGTGCGGATGTTAAGGTACTTCATGATGGCGTGGTGCACAAGTTGCCACTGTGGATTGTTGCAGGTGATGGACCAACGCTACTTGGAAGAAGGTGGATGGAGAAGATCCATTGGAGTTGGGAAGATTTCATCCCTCCAGCGATCGACATCCAGCGTGCTCAGAGGCAAAGCAAGCCCCCACCTGAGATTGGATCCGGCACCAGAGAGCAGACCAGCACGGCACCAGAGAACAGACCAGCACAGCACCCGAGGCACAGACCGCTCAGCAAGACTGCGTGGAGATGATCCAGCTGAAACGACCCGAACGCACCTTCCAGGCTCCAGTGGCAGGTCTCCGGATGAAGAAAATCGGATCCAAAGGCAACTTCCCAGCTTCGGTGGCAGAACCCGGGAAGAAGAGGACCACAGCAGTCGACATCGTGGATGGAAGAAAGATGGCGCCCAAACCACGAGGTGAAGTGCTGTAGGAAAAGATGGCGGTGGCCAGACCACGAGGTGCAGCGCTGGTGGAGCAACACGTGGTACCAAGTGAAGAAGAGGATTGGGGTAAAGATAGCAAGGCTCTTTTAAAGGAGGCCAGCAACCCACCACACTTCAAGGGACAGTCCCACATTCTCACACAATGTAATAACAACTGTGAGCTAAATGTAAAGCTTGTAATTGATGATCAGAGTTTTAGACATGTAATAAGCAAAGAAAAGTCGGGCGATTACGATCGGAGCTACAGTTTATCTACAATAAGCAATGAAACATTGTGCGATGTAGGATTTCAACTGTATTCTGATTATGTAGCGGGCAAACACCCATCGGAAGCACACAGGTCCAGTGGGCTACCAGATGCTGTAGCCTGCACCCCTGGGACCAGGGTGATGCACCATGGAGTGTGGCCACAAGCAGCTAAAAACGACAAGCTGCAGAGCAAGTGATCTCAGGAGGGCAACGGCACCGATATCGATACGTTGCCCCGGATTGACTCCATCTCTCAGGCACTCGATGGCACCAACCACCACGAGCCTGAAAGAGTAAACTGCGCTAAGGCACAGCCCCCAGATCCCATCACCGCCAAGGCGACGCCCGGGAGCGAGAGGTCACCCACGGCGGTTCTACCAATTGGGACCAAGACCAGCCAGGTCAAACCAAATAACGCCCAGGCAAGCGAGTTAGCCATTCCCTGTGCACTGCTAGACAACTGCTCCTCTGGGAGCAGCAGCGACCCGGGGCACAAGGAGAGGGCAGGGAGGTCACGGGCATCTGTAAAGCTGCCCGATGCTAGGAGCAACGGCAAAGGCCCCGAGAGCGGGCAACTCAAGCCAAACGGGTTCCTACTGCCAGCACCAGGCAACGTGCCACCACCAGGCTGCCTGGACACCATCCAGCAGCTCTGGAACTAGCTTGCCCTCACGCATCGGTGCTGACCACAGCACTGATCCCAAAGAATCTCACCATCAATGAATCTCACCAGTCAAATCTATTTGCCTCACAACTATACCACAGATGCATCCTTTCCTTTTCTGGACTTGAATGTATAGGAATAGAAACATAGAAACATAGAAAATAGGTGCAGGAGTAGGCCATTCGGCCCTTCGAGCCTGAACCACCATTCAACAAGATCATGGCTGATCACTCCTTCAGCACCCCCTTCCTCATTTTTCTCCATACCCCTTGATCCCCTTAGCCGTAGGGCCATATCTAACTCCCTCTTAAATATATCTAATGAACTGGCATCAACAACTCTCTGCGGCAGGGAAATCCACAGGTTAACAACTCTGAGTGAAGAAGTTTCTCCTCATCTCAGTCCTAAATGGCCGACCCCTTATCCGAAGACGATGTCCCCTGGTTCTGGACTTCCCCAACATCGGGAACATTCTTCCCGCATATAACCTGTCCAGTCCCGTCAGAATCATACACGTTTCAATGAGATCCCTCTCATCCTTCTAAACTCCAGTGAATAAAGGCCCAGTTGATCCAGTGTCTCCTCATATGACAGTCCAGCCATCCCTGGAATCAGTCTGGTGAATCTTCGCTGCACTCCCTCAATAGCAAGAATGTCCTTCCTCAGATTAGGAGACCAAAACTGAACACAATATTCCAGGTGAGGCCTCACTAAGGCCCTGTACAACTGCAGTAAGACCTCCCTGCTCCTATACTCAAATCCCCTTGCTGTGAAGGCCAACATACAATTTGCCTTCTTAACCACCTGCTGTACCTGCATTCCCACTTTCAGTGAGTGATGAACCATGACACCCAGGTCTTGTTGCACCTCCCCTATTCCTAATCTGCCAGCATTCAGATAATATTCTGCATTCGTGTTTTTGTCCCCAAAATGGATAACCTCACATTTATCCACATTATACTGCAGTCTGCCATGCATTTGCCCACTCACCTAACCTATCCAAGTCACCCTGCAGCCTCTTAGCGTCCTCCTCACAGCTCACACCGACATCCAGTTTAGTGTCATCCGCAAACTTGGAGATATTACACTCAATTCCTTCATCTCAATCGTTAATGTATATTGTAAAGAGCTGGGGTCCCAGAACTGAGCCCTGCGGCACTCCACTTGTCACTGCCTGCCATTCTGAAAAGGACCCGTTTATCCCGACTCTCTGCTTCCTGACTGCCAACGAGTTCTCTATCCATGTCAGTACATTACCCCCAATACCATGCACTTTGATTTTGCACACCAACCTTGTAAAGTCCTGTCCCCTCAGTACAGATTCACACAAGGCATGTAGTGAAGTCAAGGTCACTCTGGACCTGCACCTTTATTTCACAGCTCTGGAATGCTGCACTTGCCTGAGACCTGTCCCTATATACCTGTCTCTTGCAAGTGCAGCCCTGGTGATAAAGTATGCTGGTGGTTGCAGGTCATATCTTATTACAGTCATGTATAGCATGTTAGGATACAGTAAGATACATGACATCACCCTCCCCCAAGGTCTTATTGTCTTTATAGGTTCATAAGAACATAAGACCATAAGAACTCTCAGGTGGGCTATGCTCTCGCGTGGAGCATCTGAGTTGTGGTTCAGTTGTTTGCCTTGGTGTCTGTTTTTCTTTGGGTGTGGTTGCTGGTATCTCGCCTGGGCTGTCTGTTTCGATTGGTGTGATTGTTGTTGACTCGCCTAGGCTGTCTGTTGGGATTGCCCTTTCCTCGGGTTGTTCCCTCTGACTGTCCACCAGGTTTGGTGCGAGTTCCACATTGTAGTCTGCCTCTGGTTCCGCAGTGTTGTTGGCAAATCTGCTTTTGACTTGGTCGACATGCCTCCGGCAGGTTTTGCCATTGTCCATTTGTACTACCAGTAGCCTGTTTCCTTCCTTGCCCGTTACTGTTCCTGCAAGCTATTTGGGACCCCTACCATAGTTTAGTACAAACACTTTGTTCCCTATCTCATTCCATCTCCCCCTCGAATTTCTGTCATGGTACTCAGTCAGCTTACGGCACTTTGCCTCAGCGATTTCGTGCATGTCTGGGAGGATTAATGAGAGCCTTGTTTTTAAAGTCCTTTTCATCAACAGTTGCACGGGGGGATCCCAGTCAATGAGTGCGGACGAGATCTGTATGCCAGCAGCAGTCGCAACAGGCGACCCTACAGCATGGGACCTTGGATTTTAAGCATGCCTTGTTAAATGATTTGCACTGCTCTCTCCGCCTGGCCATTGGAGGCCGGCTTGAACGGTGCCGTCTTGACGAGATTTATGCCGTGGTCAATTATAAAATCTTGGAATTCTGCACTGGTGAAACACGGACCATTGTCACTGACCAATATGTCAGGGATTCCCTGCGTTGCAAACATGGTCGCGAGGCTCTCCACAGTGGTGGAGGTTGTGCTCGAGTTTAAAATGGTGCATTCGATCCACTTTGAAAATGCATCCACAACTACGAGGAACATTTTGCCCATGAATGGGCCTGCATAGTCTACGTGTACCCGCGACCACGGTTTGGTAGGCCAGGGCCAGGGGCTCAGGGGAGCCTCACTGGGGGCATTGCTGAGTTGGGCACAAATGGTGCACCTTCGGACACAGAGCTCCAAGTCCGCGTAAATACCAGGCCA
Organism: Pristiophorus japonicus; assembly: GCF_044704955.1. Classification (NCBI taxonomy): domain Eukaryota; kingdom Metazoa; phylum Chordata; class Chondrichthyes; family Pristiophoridae; genus Pristiophorus; species Pristiophorus japonicus. The sequence goes on from NC_091978.1 coordinate 108,558,089, forward strand.
CCAGACATGGGATCTGGCTATGGCCTTCATGAGAACGATCCTCAGGTGCTCGCGGTGGAGCTCCCGGACAAATGCCTCTCTGCCTCGCAGAGGCATGACTATTCGGCTGCCCCACATCAGGCAGTCTGCTTCTACTGATAGCTCATGCATGCGCCTGTGAAAGGATTTTAATTCCTCAGGGCAGGCATCGCGAGCCTCTGCCCAGTCACCGGTTAGGACACATCTTTTTACTCAGGATAACATGGGGTCGCTGGCAGTCCAGGCTCTGATTTGGCGAGCCGTCATGGGTGAACCTAAGGACTTAAAAGCATTGATTGCCATGACTATCTCACAGTCCTTTTCGTCAGACCCTTCCGTGGTCGCCAGGGGTAGCCTGCTGAACGCGTCGGCACAGTTGTCTGTGCCTGGTCTGTGCCTTATGGTATAGTCGTAGGACGCCAGCATGAGTGCCCACCGTTGAATTCGTGCCGAGGCGTTGCCGTTTATTGCCTTGCTCTCAGATAGGAGGGACGTGAGGGGCTTGTGGTCAGTTTTTAATGCGAACTTGGCCCCGAAAAGGTATTGGTGCATCTTTTTGATACCGTACACGCACGCGAGCACCTCCTAACTATAGCATGTTAGGTTACAGTTATATATAATAATCTAAGATACATGACAAACCTCTTGTGCGGGACCTTGTCAAAAGCCTTTTGAAAGTCCAAATACACCACATCCACTGGTTTTCCCTTGACCACTCTGCGAGTTACATCCTCGAAAAATTCCAGAAGATTCGTCAGGCATGATTTCCCTTTCATAAATCCACGCTGACTTGGTCCGATCCTGTCACTGCTTTCCAAATGCGCTGCTATTTCATCCTTAATGATTGATTACAACATTTTTCCCACTACTGATGTCAGGCTAACAGGTCTATAATTACCCGTTTTCTCTCTCCCTCCTTTTTTAAATGTGGTGTTACATTAGCTACCCTCCAATCCATAGGAACTGATCCAGAGTCGATAGACTGTTGGAAAATGATCACCAATGTGTCCACTATATCTAAGGCCACATCCTTAAGTACTCTGGGATGCAGACTATCAGGCCCTGGGGATCTATCGGCCTTCAATCCCATCAATTTCCCTAACATAATTTCCCGCCTAATAAGGATATCCTTCAGTTCCTCCTTCTCACTAGACCCACTGTCCCCTAGTACATTCGGAAGGTTATTTGTGTCTTCCTTCTTGAAGACAGAACTGAAGTATTGGTTCAATTGCTCTGCCATTTCTTTGTTCCCCATTATAAATTCACCTGAATCTGACAGCAAGGGCCCGATGTTTGTCTTCACTAATCTTTTTCTCTTCACATATTTATAGAAGCTTTTGCAGTCAGTTTTTATGTTCCCTGCTAGCTTCCTCTCGTACTCTATTTTTCCCCTCTTAATTAAGCCCTTAGTCCTCCTCTGTTGAATTCTAAATTTCTCCCAATTCTCAGGTTTGTTGCTTTTTCTTAGCCAATTTATATGCCTCTTCCTTGGCATTAACACTATCCTTAATTTCCCTAGTTAGCCATGGTTGAGCCACCTTCCCTGTTTTATTTTTACTCCAGACAGGGATGTACAATTGCTGAAGTTCATCCATGTGATCTTTAAATGTTTGCCATTGCTTATCCACCGTCAACCCTTTAAGTATCCTTTGCCAGTCTATTCTAGCCAATTCACACCTCATACCATCGAAGTTCCCTTTCCTTAAGTTCAGGATCCTAGTTTCTGAATTAACTTTGTCACTCTCCATCTTAATGAAGAATTCTACCATATTATGGTCACTCTTCCCCAAGGGTCCTCGCACAACAAGATTGCTAACTAGTCCCTTCTCATTACACATCACCCAGTCTAGGATGGCCAGCCCTCTAGTTGGTTCCTCGACAATGTACATGAATGTGATGAGCCACCGGCATGATGTACATGTGGGGGTAAAATGGATGCATGTAGCCATGGACACACACATGGATCACATCCAGAACCCACTGAAGTCCCACTGCACCATCTAACCCTCCCAACTGGTGACCACTACCCAACGTTGTGGCAATATGGACTTCGTCGTTTACAGGAAGAGAGCCAAGTCAAAGCACAGCCAAGGTGCAAGGGCTATTGGCACTTAAGTCTAGGGAGAGCTAAGCCAGAGCACATAGTGCAAAGGTATTGGCACAAAAGACTTGGGGGAGAGTGATGTTATATATGCATCCTATAGATATACTCTCTGTGTATTCACTGTATAGTTGCATAAGATGGCGACTTGTTAACCGGAGGTAGCATCAATAAGGTTCACACTGTATACACTATGCTGGCACCACCAGAGGGCGCAACTGTTAGAGGCCCAATGGTCACCTGTACACCACAGGTACCCAGGTATAAAAGGGAGTCCACCATGTGGTATCCTCACACTGGAGTTATATTAAATGGACTAAGGTCACTATAGTTCAAGTGCAATATGTTGCCTCGTGGATTCATTGTCGGAGAATCTAAAGACATAACACTTACGATGTTTGCAGTCCACATGCGCGCTGTCGAATATGCCCTGCAACTGTGGGAAACCAGCAAGAGCCGCAAAGCTGTGCGTCCGCTCAGTAGCACTGGTTTCATCAGTGGCAATGTTCACATAAGTAGCTGACTTATGAAACATGGCATTGGTGACCTGTATGATGCATCTGTGCGTGGCCAACTGTGAGATGCCACAATAGTCTGCAGCAGATCCCTGGAAGGAGCCTGATGCAAAGATGTTGAGGGTGGTGGTGACTTTGACAGGTAAGGCATGTCAACCAAGTTCTCTGGGCTGCAGGTCTTGCTCCAGTAAGCTGCAAATGTCTGTGCCAAACTGGCGCGATAACCTGAGCCTTCTTTGGCACTCTCAGTCATGTTGAGAAAGCTGTTGGGGGTATCACCTCCAGCATGGTGCACTCTATGCTGCTGCCCTCTGTTCTGTGCAGCATCAGGGGCTGAATTTTCAGTTGGAGGCTTCTTTGGGCGCTAATGGCGGCAAATTTAACGCCCTGTAAAAGTTTGCGCCTCCAACCAGAAAATTCGACCAAAACTCAGTGCGAATGATCGGGGGTGCTAAATCAGACATTACATACCTGTGCTTGGCCGCCCCAACCGAAAACTGGTGCACAAAAAAAGCTCCTTTCCTTGTGCATGCGCAGAGGCGCGCTAGATTTCCTGAAGCCAGCCGAATGTTTAGGGCGCGGCAATATAAGTTTGTGCATGCGCAGATCCACTAGTGCACTTTGAACAGAACAGGAGAAATGGCACAACAGGAAGGATGTCAGAGAGCATTCCGCTTCTCTGCCACGGCCGCTGAGGCACTAATACAGACCATTGAGAGGAGGTGGCCTGCCTTGCATCTTGCTGGACGAAGGAGGCCCCTGCCAAGAGTGTTTAGGAGGATTTCAAGGGAGAATGCACAGGAGGTGTCAGCGACAGACACAGTGCCGAGAACTGCTACCCAATATTGCAAGAAGTTTAATGACCTCGTGAGGGTCGTTAGGGTGAGTATTCTTTATATTTATGCATCCTGCCATGGTTCCGACATCACTGTCTCACACAATGTAAAGTCTTTGACGGAGCTGCCCCTTCTCTGTGTTGCAGGCCATGGAGTGGGTTGGTGAAGCCACTTAAAAGCTGCAGGCTCAGTTCTCAGCCGTGCCCTATGCATTCAAGCGTCGTGGACCCTCTTGCCCCTATTCATTTTCACCCTGCCTCACACTACCTTTTGATCTTGATATGCGTTCAGCAAACTTCAACGTGAGCTGCAATCCTAGCTGGCTCTCACCTCCTCCCAGCCTTCCTGCTCAATGCGCTGCCACGCAGATTAAAATGCACATCTTTACACTTCCAGACAGTAGCAGCTAATCGACTATGGAAGGCACATGTGCCACATGATGAACTGCACACTCACACCTTCTTCTTGTTCTTATTTTTGGCTGAAATTGGTGCATAATCATCAGGATTAGCAGCATACCGGAGGTGGAAAGCCTAATCTGCTGGACCTCACTGAGGTGGAACAGCAAGTGTCGGCCTTCATGGGCACCCCAGTTCACGCGGTGGCATCTGGGGAGGCAGAGACCCTTATGGGCAGTGACGGTATGTGAATGGCGTTTGCGATTTATATGAGTTCCTTGACTCCTGATATCAAGTGGCCTACCCCCTTTACATATAGATGTCCAATGCCACCTTCCTCTTATCTTCCTGCCCCCCTCACCTGCTGCTAACCACACATCTGTTGCTTTGTGCTTACAGATGACCAGCCAGATGTGCAGCAGCCTGCCCCTGAGCCATCAACATCTGGGGACGGTGCAGTTGACGAGGGACGGGATGACAGTGTTCTCACTGAGCAGGAGGCGCCATCAGTCCCAGCGAGTGGGGACGACACATCGGTGGACGAGCCTGTTTTTGAGGAGTTTGAGGACGCTGCGGCTCCTGGCCCCAGTGACCCACAGCAATGCCCAGCGGGAGGGGAAGCTCGGAGGCCAGCTCCCCAGAGGGTGAGTCGGCCCAGGAGTCCCACTGAGAGACAGGCAGATGTGGACCTAGAATCGGTGGCTCTGTCCAGGGACACCACGCAAATGCAGCATGACCTTATGGGTGCATTGGATAGGGTTCCGTAGTGCGTTGACGCACTTGCTGCGAGTGTGTCGGAGGCCGCCTCAAGCATTGCCCGTGCCTCTCAGGAGTCCAACGAGTCCATCCTTGCCGTTTACAGAGGGAGATGAGCTCAATGAGCGATAGTGGAGTCCCAGAGGGGATAGCACATGCCATGGTTGATGTGCAGCAGCAATTGCATTACAGTCCCAAGCCTTTCAAGAACTTGGTGTAGTGATGTTGTCGGAGATTGCTGGCATGAACTTGCACACTGTTGCGTTTCAGGCTCAGTGTGCTCTGAGTCAGTCTCAGTGTTATGCCATGCAATCACTGACTGCTGCCATCCTCTCTATGTTCCCCACAGTCGGACGCGGAATTGGTACCAAAGCAGGCCAGCAAGTTGTGCTCACACATCATGCTGCGGATGCTGATGCTCCGCCCCGTGTGAGTGGCAGTGGGCCGCTGGAAATGGAAGGTGCTGTCCTTCCTCAAGATGACAGCATTCCGGATCCCACCACTGCCCCTCTGACTTTGCACCTACCACGGTCTACACCTGAACCATCACAGACTGCTGCCGCCGATGCTGAGGCAGTAGTATCTACAGCCGGGCCTTTCCGGGCCAGAGCTGATCCAGGGCATCCTGGTAGATCATCTGGATTGTCTTCCCCACATATACAGCAGCCCTCATGCAGCCTTGCTGTAGGCCCTGAGGAGGAGCAGTAGGCGTGGGGGGGTGGGGGTAAAAATGAGAGGGGGAAATGTCAGGCAAAGTCTGATTGACAACATTGACCACCATGGGAACATGAACTCCCAATGTTAATTAAAGCTGTAAATATGTAGTTACATTGTTGCACTTCATTGTGCTTGTTTTGTTACTTACTGTGGGGGAGGTGGGTTTGGTTCTGTTGGTTGAGGCGATGCGGTTGTTGTCTTGCGTAAAATGTTACTTTGACCGTTTTGCATTGGCTTCTAGTGCATCATTGTAGAGTTTAACGGAGATGTGGCATTATTGTGGCACATAACACCGTCAGTGTTAGCTGCATCCCTCAGCTTCCTCCATTGAAGAGAACCAATCCATTATGAGCCACTGATGTGTGGCTCTTGTTCCGCCAGCATCGCAACGCTGCCTCCTCCATAGATGTTCCTCTTCATGGTATGGATGCCGACTGGCAATGCCTGGCCCCTCATGATGGCCAAGTTGTGTAGCATGCAGCACACCACAATGAATTCCAACACCTGTTGAGGGGAGCATTGAAGGCTGCCTCCAGATCAGTCCAGGCATCGGAAATGCTGCTTGTGCATCCCTATTGTCCGTTCGATGATGTTGTGGGTGGCTGCATGGCTCACATTGTAGCGATACTCCTCTCCTGTGGTGGGGTTGCAGAGGGGGGTTCATTAGCCAGATGGCTGGGCCATATCCTTTGTTCCCGAGCAGCCAGCCGTGCCCTTCCAGTGGTGGCCGAAACAATCGTGACACAGTGCTCTCACACAGGATGAAAGCATTATGTGCACTCCCTGAATAGCGGGCATTCACTGCAAGGATGAGTTGCGTGTGGTCGCACACCAGCTGCACGTTTCGGGAGTGGTATCCCTTTCGATTCCTTAATATCCCTGCGTTCCGGAATGGTGCTCGCAAGACCACAATTCCTTGAACCCTTGGAAAGCCTGCAATCCTGCCATAGCCACATGCCCGCTCATTCTGGCACTCCCTGCTCATTGGGAATGTTATGAAGTCCATTCTGCGGGCATAGAGAGCTTTTGTGATGTGGCGAATGCAGCGATGTGCAGCGTATTGACCACCTATGATGATGGTACATATGTCCCCTGCTGCAGTCTGGAAGGAACCGGAGGCATAGAAGGCTAGCGCCACAGTGACCTTCACTGCGACGGGCAGCGCAGTCCTGGTGCCGATGTGAGCCTGCAGGTCTGACTGTAGGAGATGGCATATCTCTGTCAGCACTTCCTTCTCACACACTGCTCCTCAGAGAGCTGGAGGTATGAGTGTTGCTGCTGTAGCATTCGGCTCAGTTCCCATGGAATTTAATGACAAATATTGGGTTTAAGGATAAATCTCTGCTGAAGTCTGTAAAGATGGGAGTGGCCCAAGTGAACTGATGGACAGAAAATCTCAACCGATCAAAGGGGAGTTGCTGTATAAACCGACTTCTTTGGGGAAACAATGTCAGGCGAAGTCGACTCTCAACTGGTGAATAGCAGGAGATGGCTGGCCCATTGTCTGTATGGAAATAAGCCAGTTAACTAGATCAGTTTGAAGATCAAAAGCCATCACCGATCATTAAGGACGTTAAAACATATCAAGAAGACATCAAACCTGAAGCACCTTTTGTTACCACGGAGGCCAGGCCCCGGAAGGTGGGAAGAGGCCACAAAGAACTCGAGTGGATGACCCATCAGATCTGGGAGGAAACCTGGAAACCATGCCAAGTCCATTAAAACACAGACAGTGGTCTGTTTATTGGAGGGGTATATCAGAGAGCCGTTTTGGATAGCTCTCTCTCTCTTGCTATTTGGTTTGCCTCATTGCCCTCACCAAGAAACGAGCACTCCGCCACGGACAGAAGGACGGAACATCACGAAGAGCTGAGCCTGTTTCTTTCACCCCAATATGGACTGCAACTCAAACTGGGACTCGAATACTGCATCGGCGGTACAGAAGCAGGAGCCACGTCGTACAGGAAGAAGCTGCAAGCAAGTCCGCAGGCAATCGGGGTGAGCATTGTCCAGATCTACACATCGTTAAGACTACTTCGAGCAGCGCGAGTCCGGGGTGCGTGGTGAGGCCTATGAAGGCCCAATGTCGGAGGAGGAGCGGCAGTCGAGCAGCGTGAGTCCGGGGTGCGTGGTGAGGCCTACAAAGGCCCAACGTCGGAGGAGGAGCGGCAGTTCGAGCAGCGCGAGTCCAGGGTGCGTGGTGAGGCCTACAAAGGCCCAATGTCGGAGGAGGAGCGGCAGTTCGAGCAGCGCGAGTCCGGGATGCGTGGCGAGGCCTATAAAGGCCCAACGTCGGACAAGGAGCGGCATTTCGAGCAGCGCGAGTCCGGGGTACGTGGTGAGGCCTATAAAGGCCCAATGTCGGAGGAGGAGCGACAGTTCGAGCAGTGCGAGTCCGGGCTGCGTGGAGAGGCCTATAAAGGCCCAGCTTGTACAGCTCCAGCCGGGAGAAAAAGCAAAAAAGTAGTAGAAAGGAATCAAAAGGTGACATCACAGCCAAAGGGGTAAGTGATTGGCTGGTGATTGGTGAGTAGCTTTTCTTTTTCTTTTTTACATCAGTAAGTAAGCCGTAAACATTGTTGTCTTTTTCTTTTTTATATCAGTAAGTATCCTGTTAACATTGTTGTCGCCAAATTAAGCGTATCTAAGGGTTAATCATGGCAGACGAGCTCGGTCATGTGATATGCTCCTCCTGTACCATGTGGGAACTCAGGGACACTTCCGGTGTCCCTGACGACTATGTGTGTGGGAAGTGTATCCGCCTCCAGCTCCTGACGGACCGCGTTGCAGATTTGGAGCTGAGGGTGGATTCACTCTGGAGCATCCATGATGCTGAGAATGATGTGAGTAGCACATGTAGCGAGTTGGTCTTACGGCAGGTGAAGGGTCCACAGCCAGCTAGGGAATGTAAGACCAGCAGGAAGAGCAATGCAAGGAAGGTAGTTCAGGGATCCCCTGCGGTCATCCCCCTGTAAAACAGATACACTGCTTTGAGTACTGTTGAGGGGGATGACTCATCAGGGGAGGGCAGCAGCAGCCAAGTTCATGGCACCATGTCTGGCTCTGTTGAACAGGAGGGCAGGAAAAAGAGTGGGAGAGCAATAGGGAATTCAATTGTAAGGGGAATAGATAGGCGTTTCTGCGGCCGCAACCGAGACTCCAGGATGGTATGTTGCCTCCCTGGTGCAAGGGTCAAGAATGTCTCAGAGCGGGTGCAGGACATTCTGAAAAGGGAGGGAGAACAGCCAGTTGTTGTGGTGTACGTTGGTACCAACGACATAGGTAAAAAAAGGGATGAGGTCCTACGAGACAAATTTAAGGAGCTAGGAACTAAATTAAAAAGTAGGACCTCAAAAGTAGTAATCTCTGGATTGCTACCAGTGCCACGTGCTAGTCAGAGTAGGAATCACAGGATAGCACAGATGAATACGTGGCTTGAGCAGTGGTGCAGCAGGGAGGGATTCAAATTCCTGGGGCATTGGAACCGATTCTGGGGGAGGTGGGACCAGTAAAACCGGACGGTCTGCACCTGGGCAGGACCGGAACCAATGTCCTAGGGGGAGTGTTTGCTAGTGTTGTTGGGGAGGAATTAAACTAATATGGAGGGGGATGGGAACCAATGCAGGGAGACAGAGGGAAACAAAATGGAGACAGAAGCAAAAGACAGAAAGGCGATGAGTAAAAGTGGAGGGCAGAGAAACGCAAGGCAAAAAACAAAAAGGGCCAATGTACAGCAAAATTCTAAAGGGTCAAAGTGTAATAAAAAGGCAAGCCTGAAAGCTCGGTGCCGAAATGCGAGGAGTATTCGGAACCCAGGAGAGGGCTCTGAGCTAGTTAGAGTGGGTGAGTGAGTGAGAGCTCAGATGAACAGGACCCCAAGAAAGAATGCAAAAGGCAGGATGCAACAGAGCAGAGTATCACTGGGGTAAGGGTAAACCACAAGGTGATAGGAAGGGACAATATGTATGAATATAAAGGGGCTGCAGGAGCAGTCAAAACTAAAAAATCATTAAAACACTTTACCTAAACGCACGCAGCATTCGAAATAAAGTAAATGAGGTGACGGCACAAATCATTACAAATGGGTATGATTTGGTGGCCATTACAGAAACGTGGTTGCAGGCTGGCCAAGACTGGGAATTAAACATACAGGGGTATCTGACAATTCGGAAGGATAGACAAGAAGGGAAAGGAGGTGGGGTAGCACTGTTAATAAACGATGATATCAGGGCAGTTGTGAGAGATGATATTGGCTCTAATGAACAAAATGTTGAATCATTGTGGGTGGAGATTAGAGATAGTAAGGGGAAAAAGTCACTGGTGGGCGTAGTTGATAGGCCCCCAAATAATAACTTCACGGTGGGGCAGACAATAATCAAGGAAATAATAGAGGCATGTGAAAAAGGAATGGCAGTAATCATGGGGAATTTTAACCTACATGTCGATTAGTCAAATCAAATCGCACAGGGTAGCCTGGAGGAGGAATTCATAGAATGCATTTGGGATTGTTTCTTAGAACAATATGTTACAGAACCTAGAAGGGAGCAAGCTATCTTAGATCTGGTCCTGTGTAATGAGACAGGAATAATAAGCGATCTCCTCATAAAAGATCCTCTCGGAATGAGTGATCACAGTATGGTTGAATTTGTAATACAGATTGAGGGTGAGGAAGTAGTGTCTCAAATGAGCACACTATGCTTAAACAAAGGGGACTACAGTGGGATGAAGGCAGAGTTAGCTAAAGTAGACTGTGAACCCAGACTAAACGGTGGCACAATTGAGGAACAGTGGAGGACTTTTAAGGAGCTCTTTCATAGTGCTCAACAAAAATATATTCCAGTGAAAAAGAAGGGCGGTAAGAAAAGGGATAACCAGCCGTGGATAACCAAGGAAATAAAGGAGAGTATCAAATTAAAAACCAATGTGTATAAGGTGGCCAAGGTTAGTGGGAAACTAGAAGATTGGGAACATTTTAAACAACAGCAAAGAATGACTAAGAAAGCAATAAAGAAAGGAAAGATAGATTACGAAAGTAAACTTGCGCAAAACATAAAAACAGATAGTAAAAGCTTTTACCGATATATAAAACGGAAGAGAGAGATTAAAGTAAATGTTGGTCCCTTAGAAGATGAGAAGGGGGATTTAATAATGGGAAATGTGGAAATGGCTGAGACCTTAAACAATTATTTTGCTTCGGTCTTTTGTGGAAGGCACAAAAACCATGCCAAAAATTGCTGGTCACAGGAATGTGGGAAGGGAGGACCTTGAGACAATCACTGTCACTAGGGAGGTAGTGCTGGACAGGCTAATGGGACTCAAGGTAGACAAGTCCCCTGGCCCTGATGAAATGCATCCCAGGGTATTAAAAGAGATGGCGGAAGTTATCGCAGATGCATTCGTTATAATCTACCAAAATTCTCTGGACTCTGGGGAGGTACCAGCGGATTGGAAAGCAGCTAATGTAACGCCTCTGTTTAAAAAAGGGGGCAGACAAAAGGCAGGTAACTATCGGCCAGTTAGTTTAACATCTGGCGTGGGGAAAATGCTTGAAGCTATCATGAAGGAAGAAATAGCGGGACATCTAGATAGGAATAGTGCAATCAAGCAGACGCAACATGGATTCATGAAGGGGAAATCATGTTTAACTAATTTACTGGAATTCTTTGAGAATATATCGAGCATGGTGGATAGAGGTGTACCGATGGATGTGGTGTATTTAGATTTCCAAAAGGCATTCGATAAGGTGCCACACAAAAGGTTACTGCAGAAGATAAAGGTACGCGGAGTCAGAGGAAATGTATTAGCATGGATCGAGAATTGGCTGGCTAACAGAAAGCAGAGAGTCGGGATAAATGGGTCCTTTTCGGGTTGGAAATCAGTGGTTAGTGGTGTGCTACAGGGATCGGTGCTGGGACCACAACTGTTTACAATATACATCGATGACCTGGAAGAGGGGACCGAGTGTGGTGTAACAAAATTTGCAGATGACACAAAGATTAGTGGGAAAGCGGGTTGTGTAGAGGACACAGAGAGGCTGCAAAGAGATTTAGATAGGTTAAGCAAATGGGCGAAGGTTTGGCAGATACAATACAATGTCGGAAAATGTGAGGTCATCCACCTTGGGAAAAAAAACAGTAAAAGGGAATATTATTTGAATGGGGAGAAATTACAACATGCTGCGGTGCAGAGGGACCTGGGGGTCCTTGTGCATGAATCCCAAAAAGTTAGTTTTCAGGTGCAGCAGGTAATCAGGAAAGCGAATGGAATGTTGGCCTTCATTGCGAGAGAAATGGAATTCAAAAGCAGGGAGGTCCTGCTGCAACTGTATAGGGTATTGGTGAGGCCGCACCTGGAGTACTCCGTGCAGTTTTGGTCACCTTACTTAAGGAAGGATATACTAGCCTTGGAGGGGGTACAGAGACGATTCACTAGGCTGATTCCGGAGATGAGGGGGTTACCTTATGATGATAGATTGAGTAGACTGGGTCTTTACTCGTTGGAGTTCAGAAGGATGAGGGGTGATCTTATAGAAACATTTAAAATAATGAAAGGGATAGACAAGATAGAGGCAGAAAGGTTGTTTCCACTGGTCAGGGAGACTAGAACTAGGGGGCACAGCCTCAAAATACGGGGGAGCCAATTTAAAATCAAGTTGAGAAGGAATTTCTTCTCCCAGAGTGTTGTGAATCTGAGGAATTCTCTGCCCAAGGAAGCAGTTGAGGCTAGCTCATTGAATGTATTCAAATCACAGATAGATAGATTTTTAACCAATAAGGGAATTAAGGGTTACGGGGAGCGGGCGGGTAAGTGGAGCTGAGTCCACGGCCAGATCAGCCATGATCTTGTTGAATGGCAGAGCAGGCTCGAGGGGCTAGATGGCCTATTCTTGTTCCTAATTCTTATGTTTTATGTTCTTATGTACTTAGCTGTGTGAAGGGGCATTGTATGTCCTAGCCAAACCATCGGGGTTTAGTCTGGGAAGGTTCTTTTCTTGTGTACTGTATATTATATGCTAGGCCGTGGTAACTTGATATGGCAGGGGCTTGTTGGACAAGCCAGGGTTGTACTTTTGTACTGTATTACACCACTGTGTGCTATTTTACTCGTGGTGCGGTTGAACTTTATTAAACACTATACGGTTGAGCCCGAAAAATGTTGATTGTGCCAGATCTGTCCATAGTAATCCCTATCGTCCAGAACTTGTAAGAGGTTTGTTTCGGTATGCCCGAGCAAACCACTTACACTGCCTGTAAACCCATGGAGGTAAGGCCTCCTGTCCAGACACCGTCAGCCTCTCCTGATCCATGGCCAATGGCCCTTCTGTCTTGAAGCCACCAAACAAGAGCATGGAATAGCAGATGCTGGCGAACTAGTAATGTCCCCATTAAATTATTTAACTGAAGTTGTAAGGAACCTGTAATGGTAGATAAATCTGAGGTTCATGCTGCATGCTGTGTGCAAACGTTGCAGTCAATGAGACCTCTGATTTCGGATCTCCTCCTGCAAATACCGCCTACTCGACCGTGGAACTGCCTGGTTTTTCAGGCGTAACTTGGGGCGGATGTTAAATGCGACATTACCAGCTAATTTAGCAACCAGCGCACTAGGGGGGATATTACATGATCTGAGTGAAACTACAGAGTGAGGTGGTCGCGTTTTGCGCCGCCGCAAAACCAACACCGACTTTCCTGGCGGTGCACTATAAGACCATAAAGCATCCCTACAAAGCCCAAGGCATTAATTTAATTCATCATCATTGGGGACGGGTACCATTATGTCTCTCCATTCATGACAACTCACTGAGTTACTTCAAAAGGTGCACACAGATTTGTCCAAGAAGGCAAACTATTGAAAATATAGATTTCAATGTTTGACAACACATTCGTAGAAACTTTACATCAGCATTGGCAATAATACCCTAGTGCCTATCGTTAGATGGTATGATGGGATAAGGATGAGGGTGAGTGTGAGGGGTGGCTAGTGAGATGGGATGTGATAATACAGGTAGAGAGCGAGGGATGGGTGGAGGTGCAAGGTAAGTTGGTGTGAGTAAGGATGTGCAGGAGTAGGATAGGGGAGGCAGCGTGATGGGGATGTGATGAGTGGCACAGCAGATTGAGGTTGAGTGTGTTTTGCAGTAACATTTTGTGATTGACTGAGATGATTGAAAGGTTTGCGCCACTGCAGCCAGATCCTCCTGATGACATCCCTGCTTGTGCCCTCTTGTACAATGTACAACCAGGCTGCCTTGGTGTCCTGGGGAGGTCGCTTCTGCCCATTCGAATTGAGGAGCGCCGACCCCCGACCTGTGAGGGAGCATCAACCAGCGGCGGAGCATAAAAGCAGCAAGCAGTCAGCCACCGTAGGGAGCAGCATAAGCAGGTTAAGAGAGGGCGACAAAGGAGAACAGGGCGACTACATTCAATGTCACAGGAAAGCAGGACTGTGATTGGTTGGTGAGTTTTTCTCTCTCTTTTCTTGCTTTAAATTAGGGGCCGGGATCAGAAACTAAATCTAATTAATTAAATACATTATAGATGGCAGGGCAGGCAATGTATTAATGCTGCAACATGTGGAAGCTGGTGGACACCATTGAGGTCCCCGTCGACCACATCTGCAGCAATTGTCTGCAGCTCGAGGAACTTTGGCTCCGCATTGATGAGCTGGAGTCCAAACTGCAGACACTACGACATATCAGGGAGGGGGAGAGTTAAGTGGATGCCGCGATTCAGGAGCTAGTCACACAATTTAGATTAATGAATTCAAATTTGATCCGTGGTCAGGGATAGGAGGGCGTGACTATGAGTGAGGATGGTATGGGGACTCAGGATGGAGTGATGGAGGAGCCTCAGCTCTTCCTCTTGTCCAACAGGTACGAGGTTCTTACTCCCTGTGTGGACGAGGGCAGGGACTGCAGGGAGGATGAGCAAACTGACCACAGCACCATGGCACAGGGGGTCATTCAAGTGGCGGTAGTAAAAAGAAACATTATAGTGGTAGGGGACAGTATCATTAGGGGGATAGATAAGGTTCTCTGCAGCCAAGAGCGTGAGTTCGGAAGGCTGTGTTGCCTGCCAGGTGAAGGGTAAAAGAAATTTTCTCGGAGCTGGAGAGGAACTTGGTGTGGGAGGGGGAAGATCCAGTTGTCGTGGTCCACGTGGATAGCAAAGACATAGGTAGGACAAACAAAGAGGATCTGCTGAGGGATTATGAGCAGCTAGCGGCCAAATTAAAAAGCAGAACCACAAAGGTAATAATCTCTGGATTACTATCTGAGCCACGAGCAAATTTGAATAGGGTAAATAAGATCAGACAGTTAAACACGTGGCTCAAAGACTGGAGTGAGAGAAATGGGTTTTGGTTTGTGGGACACTGGCACCAGTACTGGGGTAACAGGGAGCTGTTCCGTTCAGATGGACTCCACTTGGAACGTGCTGGGACTAGGGTCCTGGTGAATCAAATAACGAGGGCTATAGAGAGGTCTTTAAACTAATTAGTCAGGGGGAGGGTTCAGGTGAGCGAAAATTTGAAAAGTCAAAGAATAAGGAGAAGGCAATAAAGCAGGGTAGCACTGAGGGAAATGAAAACCAGAGCGAGACAGGAAGGGACAGAATGTATAAACATAAAAATGAATCAAAGTGGGGTCAAAGCAGGAAATAATGGTAAGAAAACAAATTTAAAAGCACTTTATCTGAATGCATGCAGCATTTGTAACAAAATAGATGAGTTGACGGCACAAATAGATACAAATGGGTATGATCTGATAGCCATTACAGAGGTTGTAAGGTGATCAAGGCTGGGAATAAGGAATAATAATGGGAAAAAGTCGCTGGTAGGTGTAGTCTATAGGCCCCCTAAGAGTAGCTACACTGTTGGACGGAGTATAAATCAAGAAATAATTATCATCATCATCACCACAGGCAGTCCCTCAGAATCGAGGAGGACTTGCTGCCACTCCCTAAGTGAGTTCTTTGATGGCTGAACAGTCCGATACAAGAGCCACAGACCCTGTTACAGTTGGAACAGACATTCGTCGGGGGAAGGGGTCGGTAGGGCTGGTTTGCCACGTGCTCCTTCCGCTGCCTGCGCCTGGCCTCTTCATGCTCCTTGCGTCGAGACTCAAAGAGCTCAATGCCCTCCCGGATGTACTTTTTCCACCTCGGGCGGTCTTCGGCCAGGGTCTTCCAGGTGTCAGTGGTGATGTCGACTTTACCAGAGAGGCTTTGAGGGTGCTCTTATAACGTTTCCGCTGTCCTCCTTTGGCTCATTTATCATGAAGGAACTCCACATAAAACATTTATTCAGGGAGTCTCGTATCTGGCATGCGTAAACATAGAAACATAGAAAATAGGTGCAGGAGTAGGCCATTCTAGCCTGCACCGCCATTCAATGAGTTCATGGCTGAACTATGTGGTCTGCCCAGCGAAGCTGATCGAGTGTGGTCAGTGCTTCAATACTGGGGATGTTAGCCTGGTCGAGGACACTGATGTTGGTGCATCTGTCCTCCCAGGAGATTTGCAGGATCTTGCGGAGACATCGTTGGTGATATAATCTCAGGCGATTTGAGGTGCCTTCTGTACATCGTCCATGCCTCAGACCCATACAGGAGGGCGGGTGTTACTGCAGCCCTGTACACCATGAGTTTGGTGGTAGATTTGAGGGCCTGGTCTTCAAACACTCTTTTCCGCAGGAAGCCGAAGGCTGCACTGGCGCACTGGAGGCGATGCTGAATCTCCGAATCAATGTCTGCCTTTGTTGATAAGAGGCTCCCGAGATATGGGAAATGGTCCACGTTGTCCAGGGCCACGCCGTGGATCTTGATGATTGGAGGGCAGTGCTGTGCGGCGGTGGCAGGCTGGTGAAGGACCTTTGTCTTACGGATGTTAAGCGTAAGGCCTATGCTTTCATATGCCTCGGTGAATACATTGACTATATCCTGGAGTTCAGCCTCTGAAAGTGCACAGACACAGGTATCGTCGGCATACTGCAGCTCAATGACAGAGGTTGGAGTGATCTTCGACCTGGCCTGGAGGTGGCGTAGGTTAAACAGCTTCCCACTGGTTCTGTAGTTTAATTCCACTCCAGCGGGGAGCTTGTTGATTGTGAGGTGGCGCATGGCAGCGAGGAAGATTGAGAAGAGGGTTGGAGCAATGACGTAGCCATGTTTGACCTCGGTCCGGACGTGGATTGGGTCTACAATGGATCCGTTGGTAAGGATCACGGCCTGCATGTCATCGTGAAGCAGGCGAAGGATGTTGGCAAACTTTTAGGGGCATCTGAAACAGAGGAGGACGCTCCGTAGACCCTCATGGTTGACAGTGTCAAAGGCCTTTGTAAGATCGAAAAAGGCCATGTATAAAGGCTGGCGCTGCTCCCTGCATTTTTCCTGCAACTGACGCACTGCAAAGAGCATGTCTGTTGTGCCCCGTAGGGGACAAAATCCACATTGTGATGCCGGCAAGAGCTCCTCGGCCACAGGAAGAAGACGATTGAGGAGAACTCAAGCGACAACTTTCCCAGTGGCTGATAGCAGGGAGATTCCCCTGTAGTTGCCGCAGTCGGACTTGTCCCCCTTTTAAAAAAAAGCTTGTAAAAAAGGAACGGCAATAACCATGGGTGATTTTTAACCTTCATATTGATTGGACAAAGCAAATTGGCCAGGCTAGCCTTGAGGAAGAATTCATAGAGTGTATCCCTGATAGCTTCCTTGAACAGTACATTACGGAACCAACCAGGGAGCAGGCTATCTTAGATCTGGTACTGTATAATGAGACAGGATTAATAAACAAATTCCTGGTAAAGGATACTCTAAGAATGAGTGACCATAACAAGGTTGAATTTCAAATTCAGTTGGAGAATGTGAAAGTTGGATCTCAAACCAGTGTCCGAAGCTTAAATAAATGAGACTACAAAGGTATGAAGGCAGAGTTTGCTGAGGATACAATGATGACTGGGAAGCAAATTTTGAGGCGGACACACAAAATTTGCAAAGGGATATAGACAGGCTAAGTGAGTGGGCAAAAATTTGGCATATGGAGTATAATGTGGGAAAAAGTGAGGTTATCCACTTTGGCAGAAAAAATAGAAAAGCAAATTATAATTTAAATGGAGAACAATTGCAATATGCTGCAGTACAGAGGAACCTGGGGATCCTTGTGCATGAAACACAAAAAGTTAGTATGCAGGTACTGCAAATAATCAGGAAGGCAAATGGAATGTTGGCCTTGATTGCAAGGGGGATGGAGTATAAAAGCAGGGAAGTCCTGCTACAACTGTACAGGGTATTGGTGAGTATTGGTGAGGCTGCACCTAGAGTACTGCGTACAGTTTTGGTCTCTGTATTTCAGGAAGGATATACTTGCATTGGAGACTGTTCAGAGAAGATTCACTAGGTTGATTCTGGAGATGAGGGGGTTGACTTATGAAGATAGGTTGAGTAGGTTGGGCTTATACTCATCGGAGTTCAGAAGAATGAGAGGTGATCTTATTGAAACTTATAAGATAATGAGGGGACCTCGACAAGGTGGATGCAGAGAGGATATTTCCACTCATAGGGGAAACTATAACGAGGGAGCATAGTCTCAGAATAAAGGGCTGTCCATTTAAAATTGAGATGAGGAGGAATTTCTTCTCTCAGACGGTTGTAAATCTATGGAATTCTCTGCCCCAGAGAGCATTGGAGGCTGGGTCATTGAATATATTTAAGGCGGAGATAGTCAGATTTTTGAGCAATACGGGAATAAAGGGTTATGGGGAGCGGGCAGGGATGTGGAGCTGAATCCATGATCAGATTAGTCATGATCTTACGAAATAGCACAGCAGGCTCGTGGCGCCAAATTGACTACTCCTGCTCCTATTTCTTATGGTCTTTTGTTCTTATGTTTTCGGAGAACCTCCCTGTGTTCTATGATGGGAGAGCCTGGGTGTAGCAGTGCTTCTCGGTGTTTGCAGCACCTCAATGCTGTAGAACACTGACAACACAACTGTCAAAATTAATGTGGACCTGGTCCCTTTAAGGAAACCGGCTGATGACATGTCATCAAATGACATCATCAGACCGCTTTCTTTTAATTGGCCGGGAACTTTGCAGAGCGGGATTAACAAGCCCCATCAAGCTAAAATCATGTCGGAGGCCCAGATCAACACAGCTGCGGGGTTGGAACTTGCCAAATACATTGCCTGCCCCCAGATCCGCTGAGGTTCGTAAAATCCATCCCTTTCTGTAGGCTTTTGCACTGCGACTTTTGATATTTGAGAGCTGAAAGAGCGTGGTGCCCTTGACTGGGGATCTGGGACAAGTGTGAACAGTGTGTCTGCGTAACCCATCAGATTGAAGATCCCTTACTGAGGCACACAGAGTCTAAACCGGGAAGTGTAAAATATTTAGTTCAATGCCAAATCATGTATAGAAAGCAAAATAGAGCGAGAAAAAATGCTACAAGATACAAAAAAAGATATAAGAGACAGAAAGAAAAAGATTTAAAAAATATATTTTTTAATTTATTGGATGTGGATATCACTGGTAAGGCCAGCATTTAATGCCCATCCCTAATTGCCCTTGATAAAAAGGTGGAAATCTGCCGCCTTGAACTCCAGAGGGTAGTTCAGAGTGAATCCATTGCTGTAGGCCAGGTAAGGACACCAGATTTCCTTCCCTGAAGGATGTACATGAAGCAGATGGGTTTTCATGACAATCTGGTAATTTCTTGGTCACTGTTACTGACTCTAGCAATTTAATAGCCAGATTTATTTAATTAACTTAAGTTAAATTCCCAAGCTGCTATGGTGGGAGTTGAACTCATGTATCTGGATTATTAGTCTAGGCATTAAATTACTAGCCCAGTAACATAACCACTATGCCACTATGCCACCATACCCCTGCTTGATTTATCAATGGTTTTTAATCTCCAACAATCATTAAAATCTGAAGGAAGGACACTCCACTCTTTTAAAAGTACATTTTCAGTACCAGAGAGATTGTTTGGCAATAATTAACATAGAAATATAGAAACATAGAAAATAGGTGCAGGAGTAGGCCATTCGGCCCTTTGAGCCTGCACCGCCATTCAATAAGATCATGGCTGATCATTCCTTCAGTACCCCTTTCCTGCTTTCTCTCTATACCCCTTGATCCCCTTAACCGTAAGGGCCATATCTAACTCCCTCTTGAATAAATTCAGTGAACTGGCATCAACAAATCTTTGCGGCAGGGAATTCCACAGGTTAACAACTCTCTGAGTGAAGATGTTTCTCCTCATCTCAGTCCTAAATGGCCTGCTCCTTATCCTAAGACTATGTCCCCTGGTTCTGGACTTCCCCAACATCGGGAACATTCTTCCTGCATCTATCCTGTCCAGTCCCGTCAGAATCTTATACATTTCTATGAGATCCCCTCTCATCCTTCTAAACTCCAGTGAATAAAGGCCCATTTGATCCAGTCTCTCCTCATATGACAGCCCAGCCATCCCTGGAATCAGTCTGGTGAACCTTCGTTGCGCTCCCTCAACAGCAAGAACGTCCTTCCTCAGATTAGGAGACCAAAACTGAACACAATATTCCAGGTGAGGCCTCACTAAGGCCCTGTACAGCTGCATTAAGACCTCCCTCTTCTATATTCAAATCACCTAGCTATGAAGGCCAACATACCATTTGCCTTCTTTACCGCCTGCTGTATCTGCATGCCCACTTTCAGTGACTGATGAACCATGACACCCAGGTCTCGTTGCACCTCCCCTTTTCCTAATCTGCTGCCATTCAGATAATAATCTGCCTTCGTGTTTTTGCCCCCAAAATGGATAACCTCACATTTATCCACATTATACTGTATCTGCCATATATTTGCCCACTCACCTAACCTGTCCAAGTCACCCTGCAGCCTCTTAGTGTCCTCCTCACAGCTCACACCGCCACCCAGTTTAGTGTCATCCGCAAACTTGGAGATATTACACTCTATTCCTTCATCTAAATCGTTAATGTACATTGTAAAGAGCTGGGGTCCCAGCACTGAGCCCTGTGGCACTCCACTAGTCACTGCCTGCCATTTTGAAAAGGACCCGTTTATCCCAACTCTCTGCTTCCTGTCTGCCAACCAGTTCTCTATCCACGTCAGTATATTACCCCCAATGGCATGTGCTTTGATTTTGCACACCAATCTCTTGTGCGGGACCTTGTCAAAAGCCTTTTGAAAGTCCAAATACACCACATCTACTGGTTCTCCCTTGTCCACTCTGCTAGTTACATCCTCAAAATATTCCAGAAGATTCGTCAAACATGATTTCCCTTTCATAAATCCATGCTGACTTGGTCCAATCCTGTCACTGCTTTCCAAATGCGTTGCTATTTCATCCTTAATAATTGATTCCAACATTTTCCCCACTACTGATGTCAGGCTAACCAGTCTATAATTACCCATTTTCTCTCTCCCTCCTTTTTTAAAAAGTGGTGTTATATTAGCTACCCTCCAGTCCATAGGAACTGATCCAGAGTCGATAGACTGTTGGAAAATGATCACCAATGCATCGACTATTTCGAGGGCCACTTCCTTGAGTACTCTGGCATGCAGACTATCAGGCCCAAGGGATTTATCAGACTTCAATCCCATCAATTTCCCTAACACAATTTCCTGCCTAATAACTATGTAACTAGCAGAGTGGACAAGGGAGAACAAGTAGATGTGGTGTATTTGGACTTTCAAAAGGCTTTTGACAAGGTCCCGCACAAGAGATTGGTGTGCAAAATCAAAGCACATGCCATTGGGGGTAATATACTGACGTGGATAGGGAACTGGTTGGCAGTCAGGAAGCAGAGAGTCGTGATAAACGGGTCCTTTTCAAAATGGCAGGCAGTGACTAGTGGAGTGCCACAGGGCTCAGTGCTGGGACCCCAGCTCTTTACAATGTACATTAACGATATCCTTCAGTTCCTCCTTCTCACTAGACCCACTGTCCCCGAGTAACTTCGGAAGGTTATTTGTATCTTGCTTCGTGAAGACAGAACCGAAGTATTGGTTCAATTGCTCTGCCATTTCTTTGTTCCCCGTTATAAATTCACCTGAATCCGACTGCAAGGGACCTACGTTTGTCTTCACTAATCTTTTTCTCTTCACATATTCATAGAAGCTTTTGCAGTCAGTTTTTATATTCCCTGCAAGCTTCCTCTCATACTCTATTTTCCCCCTCCTAATTAAACCCTTAGTCCTCCTCTGTTGAATTCTAAATTTCTCCCAGTCCTCAGGTTTGTTGCTTTTTCGAGCCAATTTATATGCTTCTTCCTTGGCTTTAACACTATCCTTAATTTCCTTTGTTAGCCATGGTTGAGCCATCTTCCCAGTTTTATTTTTACTCCAGGAATGTACAATTGCTGAAGTTCATCCATGTGATCTTTAAATGTTTGCCACGGCTTATCCACCATCAACCCTTTGAGTATCCTTTGCCAGTCTATTCTAGCCAATTCACGCCTCATACCGTCGAAGTTACCTTTCCTTAAGTTCAGGACTCTAGTTTCTGAATTAACTGTGTCACTCTCCATCTTAATTAGGAATTCTACCATATTATGGTCACTTTTCCCCAAGGGGCCTCGCACAACAAGATTGCTAATTAGTCCCTTCTCATTACACATCACCCAGTCGAGGATGGCCAGCTCCCTGGTTGGTTCCTCAACATATTGGGCTAGAAAACCATCCCTAATACACTCCAGGAAATCCTCCTCCACCGCATTGCTGCCAGTTAGGTTAGCCCAATCAATATGTAGATTAAAATTGCCCAAGATTACTGCTGTATCTTTATTGCACACATCCCTTATTTCTTGTTTGATGCTGTCCCCAACCTCACTGCTACTATTTAAGATTTATCATGCCGTTAAAAATTCACTTACACTTGAATGGACAAGCCCTAACTTTTTCTGGCATGTTTAGTGGGTATCTGTTAGGTAAGTACCGCAACCTTCATGCATTTGAATGCTGAGTCCCTCGACAAGATACTGTTTGGATACTTTGATCAGGTGCAAAGAAAAGCTTCCTGAACAAAAGTGGGTTGTCTTGCTGTGCCTGATTTCAACCAAGTTAAGAAAGTGGGGGCAGTGTGGGAACATATCGGGAATACATCGTGAACTCTGTCCTGCCATCTTAAACCTCTGCCTGCACAGTGCCAGGCAGGCGGGAGGGTTATTAAAATACCCGCTAGAGTAATCAATGTCACATACATATAGAGACACCTTTTATGAATGGATGGTAGTGATGGAAGGGGTGATTCAATCAACAACAAACAAATGCCAGAATATGTTTTTAATCTCTATTGTTAGCAAAATCCCGAGCTTGAACTAGTTCCTGTGCATGCGTGTGTGTGTGTGTGTGTTTACCTCAAGTAAGCAGTGGAATATATCCACCTGATCTATAATGGTTACTGCTGATAACTATTTCTGGTTTCACTTATGGCATGTGAGTTTTATTACCAGCCTCAGTCTGGGCTTACGGATTTTTATGATTTTTAAAGCTGGAAACATACAAATCTCTTCAAAATTTCAAATGCTGGAAACCTGAAATAAAATAGAACTGTCAGTAATACACATTAGGCTAATCAACATTTGCAAATGGAAACCTTAGTGCCAGTGTGGTTCAGTGGTATCAGTCTTACTTTCGAATTAGAAGATACCACTGAAGATCACAGGCACACTGACTTGAACATCTAATCTAGGCTGACACATCAGTGTAGTACTGAGGATGTGCTGCATTGCTGGAGGTTGAACAGGATATCAAACAGAGTCCTTTTCTGCCAATTCATGTGGGCATAACAGATTCAAAGAGGAGCATGGATTCTATCAGTTTCCCAACACAATTTCGACAGGATTCTTTTTGCTATTTCATTACTAGAATATTTGTTTCTTCGAAAAACAGTTTGAAGAGAATTGTGTTCGGGAAATTGGTGGGATTGAAGGCCGATAAATCCCCGGGGCCTGATAGTCTGCATCCCAGAGTACTTAAGGAAGTGGCCATAGAAATAGTGAATGTATTGGTGATCATTTTCCAACAGTCTATCGACTCTGGATCAGTTCCGATGGACTGGAGGGTAGCTAATATAACATCACCGTTTAAAAAAGAAGGCAGAGAGGCAGAGAATTATAGACGAGTTAGCCTAACATCAGCAGTGGGGAAAATGTTGGAATCAGTTATTAAAGATGAAATAGTAGCGCATTTGGAAAGCAGTGACAGGATCAGTCCAAGTCAGCATGGAGTTATGAAAGGGATATCCTGCTTGACAAATCTTCTGGAATGTTTTGAGGATGTAACTAGTAGAGTAGACAAGTGAGAACCAGTGGATGTGGTGTATTTGGACTTTCAAAAGGCTTTTGACAAGGTCCTACACAAGAGATTGGTGTGCAAAATTAAAGTGCATGGTATTGGGGGTAATGTACTGACGTGGATAGAGAACTGGTTGGCAGACAGGAAGCAGAGAGTCGGGATAAATGGGTCCTTTTCAGAATGGCAGGCAGTGACTAGTGGGGTGCCGCAGGGCTGAGTGCTGGGACCCCAGCTCTTTACAATATACACTAATGATTTAGATGACGGAATTGAGTGTAATATCTCCAAGTTTGCAGATGACACTAAACTGGGTGGCAGTGTGAGCTGTGAGGAGGCTGCTAAAAGGTTGCAGGGTGACTTGGACAGGTTAGGTGAGTGGGCAAATGCATGGCAGGTGCAGTATAATATGGATAAATGTGAGGTTATTAACTTTGGGGGCAAAAACACGAAGGCAGAATATTATCTGAATAGCGGCAGATTAGGAAAGGGGGAGGTGCAACAACACCTGGGTGTCATGGTCCATCAGTCATTGAAAGTTGTCATGCAGGTACAGCAGGCAGTGAAGAAGGCAAATGGTATGTTGGCCTTCATAGCTAGGGGATTTGAGTATAGGAGCAGGGAGGTCTTACTGCAGTTGTACAGGACCTTGGTGAGGCCTCACCTGGAATATTGTGTTCAGTTTTGGTCTCCTAACTGGGCCTTTATTCACTGGAGTTTAGAAGGATGAGAGGGGATCTCATAAAAACTTATAAGATTCTGA
The DNA here is from genome assembly GCF_044704955.1 of Pristiophorus japonicus. NCBI lineage: Eukaryota > Metazoa > Chordata > Chondrichthyes > Pristiophoridae > Pristiophorus > Pristiophorus japonicus. The sequence continues at coordinate 108,582,485 of NC_091978.1, forward strand.
TGGGACTGGATAGGTTAGATGCGGGAAGAATGTTCCCGATGATGGGGAAGTCCAGAACCAGTGGACACAGTCTTAGATAAGGGGTAGGCCATTTAGGACTGAGATGAGGAGAAACTTCTTCACTCAGAGAGTTGTTAACGTGTGGAATTCCCTACCACAGAGAATTGTTGATGTCAGTTCATTGGATATATTCAAGAGGGAGTTAGATATGGCCCTTACAGCTAAAAGGATCAAGGGGTATGGAGAGAAAGCAGAAAAGGGGTACTGTGGGAATGATCAGCCATGATCTTATTGAATGGTGGTGCTGTCTCGAGGGGCCGAATGGCCTACTCCTGATCCTATTTTCTATGTTTCTATGTTTCGATATTTCAACGGATGAACATTCTGAATGCACAGATACAACAGTAAAATAATTAGGATTCGTATGGGTTCCAGCTACACTGGAAGCAACCCAATGCAAAGTGCATCACTAAATTTAATTTTATATCTCATTAATTTTTTAACATATGGTAAAAACAGAACCGAACAGACCATGACGACACATGGCAGATAATTTATATTCCAGTCACAACACTGACTGTAACTGGCATATCATGTTATTGCTCGTGAGCTAGAAATGAGGAAGAATTCCTCTGGTTGCTGAGCGTAGCTATATTTTAAATGTACACATGGAGATTCACTCTGGTTGGTCTTTCGAACGGAAATACAAACGTGAATTTACAGCTTCTCTAGAAATACTAACCAGAAGAAATCTTCATGAACGTATTTACGATCTTGCTACACAATTTAACTGCAGCAAATATCACGCATTCACCTTCCCATTCAGCTTAATCATGAGATACAAATTATATAATGAATTCTTTGTGTAGCAAGTACATCCAGCGCATGGACTTCCATCCTTTGATCCCTCCCATTGGCAAATATTTGATCATAGTGCTATGGGCTCTGTCTCAGATATCTTTTTAAGTTATCTGATTGCAGATATGATAATGGTGGGGTGTGGGGTGGTGGGGGGGACAGGGACGTGGAGAACTGTGTGGGAGAGGGAGGCGGGGGGGTGGTGGAGAACTGCAGTGATCTCAGTCAAGTAGTCTCCTGATGCTCACTGTCTAGGCTCACACATGAGGAATGGCCATTTGATGAAAGGTTCTCATTGGTCTCTACTGACAGTTTCGTGAAATTTTTTTTTAACCAAAAAGGGAACTATATCCTTTCTCCCACAATCTTTATGCGTTTAAGACTCAATTTGGCAATACCTGATCACTACTTCCTCACGTACTTTATCTTCTCTTTTACTGTTATGAACCTTCATAGGGTCCTGCACTGTGGGCCTTAATTTCTCAATAAAAATATGAACCAAAGCCCAGCATTTAGCCAGAAAATGAACAAACAATGCAAAATTATGATAGAAAACTCAAATATTCAGAATACTTGCCAACATAAGAAACAGCACCATCTGTTTCACACGTATTCAGCCACACAAAGGATATCAGGAAATTAAAGACGAGGGATTTGAATGATTGTTTACAAAACAATACCATAATAAAGGAGATTCAAATGAGACAGGTTATTAATGGGCCCCAAGTTTTACCAAAAATAAATAATGGCGCTCACTTACCTGGACGCCCGTTTTTATTTGGCCCCTCAGCATTGAAAAAAAAAACGAAGTCTCCTTCCACCATGCGCACATTCTGGCGCCGGTGCGACCTGAGCTGAACTGGCTGGGCATGGCTACAAGTGTGCACCGGAACCGCACAGCTCATGCACTCCAGAAAAAAAAAATGCAAGTAATTGCGCATGCGCAAATAATTTTTTTTAAAATGCATGGCACATGCGCGTTGTGCACAAAAACAAAGCCTGCGCATGCGCTGTACGATGTGTAAAAACAGCACATGGGGACTGTGTGGATCACCATTGGAAATCCATTGGTGACAGAGGTGGATTTGCAGGTAGGAAATACAGCTTTGATCACAAGATGGCTGCAATCGAAGAGCGTAGAGAAGGCAAAAGGGGCAGAGACAGAGCCGGAGAAGGGGAAGCAGTAAGGACGAAGAGATTTCTCATGGAAGAAATTGAGCCACTGCTTGACTTAATTGCGAGTAGGTGGGAAGTTATTGAAAACAAGGGGAGCTTCGGTAAAAAGAAACTTAAAACCTCTAAAGGCGCAAAAGTTTGGGACCAGGTCGCAGTCGAGTTTAATGAAATGTCCCTCACCCTGAGAACCGGTGCGCAGTTGAAAAAGAAGTGGCAGGACCTCGGACAAGCAGTGACTGTAAGTAGTAAGTTATATTTACATTTATGTGCGTTTTAAAGCATATGTAAAAATAGAAACATAGAAAATAGGTGCAGGAGTAGGCCATTCGGTCCTTCGAGCCTGCACCATCATTCAATAAGATCATGGCTGATCATTCACCTCAGTACCCCTTTCCTGCTTTCTCACCATACACCTTGATCCCTTTAGCCAAAAGAGCCATATCTAACACCCTCTTGAATATATCCAATGAACTGGCATCAACAACTCTCTGCGGCAGGGAATTCCACAGGTTAACAACTCTTTGAGTGAAGAGGTTTCTCCTCATCTCAGTCCTAAATGGCCGACCCCTTATCCTAAGATTGTGTCCCCTGGTCCTGGAATTCCCCAACATCGGGAGCATTCTTCCAGCATCTAACTTGTCCAGTCCCGTCAGAATCTTGTATGTTTCTATGAGATCTCCTCTCATCCTTCTAAACTCCAGTGTATAAAGGCCCAGTTGATCCAGTCTCTCCTCATATGTCAGTCCAGCCATCCCGGGAATCAGTCTGGTGAACGTTCGCTGCAATCCCTCAATAGCAAGAACATCCTTCCTCAGATTAGGAGACCAAAACTGAACACAATACTCTAGGTGAGGCCTCACCAAGGCCCTGTACAACTGCAGTAAGACCTCCCTGCTCCTATACTCAAATCCCCTAGCTATGAAGGCCAATATACCATTTGCCTTCTTCACCGCCTGCTGTACCTGCATGACAACTTTCAATGACTGATGGACCACAACACCCAAGTCTCGTTCAATCTCCCCTTTTCCTAATCTGCTGCATTCAGATAATATTCTGCCTTCGTGTTTTTGCCCCCAAAGTGGATAACCTCACATTTATGCACATCATACAGCATCTGCCATGCATTTGTCCACTCACCTAAGCTGTCCAAGTCACCCTGCAGCCTTTTAGCGTCCTCCTCACAGCTCACAGCGCCACCCAATTTAGTGTAATCTGCAAACTTGGAGATATTACACTCAATTCCTTCATCGAAATCATTAATGTATATTGTAAAGAGTTGGAGTCCCAGCACTGAGCCCTGCGGCACTCGACTAGTCACTGCCTGCCATTCTGAAAAGGACCCGTTTATCCCGACTCTCTGCTTCCTGTCTGCCAATCAGTTCTCTATCCACATCTTTTCATTACCCCCAATACCATGCGCTTTGATTTTGCACACCAATTTCTTGTGTGGGACCTTGTTAAAAGCCTTTTGAAAGTCCAAATACACCACATCCACTGGTTCTGCCATGTCCACTTTACAAGTTACATCCTCAAAAAATTCCAGAAGATTTGTCAAGCATGATTTCCCTTTCATAAATCCATACTGACTTGGACCGATCCTGTCACTGCTTTCCAAATGCGCTGCTATTTCATCCTTAATAATTGATTCCAACATTTTCCCCACTACTGATGTCAGGCTAACTGGTCTATAATTACCTGTTTTCTCTCTCCCTCCCTTTTTAAAAAGTGGTGTTATATTAGCTATCCTCCAGTCCAAAGGAACTGATCCAGAGTCGATAGACTGTTGGGAAATGATCACCAATGCATCCACTATTTCTCGGGCCACTTCCTTAAGTACACTGGGATGCAGACTATCAGGCCGTGGGGATTTATCGGCCTTCAATCCCATCAATTTCCCTAACACAATTTCCCGCCTAATAAGAATATCCTTCAGTTCCTCCTTCTACTAGACTCTCAGTCCCCTCGCACTTCCGGAAGGTTATTTGTGTCTTCCTTCGTGAAGACAGAACCAAAATATTTGTTCAATTGGTCTGCCATTTCTTTGTTCCCCATTATAAATTCACCTGAATCTGACTGCAAGGGACCTACGTTTGTCTTCACTAATCTTTTTCTCTTCACGTATCTATAGAAGGATTTGCAGTCAGTTTTTATGTTCCCGGCAAGCTTCCTCTCGTACTCTATTTTCCGCCTCTTAATTAAACCCTTTGTCCTCCTCTGCTGAATTCTAAATTACTCCCAGTCCTCAGGTTTGCTGCTTTTTCTGGACAATTTATATGCCTCTTTCTTAGATTTAACACTATCCTTAATTTCCCTTGTTCGCCATGGTTGAGCCACCTTCCCTATTTTATTTTTACTCCAGACTGGGATTTACAATTGTTGATATTCATCCATGTGATCTTTAAATGTTTACCATTGCCTATCCACCGTCAACCCTTTAAGTATCATTTGCCAGTCAATTCTAGCCAATTCATGCCTCATACCATCGAAGTTACCTTTCCTTAAGTTCAGGACCCTAGTTTCTGAATTGATTGTGTCACTATCCATCTTGATAAAGAATTCTACCATATTATGGTCACTCTTCCCCAAGGGGCCTCGCACAACAAGATTGCTAATTGGTGCTTTCTCATCACACATCACCTAGTCTAGGATGGTCAGCTCTCTAGTTGGTTCCTCGATATATTCGTCCAGAAAACCATCCCTAATACACTCCAGGAAATCCTCCTCCACCGCATTGCTACCAGTTTGGTTAGCCCAATCAATATGCAGATTAAAGTCATCCATGATAACTGTTGTATCTTTATTGCACACATCCCTTATTTCTTGTTTGATGCTTTCCCCAACCTCACTACCTCTGTTTGGTAGTCTGTACACAACTCCCACTAGCGTTTTCCGCCCTTTGGAGTTGCGTAGCTCCACCCATACCGATTCCACATCATCCAAGCTAATGTCCTTCCTTACTATTGCATTAATTTCCTCTTTAACCAGCAATGCCACCCCGCCTCCTTTTCCTTTCTGTCTATCCTTTCTATATGTTGAATATCCCTGGATGTTGAGTTCCCAGCCTTGGTCACCCTGGGGCCATGTCTCCGTGATGCCAATTACATCATAACCGTAAACTGCTATCTGCACATTTCATTCGTCCACCTTATTCCGAATACTCCTCGAATTGAGGCACAGAGCCTTCAGGTTTGTCTTTCTAACACACTTTGCCCCTTTCGGATTTTGCTGTAATGTGGCCCTTTTTGCTTTTTGCCTTGGGTTTCTCTGCTCTCCACTTTTACTTTACTTCTTTCTATCTTTTGCTTCTGCCCCCATTCTACTTCCCATCCCCCTGCCATATTAGTTTAACTCCTCCCCAACAGCACTAGCAAACACCCCCCTAAGACATTGGTTCCAGTCCTGCCCAGGTGCAGACCGTCCGGTTTGTACTGGTCCCACCTCCACCAGAACCGGTTCAAATGTCCCAGGAATTTGAATCCCTCCCTTCTGCACCACTCCTCAAGCCACTTATTCATCTGAGCTATACTGCCATTCCTACTCTGACTAGCATGTGGCACTGGTAGCATTTCCGAGATTACTACTTTTGAGGTCTTACTTTTAAATTTAACTCTTAGCTCCCTAATTTCGTCTCGTTGGACCTCATCCCGTTTTTTACCAATATCATTGGTATCCATATGCACCATGACAACTGGCTGTTCACCCTCCCTTTTCAAAATGTTCTGCACCCGCTCTGAGACATCCTTGACCCTTGCACCAGGGAGGCAACATACCATCCTGGAGTCTCGGTTGCGGCTGCAGAAACGTCTATCTATTCCCCTTACAATAGAATCCACTACCACTCTCCCACTCTTTTTCCTGCCCTCCTGTGCAGCAGAGTCACCCACTGTGCCATGAACGTGGCTGCTGCTGCTCTCCCCTGATGAGTCATCCCCCCCCAACAGTACCCAAAGCGGTATGCACTGCAATATCATTTGTAAATGTGATCTGTGTGTGTGTGTGTGTGTGTGTGCATGTGTGTTCAGAAGGACCTTCTCTTTAAAAGTTCCATTTCATCTTTGCAGAAGATGGTGTCACAGAACAACTGAAAACAGTCACAAACTGGAGGAGGTCTGCCAAGTAGGCTGCAACTAACAGCCGTGGACCAGAGGATAGCGTCCACGATTAAATGTCACAGGAAAAGACCAACAATCAATGCGGAAGCTGGTCCCAGTTTCCCAATTGAGGGTAAGCCCTGCAAATGGTAAAGTCTGGGTTGGCTAAATGTTACGTACTGTGTGTGCTGCCTGTGCTTCCTCTTCCTCAATGCTGCTAACCTTCCATCTATCTTTTGTTTCGCAGAGGTTGAGCATCAGGAGGAGACCGAGGGTGCATCTGAAGTTAAAGGAAAGAATGTTCAGGAAACCACCACTCCAGATATTCCAAATCAGGAGAATGATGGGATGCTAGAAGACGTCGACAATGATGACATGGTTACCTTGGACTTGGAGATGATGAACCCCTTGAGAATTCCAAGCCCTCTCATGAGTGAGTCAAGTGAAGGGACTTTTCTAGGTGTGATGTCTGGGGCTGTGGGTCCAGGTGTGTCGCAGCAAGCCACACCTGCGAGACATCAAAGGAGGGTGCACTGTAGACCTGATGCAGAAAGAATGGATTTGGAGAACATAGGACATCTTGTGGGGATGAGCAGGGATAACATCCAACAATCGCGCTTGCTTCTGGAAGCCGTTGATGGGGTGAGGGCAGTGTTAGGGGGTCTATCATCACAGGCGGAAAGACTTTCTGGACACTTGAGCGAGGTCATAGCGGCAATAGGGAGGCTAACCGAGGCTGTTGTTGATGTGAGGAACGCTTTCTGTTCTGCACCAAAATCAAGGGTTGATCCTGAGGCTGAGGATGATAACGAAGAGCAACACAGACCTTTCACAATGACACATTTTGGGTCTGTCCCTGTTGTAAACCAGCAGCAAGAGTCGCTGCAATGGAAAAAAATCCAGATTAAACCTGGGTTAAGGGGGCGAAGGAAGCAGATCTCTTCAACTACGGGCATGCACGGGGGTAGCGGCATCGATTGGGGCAGGATTGGCACACAGTGCTAAGGAGGAGGATTGATGGCTTGCTTGTTTGTTTTTTGGTTGGTCATTAAAGTTTCTAAAGGTAAGAAGGTTTTAATATAAGTCATGTTAAGCTCATTAACCACTGTGCTGTACAAATGTTTAATAAACATATTTATTTTGGACTTTTAACCTGACTCCTGCACTTTATTTCTTACTGCTGCACTCAAACATATTATAGGATAAAGGGACGGACACAACATGTAAAATGGCCTCAACCCTTGGAACATATTAGTTTGAATGATACAGGGGCAGGTTCCATTACCAAAGTGTTCATGGATCCTAACTTTTTCTGGGTTACTGATACATGCAGCACAGGACCATAGTGCATGTATCACTGACCCTGACCCAGTGTTATAAGATTCATGAGCAACTTAGTACAGGAAAATGCAAATTTAATATCTCCACAAATATATTGTACATTATTGTCCACCTAAGCAATCCAACACTTCATTTAAACATTAAAGATTTGTGGTGGGATTATTTATTAATAATGTAATTTATTAGAAATCGCTGCTGCTTTTCCTTGAGCCTGGAGTGTCTTGCACTGTCTTCTGTGTGTAGACCTTCGGCCTGGGATAGCAGCGGGGCTGCGTGGGTGGAGGACCTTTAGCCGGGGGCTAGCAGTGGCTGCAGTCGAGGAGGAGAAACGGCAGAATGCTGCCCTTACTGCTCAGAGGAAATCTTCATTTTGCCAGCTTCTTTGCAAAACCTGGTGGATATCTCGGAAGATGGAGCCTGGTGGATTAACTTTGATGAATTTTTGAAGATTTTGGTTGATTTTGAGACCCAGAAGGTGGAAAAAGGTGAATTTTATTTTTATGGCCTGGATGCAGTTTAATATCGCATGACCAGCATTCTTGGTGAGTTTTCATTTTACATTTTTATTTTTATACTTAGATACTGGTTGTTGTGTATAGAAGAGGTCCACGAGGCTGAGTACTGTGAGCTAAACTTAGTGTGACCTTAGTCTTTATTACAACTCCAGAGTGCCTAAACAACATGGCAGCCAACCTTTTATGTTGGCCCTGCACGTGTGTGCAAGTGACCATTAGGACTCCAGCAGTCATGCCCTCTGGTGGCAAGTATTACATAGTTACATACATAAAATCACTCCCCCGCGCCCCCCCGCCCCCCCACCAAAATTCTTTGGTACAAGTTATTTACAAGTTGAGGCGATCCGGAGCCCTTCGCTCCCTGGTTGATCGTCTAAGTTCAAACCCTGGCGTGAGTTGGCCGGACCATTGCTGCACTTCACCACGGCTGGTCTGACCGGACTGTTAGGAACGGTGGGTTCATCCTCGTGATACACAGTGAGGTCAATTGCTGGTTGGGTGTGTGTTGGTGGATCGTCGATGGTGATGTCCTCTTCAAGTCGTTCCTGGTTGTCAGTAAATCGCAATTTTGTCTGATCTAAATGCTTTCTGCATGTTTGGCCATTTAACAGTTTGATTATAAACACCCTATTCCCTTCCTTGGCCGAAATAGTGCCAGCAACCCACTTGGGACCATGACCTTGATTCAGGACAAACACAGGGTCGTTAACATCAATGTCACGTGAAACAGCCGCGCGATCGTGGTACATGTTCTGCCGGTGTCGCCGGGTTTCCACGTGATAATTAAGATCCGGGTGGACTAATGAGAGCCTGATTTTGAGGGCTCTCTTCATTAACAATTCTGCCGGGGGAACCACGGTGAGCGAGTGGGGTCACGTCCGTAACTAAGCAGAATGTGAGACAAGCAGTTCTGCAGGGAGCCGTCCGTCACGCATTTCATGCTCTGCTTGATTGTTTGGACTGCCCACTCTGCTTGACCGTTGGACGCGGGCTTAAGCAGAGAAGACCTGACATGCTTGATGCCATTGCGGATTATAAACTCGTTGGTTTCCAAGCTGGTGAAACATAGTCCATTGATGCTGACAAGGATGTCGGGCAAGCCATGGGTAGCGAACATGGCCGGAGGCTTTCAATGGTGGCTGTGGACGTGCTGGATGACATGATTATGCATTCAATATATTTGGGGTAAGCGTCCACAACTACTAAAAACATGCTTCATAGAAAGGGGCCAGCAAAATTTACGTGGATCCTGGACCATGGTTTGGAGGGCCATGACCACAGTCTCAGTGGAGCCTCCCTTGATGCATTGCTCAGTTGCGAGCAAGTGTTGCATGCATGACTCCAAGTCCGAGTCAATTTCAGGCCACCAAACATGCGACCTGGCAATTGCCTTCATCATGACAATGCCTGGGTGGGTACTGTGTAGGTCGCGTATAAATGTTTCCCTGCCTTTTTTTGGCAAAACCACGCAATTACCCCATAAAAGATAATCCGACTGATGGACATTTCATCTTTGCATTGGTGAAATGGCTTAATTTCATCTTGCATTTCCCCGGGAACGGCAGACCGGTTCCCATTTAAGATGCAACTCTTTACTAATAGCACAGGATCCTGGCTGGTCCAGGTCCTGATCTGGCGAGCTGTGACAGGTGACCCCTCGCTCTCAAAAGCTTCCAGTGGTGGGTAATGGTAGCCGACTGAGAGCATCGGCACAGTTTTCAGTGCCTGGTCTGTGGCGGATAACATAGTCATAAGCGGATAATGTTAGTGCCCATCGATAAGCGGATAATGTTAGTGCCTATTTTTGGATGCGGGACGAAGCATTGGTATTTATACCTTTACTCTCTGAAAACAGCGAAATGACCAGCTTGTGGTCAATTTCAAGCTCAAACTGAAATCCAAATAGGTATTGGTAACAAGCTAACGCCTCTTTCTTGACCATACTGTAGGCTCTCTCAGCCTTAGGCAGACTTCTGGACGCGTATGCAACCAGTTGGAGGTTGCCCAATACATCGGCTTGCTGTAACACACAGCCGACCCCGTACGATGAGGGGTCACAAGCTGGCACTAAACCTTTACATGGGTCATAGTGTACAAGTAACTTATTTGAACATAGCAGGTTCCTGGCCTTCTCAAAGGCTGTGTCTTGAGATTTTCCCCAAACCCAGTCGTCACCCTTACGTAGCAACATGTACAAAGGCTCTAACAACGTGCTCAACCTGGGTAGAAAGTTAACAAAATAGTTGAGGAGTCCCAGGAACGAACGCAGCTCCATCACATTCTGTGGTCTGGATGCATGCTTGATGGCCTCTGTCTTTGAGTCCGTGGGCCTGATGCCGTCTGCTGCAATCTTTCTCCCCAAAAATTCGACTTCTGGCACCAGGAAAACACACGTGGAACGTTTCAGCCTGAGTCCCACTCTGTCTAGGCAACTTAGAACCTCTTCCAGGTTGTGTAGACGTTCGATGGTGTCACGACCAGTGATCAGGATGTCATCTTGAAACACAACGGTGCGCGGAACAGATTTCAGCAAACTCTCTATGTTTCTCTGGAAAATGGCTGCAGCCAAGTGAATCCCAAAAGGGCACCTGTGGTATATAAACAGCCCTTTGTGTGTGTTGATGCACGTCAGTCTTTGCGAAGATTCAGCCAGCTCCTGTGTCTTGTAGGCGGAGGTTAGGTCCAATTTGGTGAACGACTTCCCCCGCTGCTAACACTGCGAACAGGTCATCCGCCTTGGGCAGCGGGCACTGGTCCTGTAGTGAGACTCGGTTAACCGTTACCTTGTAGTCGCTGCAGATTCTGACCGTGCCATCGCTTTTCAACACCGGTACAATTGGATTGGCCCACTCATTAAACTTGACTGCCGATATGATTCCTTCGCGTTGGAGTCTGTCCAGTTCGATCTCGACTTTCCCCCTCATCATGCACGGAACCGCTCAAGCCTTGTGATGGACGGGCTGTGCATCGGGGCCTAGATGGATCTGTACCTTTGCGCCTGTGAATTTGCTGATGCCTGGTTCGAATAGCGAAGGAAATTTGCTCAGCACTTGAGCACACGAGGCATCATCCACTGAAGATAGTGCTTTGATGTCGTTCCAATTTCATCTAATCTTTTCTAGTCAGGTTCTGCTGAACAATGTTGGGCCACTACCTGGAACAATCCACAATGATAGGTCATACACAGCTCCATCATACGATAACTTCACTGCCGCACTTCCAATGACCCGGTATGAGCTGTTGGTGTAGGTACGCAGATTTGCATTAATTGGGCTCAGTTTGGGCCTTAGTGCTTTATTGCCCCACAATTTCCCGAAAGCCTTCTGGCTCATTATTGACTGATTCGCACCCATGTCCAATTCCATGGATACTGGAACTCCATTTAATTTGACTTTCAGTATTATAGGAGGGCTCTTGGTGGTGAAGCTATGTACCCCATACACTTCTTCCTTGGGTTGAGTTGCCTGTGCTGCGTGATCCGCGCTGGTGGTGTGTCGCAGCAAGTTTGCACATTCGCTGGAGGTGCCCCATTGTTGCGCAGCCTTTGCACACGTTGTGCTTGAATCGACATTGATGAGCCCGATAATTACCCCTGCAGCGCCAACATGGTGCTAATGGATGCACATTCACCCCCACTGATGGATTCTGAGTCATCACAGGTCTTACAGCCGCAGACGTATAGGCCCTGACATATGCATTTCGGCTTGCTAGCGACGTCATTTTATGCACAGTACTTGCCAGTGAGATTCGATGTTGAGAAGATATCTCTTTGGTGTTATCGTCCGTGGCCATGTATGCCTGGGCGATCGCGCTAGACCTGCTCAGGTCTAGGGTTTCGGCAGCTAGCAGTTTTTGAAGAATGATCTCGTGGCTGATGCCTAGCACGAAAAAGTCCTGCAGCATTTGCCCCAACGCAGCTCCAAAATCGCAAACTCCTGCGAGGCGTCTCAGGTCGGCGACATAATCCGCCATGTCCTGGCCCCCGGAGCGATGGTGCATGTAAAAACGATATCTGGCCATGAGGACACTCTCCTTCAGCAAGAGATGGTCCCGAACCAGTGTGCACAACTCTGTATATTCCTTCCCCATTGGTTTTGTCAGTGCGAGCAGATTCTTGATGAGGCCGTATGTTTTAGGCCCACAGAGGGTGAGGAGAACCGCCCTGCACTTGGCCGCGTTAGTGTCTCCTTCCAGCTCGTTGGCCACATCTCTTTCCAGTCATTGAAAGTTGGCATGCAGGTGCAGCAGGCAATGAAGAAGGCAAATGGCATGTTGGTCTTCATAGTGAGAGGATTTGAGTATAGGAGCAGGGAAGTCTTACTGCAGTTGTACAGGGCCTTGGTGAGGCCACACCTTGAATATCGTGTACAGTTTTGGTCTCCTAATCTGAAGAAGGACATTTTTGCTATTGAGTGAGTGCAGCGAAGGTTCACCAGACTGATTCCCGGGATGGCAGGACTGACATATCAAGAAAGAGTGGATCGACTAGGCTTATATTCAATGGAATTTAGCAGAATGAGCGGAGATCTCTTGAGAAACATATAAAATTCTGATGGGATTGGACAGGTTAGATGCAGGAGGAACGTTCTTGATGTTGGGGAAGTCCAGAACCAGGATAAGGATAAGGGGTAAGCCATTTAGGACCGAGATGAGGAGAAACTTCTTCACTCAGAGAATTGTGAACCTGTGGAATTCTCTACCACAGAAAGTTGAGGCCAGTTCGTTAGATATATTCAAAAGGGAGTTAGATGGGATCAAGGTGCATGGAGAGAAAGCAGGAATGGGGTACTAAAGTTGCATGATCAGCCATGATCATATTGAATGTTGGTGCAGGTTTGAGGGGCTGAATGGCCTACTCCTGCACCTATTTTCTTTGTTTCTATGTTTCTAAGACAGTGCTTTGATGTCATCCCAGTTCCATCGGATATTTCCGAGCCAGCTTCTGCCAAACAGCTTTGGGCCATCGCCTGGTACAATCCATAGTGGTAAGCCATGCACCATTGCATCGTATGATACTTTCACTGCCGCACTGTCGATAACAGTGTTCTTTGGTGTAAGTGCGCAGCGTAGTGTGAATTGGGTTCAATTTTGGCCTCTGTGCCTTGTTGCCCCAGTTTCTCAAAAGCCTTCTGGCTTATAATTGACTCGCCCCCGTGTCCAATTCCATGGAGACTGGAATGCGATTAAGTTTAACTTTTAACATTATCAGAGGGCTTTTGGTGGTGAAGGTGTAATGTCCTGTCCCCTCAGTACAGATTCACACGAGGCATGTAGTGAAGTCAAGGTCACTCTGGACCTGCACCTTTATTTCACAGCTCTGGAATGCTGCACTTGCCTGAGACCTCTCCTTATGTACTTCTGGCGCACCCCTGGCGATAAGGTATGCTGGTGGTTACAGGTCATATCTTATTACAGTCATGTATAGCATGTTAGGATACAGTTATATATAATAATGTAAGATACATGACATCACCCTCCCCAAGGTCTGATTGTCTTTATAGGTTCAGTCTCTCAGGTGGTCTACGCTCTCGCGTAGAGCGTCTGAGTTGTGGTTCAGTTGTTTGCCTTGGTGTCTGTTTTTCTTTGGGTGGGTTGCTGGTATCTCGCCTGGGCTGTCTGTTTTGATTGGTGTGATTGTTGTTGACTTGCCTGGGCTGTCTTTTGGGATTGCCCTTTCCTCAGGTTATTCCCTCTGTCTGTCCACCAGGTGTGGTGCGAGTTCCACATTGTCGTCTGCCTTTGGTTCTGCAGTGTTGTTGGTAAATCTGCTTTTGACTTGGTCGACATGCCTCTGGCAGGTTTTGCCATTGTCCATTTGTACGACCAGTAGCCTGTTTCTTTCCTTGCTCGTTACTGTCACTGCAAGCCATTTGGGACCCCTGCCATAGTTTAGTACAAACACTTTGTCCCCTATCACTTTCCATCTCCCCGTCGAATTTCTGTCATTGTACTCAGTCAGCTTACGGCGCTTTGCCTCAACGATTTCGTGCATGTCTGGGAGGATTAATGAGAGCCTTGTTTTTAAAGTCCTTTTCATCAACAGTTGTGCGGGGGGGATCCCAGTCAATGAGTGCGGACGAGATCTGTATGCCAGCAGCAGTCGCGACAGGCGACCCTGCAGCGTTGGACCTTGGATTTTAAGCATGCCTTGTTTAATGATTTGCACTGCTCTCTCCGCCTGGCCGTTGGTGGCCGGCTTGAACGGTGCCGTCTTGACGTGATTTATGCCGTGGTCAATTAAAAAATCTTGGAATTCTCCGCTGGTGAAGCATGGACCATTGTCACTGACCAATATGTCAGGGATTCCGTGCGTTGCAAACATGGTTACGAGGCTCTCCACAGTGGTGGAGGTTGTGCTTGAGTTTAAAATGGTGCATTCGATCCACTTTGAAAATGCATCTACAACTACGAGGAACATTTTGCCCATGAATGGGCCCATATAGTCTACGTGCACCCGCGACCACGGTTTGGTAGGCCAGGGCCAGGGGCTCAGTGGAGCCTCCCTGGGGGCATTGCTGAGTTGGGCACAAATGGTGCACCTTCGGACGCAGAGCTCCAAGTCCGCGTAAATACCAGGCCACCAGACATGGGATCTGGCTATGGCCTTCATGAGAACGATCCCCGGGTGCTCGCGGTGGAGCTCCCGGACAAATGCCTCTCTGCCTCGCAGAGGCATGACTACTCGGCTGCCCCACATCAGGCAGTCTGCTTGTAGTGATAGCTCATGCATGCGCCTGTGAAAGGGTTTTAATTCCTTGGGTCAGGCATCGTGAGCCTCTGCCCAGTCACCGGTTAGGACACATCTTTTTACTAAGGATAATGTGGGGTCGCTGGCCATCCAGGCTCTGATTTGGCGAGCCGTCATGGGCGAACCTGTGGACTCAAAGGCATTGATTGCCATGACTATCTCACAGTTCTGTTCGTCAGACCCTTCCGTGGTCGCCAGGGGTAGCCTGTTGAGCGCGTCGGCACAGTTGTCTGTGCCTGGTCTGTGACTTATGGTATAGTTGTAGGACGCCAGCATGAGTGCCCACCGTTGAATTCACCCCGAGGCATTGGCGTTTATTGCCTTGATCTCGGATAGGAGGGACATGAGGGGCTTGTGGTCGGTTTCTAACGCGAACTTGGCCCCGAAAAGGTATTGGTGCATCTTTTTGACACCATACACGCACGCGAGCGCCTCCTTCTCTACCATTCTGTACCCGTGCTCCGCCCGTAAAAGTGACCTGGAGGCATAAGCTATGGGTTGTAATTTGCCCGCACTATTGACATGTTGCAAAATGCACCTGACCCCATACGCTGACGCATCGCATGTGAGAATTAGCTTTTTACCTGGATCAAAGAAAGTCAAAACACTGTTGGAACACAGAAGGTTGCATGCCTTATTGAAGGCGCGTTCCTGGGCGTCCCCCCAAAACCAATCGCACCCCTTCCTGAGTAGCACATGGAGATGCTCCAGCAGCATGCTTAAGTTC
This sequence comes from Pristiophorus japonicus, assembly GCF_044704955.1. Classification (NCBI taxonomy): domain Eukaryota; kingdom Metazoa; phylum Chordata; class Chondrichthyes; family Pristiophoridae; genus Pristiophorus; species Pristiophorus japonicus. The sequence continues at coordinate 108,597,941 of NC_091978.1, forward strand.
TGCATAATAAAGTAATTGAGTAGCCCGAGAAAGGCGCGCAGTTCTGAGACATTCCGGGGCCTGGGTGCCAGGAGAATTGCTTCTTATTTGGACTCTGTTGGGCGGATTCCATCAGCGGCAATCCTTCTGCCCAAAAATTCAACCTCGGGTGCGAGAAACAGGCACTTGGATTTCTTGACTCGTAGGCCTACCCGATCCAACCGCTTTAGTACTTCCTCCAAATTACAGAGATGGGAGTCGGTGTCCCTGCCCATATGTCATCTTGAAATACAACTGTCCCTGGGATGGACTTGAGCAGACTCTCCATGTTGTGCTGGAATCTGGCAGCTGCCGACCTGATGCCGAATGGGCATCGATTGTACATGAAAAGGCCTCGATGTGTGTTGATGGTGGTGAGTAGCTTGGATTCCTCGGTCAATTCTTGCATCATATACGCAGATGTGAGGTCTAATTTTGAGAAAAGCTTACCTCCAGCCAATGTGGCAAATAAGTCCTCCGCTCTGGGCAGCGGGTACTGGTCCTGTCGGGAGACTCTGTTTATGGTAGATTTGTAGTCCCCACAGATTCGTACGGATCCATCAGGCTTCATGACTGGGACGATGGGACTTGCCCAGTCGCTAAATTCCACAGATGATATAATGCCTTCCCGCGGAAGCCTGTCTAGTTTGTGTTCAATCTTTTCCCTCATCACATAGGGTACAGCTCTGGCCTTGTGATGGACCGGTCTAGCATCCTGTGTGATGTAGATTTTGACTTTGGCCCCTTTGAAAGTGCCCACACCTGGCTGAAAGAGATGTTCAAATCGCTTTATAACTGTTGAGCAGGAGGTCCGTTCCTCTAATGACATGGCATGGACATCATCCCATTTCCAGTTTAGTTTTGCCAGCCAGCTTCTCCCCAGCAGTGCTGGGGGATCTCCGGGGACAATCCACAGGGGAAGTCGGTTCACTGTCCCTTTGTGTGTGACAGAGAGCATGGCGCTGCTGAGGACTGGTACGATTTCTTTGGTATAGGTCCTTAGTTTGGTGTCGACCCTTGTGAGGTTTGGTCTGTCTCTTTTATGCGGCCACAGTTGTTCAAATTGTTGAGCGCCCATGAGAGATTGACTCGCTCCCGTATCCAGCTCCATGTTGACAGATATCCCGTTGAGTAGGACCCTCATCATTATAAGAGGCGTCCTGGTGTAGGAACAGCGGCCATTGATCGTGTTGACCCGCTGTACACCGGTGGCCTGGGTACTGAAATCGACATGCCCTTGACGAGTGCCCACCCCCACACCTCCAGCACAGACCTGTTCCATTGTTCAAAGTGTTCCCAAAGAATGAGCTGCACCTGGCTGATCTTTCTTGAGTTTCTCTCAGTTTGTAGTTGATTGCTCGCATTGTGGGTTGATGAGGTGTGAACGGCCATTCCTGTGGCCCTTGATGGCTTCTGCCTGCTGTCGAGAGCCTGTTCTCCCGGTTTTGTCTGTGTGTGGGGGTGCAAGCTTGTTTAGTGCTGTGAACTTCTTGTTCTGATATTTCGTTAGTTGTCGTACCTGCATTGTAAATCAACCTCATTTCTTCTTCCCCTACCAAGAATGTCTGTGCAACCAGTGCTGCTGCCTCTAAGGTCAGGTTCTTGGTCTCTATGAGCTTTCGGAATACGCCTGTGTGGCCTATTCCTTCAATGAAAAAGTCTCTCAGCATTTCTCTCCTCAGTTCATCGGAGAACTCACATAAACTAGCCAACCTCCGAAGTTCCGCCACGAAGTCAGGTATGCTCTGGCCCACACAGCGTCTGTCGTTGTAGAACCTGTATCTGGCCATGTGTAGGCTGCTCGTTGGCTTCAGGTGGTCCCTTACCAGTGTGCTCAATTCTTCAAACGACTTGCTTGTTGGTTTCTCGGGTGCCAACAGATCCTTCATTAAAGCGTATGTTTTCGAGCCACAGCTGGTCAAGAGATAGGCTCTTCTCTTGTCTGCCTTATCGTCACCTAACCAGTCTTTGGTTACAAAGCTTTGCTGGAGCCTTTCTATAAAGTCCTCCCAATTGTCTCCCGCATTGTACTTTTCATCTGATCCGTTGTTCGCCATTCTGTGGATTCTGTAATCCCGTAACTCGTCGCCACTGTAAAGTCCTGTCACTGTAAAGTCCTGTCCCCTCAGTACAGATTCACACGATGCATGTAGTGAAGTCAAGTTCACTCTGGACCTACACCTTTATTTCACAGCTCTGGAATGCTGCACTTGCCTGAGACCTCTCCTTATATACCTCTCTCTTGCAAGTGCACCCCTGGTGGTAAGGTATGCTGGTGGTGACAGGTCATATCTTATTATAGTCATGTATAGCATGTTAGGATAGAGTTATATATAAAAATGTAAGATACATGACAGAAGGTGTGTTCCCCATACACTTCCTCTTCATCCTCAGGTTGAGTTGTCTCTCCTGCTCATTCAGCTTGATCCGCCCTGGATCGGTCGTCCTCTGCTGACTCTGCCACGTGGTGAGTCAGAGGTTGCTTGCACATTCACTGGAGGTGCCCCATTGTTCCACAGCCCTTGCACACATAGTGCTTGAACCAACATTGATGGGCTCTATGACTGCCCCCGCAGCGATAGCATGGTGTTAATGGATTCGCATTCATACTCCAAGGCGGCCTCTGAGTCACCCTAGGCCTGGCCTCTGCAGTCTTGTGGGCCCTACCATGTATAGTTCTGCCTGCTGAAGGCATTATTTTATGCACAGTACTTGCCGGTGAACTTCGATGCTGTGAAGATATCTGTTTCGTGTTGTCGTTCGTGGATATGAAAGCCTGGGCTATCGTGATAGCCTTACTCAGATCTAAGGGTTCGGCAGACAGCAGTTTGCGAAGAGTGACCTGGTGGCCGATTCCAAGCACGAAACAGTCCCACAACATTTCCCCCAAAGATTCGCACTGTCCCGCAAGGCGTCTTAGGTCGGCAACGAAGCTCGTCACGTTCTGGCCCTCGGAGCGATGGTGCGTGTAAAAGCGAAAGCTGACCATTAAGATGCTCTCCTTCGACTTGAGGTGGTCCCGAGCTAGCATAAACAGCTCTGTGTAAGTCGTGTCCGTTGGTTTGTCCGGTGCCAGCAGATTTTTGAGGATCCATATATCGAAGACCCACATACGGTGAGGATAATTGCCCTGTGCTTGATCACCATCTCAGCCGTGTCCAGCTCGTTGGCCACGAAGTACTGATCGAGACGCTCAATGAAGGCTTCCCAATCATCACCCTCAACAAATCTCTCAAGAATACCAACTGGAGCCATTTACGAGTGAAAGTTCATGATCTGTAACTCGTCGCCAGTTGTTAAGTTCAGAATAACTCCACGAAAGTGTGTTGTAAGCTCAAACAATTGTGACCTTGGTCTCTATAATAATAACTCCAAAGTGAGGCAGTGGCCTTTTATACCTGCTAGCTCCAGGGTGCACAGGTGACCCATAGGTCTCCCACAGGTGTGCCCCCGATGGCAAGTCTTAAACATAGGTTGGGTTTGCATACATAACAGTTTCAATTACAGTTATACAGTTTTTTGAGGCGGGTGCTACCCTCCTACACAACCATCGGTTGGTCTACTGCTATCAATGAAGTTACATTGATTTGTTGACACTTATCAGACTAGCTCTGAGTGGTTCTTTCCCATCTGTCCATCTCTCATCACATGTCAATCATGTTATTCAGTGATGTGAATGTTGCCATAGTCTCTATGACGTGAGAAGTAACTCTTGTTCCAAAACACTGGCTTCCTTATCTCTTCCCGAGAGAACTAGTCTAATGTTCCCAAACATTTGTGTCCTTGTTCTCTGTACTAAATGAGTGTTCTATTTTCTGTGCAAAGGGTAAATGCAATGTTGGCTATTTCAGATGGTTCATTACCCATCAGACTTCGCTATTCCCTTCTCACTAATCCAATGTAAACGAGTGCATAAGCAAGCTTTACATACATTAGCGGGTTATACATAACCGGTCAATATTACAATTCATACCATAAGACAGAAGAACTCCTGATTCCTCAGAACCTCCCAATTCCCTTATGCTTCTTACTCAAGTGTACTTTTTTCCCCCTTACAATCCCCACTAATGGCCCTTGGCTATATGACAGGTTAGATGCAGGAAGAATGTTCCCGATGTTGGGGAAGTCCAGAACCAGGGGTCACAGTTTAAGGATAAGGGGTAAGCTATTCAGGACGGAGATGAGGAGAGGCTTATTCACTCAGAGTTGTGAACCTTGGAATTCTCTACCACAGAAAATTGCTGAGGCCTGTTCGTTAGATATATTCAAAAGGGAGTAAGATATAGCCCTTATGGCTAAAGGGATCAAGGAGTATGTAGAGAAAGCAAGAAATGAGGTATTGAAGTTGCATGATCAGCCATGATCATACTGAATGGTGGTGCAGGCTCGAAGAGCCGAATGGCCTACTCCTGCATTTATTTTCGATGTTTCTATGAAGTACTGGTCGAGACTCCAGGATGGTAAGTTGCCTCCCTGGTGCAACGGTCAAGGATGTCTTGGAGCGGCTGCAGGACATTTTCGAGGAGGAGGGTGAACAGCCAGTTGTCGTGGTGCATATAGGTACCAATGATATAGATAAAAAACGGGATTGGGTTCTACAAGCTGAATTTAGGGAGCTAGGAGTTAAATTAAAAAGCAGGACCTCAAAGGTAGTAATCTCAGGATTGCTACCAGTGCCACGTGCTAGCCAGAGTAGGAATTGCAGGATAGCTAAGATGAATACGTGGCTTAAGGAATGGTGCAGGAGGGAGGGATTCAAATTCTTGAGACATTGGAATCGGTTCTGGGGGAGGTGGAACCAGTACAAACCGGACGGTTGGCACCTGGGCAGGACAAGAACCAATGTCCTAGGGGGAGTGTTTACTAGTGCGGTCGGGGAGGGGTTAAACTATTTTGTCAGGGGGATGGGAAGCTATGCAGGGAGACAGAGGGAAGTAAAATAGAGGCAGAAGCAAAAGATAGAAAGAGGAAAAGTAAAAGTGGAGGGCGGAGAAACACAAGGCAAAAATCAAAAAGGGCCACATTACAGCAAAATTCAAAAGGGACAAAGTGTGCTAAAAAGACAAGCCTGAAGGCTCTGTGCCTCAATGCAAGGAGTATCCATAATGATGTGGATGAATTAACTGCGCAGGCAGCTATTAACGAATATGATATAATTGGAATTACGGAGACATGGGTCCAGAGTGATCAAGGCTGGGAACTCAACATCCAGGGGTATTCAACATTCTGGAAGGATAGACAGAAAGGAAAAGGAGTTGGGACAGCATTGCTGGTTAAAGAGGAAATTAACCCAATAGTAAGGAAGGACATTAGCTTGGATGATGTGGAATCTGTATGGGTAGAACTGCAGAATACCAAAGGACAGAAAACGCTAGTGGGAGTTGTGTACAGACCATCAAACAGTCGTAATGCGGTTGGGGACAGCATCAAACAAGAAATTAGGGATGCATGCAATAAAGGTACAGCAGTTATCATGGGCGACTTTAATCTACATATAGATTGGGCAAACCAAACTGTTAGTAATACAGTGGAGGAGGATTTCCTGGAGTGTATTAGGAATGGATTTCTAGACCAATATATCGAGGAACCAACTACAGGGCTGGCCATCCGAGACTGGGTGATGTGTAATGAGAAAGGGCTAATTAACAGTCTTGTTGTGCGAGGCCCCTTGGGAAAGAGTGACCATAATATGGTAGAATACTTTAAGATTGCGAGTGACACATTTAATTCAGAGACTAGGGTCCTGAACGTAAGGAAAGGTAACCTTGATGGTATGAGACATGAATTGGCTAGAATAGATTGGCGAATGATACTTAAAGGGTTGACAGTGAATAGGCAATGGCAAACATTTAAAGATCACATAGAAAGATAGATACAAAGAAAATAGATGCAGGAGTAGGCCATTCAGCCCTTCGAGCCTGCACTGCCATTCAATGAGTTCATGGCTGAACATGCAACTTCAGTACCCCATTCCTGCTTTCTCGCCATACCCCTTGATCCCCCAAGTAGTAAGGACTACATCGAACTCCTTTTTGAATATATTTAGTGAATTGGCCTCAACAACTTTCTGTGGTAGAGAATTCCACAGGTTCACCACTCTCTGGGTGAAGAAGTTTCTCCTCATCTCGGTCCGAAATGGCTTACCCCTTATCCTTAGACTGTGACCACTGGTTCTGGACTTCCCCAACATTGGGAAGATTCTTCCTGCATCTAACCTGTCTAAACCCGTCAGAATTTTAAACATTTCTATGAGATCCCCTCTCATTCTTCTGAACTCCAGTGAATACAAGCCCAGTTGATCCAGTCTTTCTTGATATGTCAGTCCCGCCATCCCGGGAATCAGTCCGGTGAACCTTCGCTGCACTCCCTCAATAGCAAGAATGTCCTTCCTCACATTAGGAGACCAAAACTGTACACAATACTCGAGGTGTGGCCTCACCAAGGCCCTGTACAACTGTAGTAATACCTCCCTGCTCCTGTACTCAAATCCCCTCGCTATGAAGGCCAACATGCCATTTGCTTTTTTAACCGCCTGCTGTACCTGCATGCCAACCTTCAATGACTGATGTACCATGACACCCAGATCTCGATGCACCTCCCCTTTTCCTAATCTGTCACCATTCAGATAATAGTCTGTCTCTCTGTTTTTACCACCAAAGTGGATAACCTCACATTTATCCACATTATACTTCATCTGCCATGCATTTGCCCACTCACCTAATATATCTAAGTCACTCTGCAGCCTCATAACATCCTCATCGCAGCTCACACTACCACCCAACTTAGTGTCATCCGCACATTGGAGATACTACATGTAATCCCCTCGTCTAAGTGATTAATGTACAATGTAAACAGCTGGGGCCCCAGCACAGAACCTTGCGGTACCCCACTAGTCACTGCCTGCCATTCTGAAAAGTATCCATTTACTCCTACACTTTGCTTCCTGTCTGCCAACCAGTTCTCAATCAACGTCAGCACACTACCCCTAATCCCATGTGCTTTAACTTTGCACATTAATCTCTTGTGTGGGACCTTGTCGAAAGCCTTCTGAAAGTCCAAATAAACAACATCAACTGGTTTTTCCTTTGTCCACTCTGCTGGAAACATCCTCGAAAATTCCAGAAGATTTGTCAAGCATTGATGTACTTCAACAATTGTACATCCCTGTCTGGAATAAAATAAAACTGGGATGGTGGCTCAACCGTGGCGAACAAGGGAAATTAGGGATAGTGTTACATCCAAGGAAGAGGCATATAAATTGGCCAGAAAAAGCAGCAAACCTGAGAACTGGGAGAAATTTAGAATTCAGCAGAGGAGGACAAAGGGTTTAATTAAGAGGGGAAAATAAAGTATGAGAGGAAGCTTGCTAGGAACATAAAAACTGACTGCTAAAGCTTCTATAGATATGTGAAGAGACAAAGATTACTGAAGACAAACATAAGTCCCTTGCAGTCAGAATCAGGTGAATTTATAATGGGGAACAAAGAAATGGCAGGCCAATTGAACAAGTTCTTTGGTTCTGTCTTCACGAAGGAAGACACAAATAACCTTCCACAAATACTACGGAAGCGAGGGTCTAGCGAGAAGGAGGAACTGAAGGAAATCCTTATTAGTCAGGAAATTGTGTTTGGGAAATTGATGGGATTGAAGGCCGATAAATCCCCGTGGCCTGATAGTCTGCATCCCAGAGTACTTAAGGAAGTGGCCCTAGAAATAGTAGATGCATTGGTGATCATTTTCCAACAGTCTATCGACTCTGGATCAGTTCCTATGGACTGGAGCGTAGCTAATGTAACACCACTTTTTAAAAAAGGTGGGAGAGAGAAAACAGGTAATTATAGACTGGTTAGCCTGACATCAGTAGTGGGGAAAATGTTGGAATATATTATTAAAGATGAAATAGCAGCGCATTTGGAAAGGATCGGTCCAAGTCAGCATGGATTTATGAAAGGGAAATCATGCTTGACAAATCTTCTAGAATTCTTTTCAGGATGCAACTAGTAGAGTGGACAAGGGAGAACCAGTGGATGTGGTGCATTTGGAGATTCAAAAGGCTTTTGACAAGGTCCCACACAAGAGATTGGTGTGCAAAATTAAAGCACATGGTATTGGGGGTAATGCATTGACGTGGATAGAGAACTGGTTGGCAGACAGGAAGCTGAGAGTCGGGATAAAAGAGTCCTTTTCAGAAAGGCAAGCAGTGACTAGTGAGATGCTGCAGGGCTCAGTGCTGGGACCCCAGCTCTTTAAAATATACATCAGTGATTTAGATGAAGGAATTGAGTGTAATATCTCCAAGTTTGAAGATGACACTAAGCTGGGTGGCGCTGTGAGCTGTGAGGATGATGCTAAGAAGCTGCAGGGTGATTTGGACAGGTTAGGTGAGTGGGCAAATGCATGGCAGATGCAGTATAATGTGGATAAATGTGAGGTTATCCACTTTGGTGGCAAAAACATGAAGGCAGAATATTATCTGAATGACGACAGATTAGGAGAAGTGCAGCAAGACCTGGGTGTCATGGTACATCAATCATTGAAAGTTAGCATGCAGGTACAGCAGGCGGTGAAGGCGGCAAATGGCATGTTGGCCTTCATAGCTAGGGGATTTGAGTATAGGAGCAGGGAGGTCTTACTGCAGTTGTACAGGGCCTTTGTGAGGCCTCACCTGGAATATTGTGTTCAGTTTTGATCTCCTAATCTGAGGAAGGATGTTCTTGCTATTGAGGGAGTGCAGCAACGGTTCACCAGACTGATTCCCGGGATCGCACGACTGACATATGAGGAGAGACTGGGCCTGTATTCACTGGAGTTTAGAAGAATGAGAGGGGATCTCATAGAAACATATAAAATTCTGATGGGACTGGACAGGTTAGATGCGGGAAGAATGTACCCGATGTTGGGGAAGTCCAGAACCAGGGGTCACGGTCTGAGGATAAGGGGTAAGCCATTTAGGACCGAGATGAGGAGAAACTTCTTCACTCAGAGTTATTAACCTGTGGAATTCTCTACCGCAGAGAGTTGTTGATGCAAGTTTGTTGGATATATTCAAGAGGGAGTTAGATATGGCCCTTAGGGCTAAAGAGATCAAGGGATATGGAGAGAAAGCAGGAAACGGGTCTTGAGGTGATGATCAACCATGATCTTATTGAATGGTAGTGCAGGCTCGAAAGGCTGAACGGCCTACTCCTGCACCTGTCTTCTATGTTTCTATGTTTCTCTGATAGAAATGGGCCAGCACGGGTTTCTCCAACTGAAGGTAGGGTTTTTTCCTATGGTCATTATAGGCTCTGTGCACCGGGTTAAAAATTTTCTTAGGGTGGAAACTTGGCCTTAAGCCCAGGAATGGTGCCGGAACCTTCTTCACAGGTACACCAGTGCCAGAATGTATGGCTCGAAACATTCTGGCACTGGTAGTACACGCCGGCATCCTAACACTGGGAATCTTTGAACTGGCCTTCAGTGCCAAAAAACTCACTGAGCACTGAATAAACGGCACCCAGTGTTGGGAAAATTTGGGCCTAAATACTTAAAAGGACACAACTTCACCTGATCCACCTTCCAGGATGAAGAATCTGAAAACTGCTGTGTGCATTGTTGCTCCAAGGTGTCTGCCGCTCTCCCAACAAAGTTACGGCAGCAGATTCTGACAATCTCTACAGAAATCTTGTATAGGTACTCTCTTACCTCATTATGTGTCCTGTATGGTGGCATCAGGTGAAGCCCAATCCCACCACAATATCCATGAGCATCTGTATAAAGGTAGGGCATTGTTAATAACATGAAACAGAAAGTACATCCAAATTAAAATTAATTATTCAGAAATTCAAAGAACAATCCTACTTCGATCATTAATATGCTCAATTCCGCAGCATGTTTCCAGAGAACCAACAAATATCATCTGATCATACTCCATGGTCATCCAGCATATACAAGAGCTCTGAAATTTCAATAGGCATTCTGTTTTGCACAGATCATAATTGATGACATCACCACCAAAACGACCTATCCCCCTCAACCCCCAAAAGAAGAGCAAAATTAATGAAAAACAAGAGTGGTCCGAACAAACAAAAATTATAAGATTGTAAAAGATCCTCCTTCAGATCTTAAGAAGTTGCACATTACAGGGCTGCTTCTGTGACCTGGTGCTTCCAGATTCATTAAGTTAAGCATGCTGAAAATTATGGGCTGGAGGTCCACAATTTCCTGTGATGTGTTCCCCATGAACACCACTCTCGGATCATGCCTCATGTGTGCTCTTATTCATAATAGTATATAACCAATTTACTCTTGTATATCCTGAAATAAACAGACAAAAGATTGAAACAGAAAGATCACAAAACAAAGAGGGCGAAAGAATAGGCACCTAAATCCCTCTGCTCCTTTCTCACAATTACGAAAATATCCCAATTTGAATTTCTCAGCTCCAAAATGGATGGCCTCACACTTCTTCACATTGAACTCCATCTGCCTTTGTTTTGTCCACTCATTGGGCCCAAGTTTCCACAAGAAAAAAAACGGGCGCCCCTCCGCCTAAAACGGTGCCTAAAAAAATCCTCGGTATTCTGCACCTACCTGTAGGTCCTGTGGCCCTCGGCGCAGCCAGCACGAGCTGTGGGGGGGCGGAGCCAGGTCCCGGCACCTCTGCACATGTCGGCACGCAAGTGCAGTAGCTCCAGGCGCCGAACTGTGTGGGAGGGGCCCGAAGCACGCAGCCCCTACCCCTGGCTGAATGGCCTCACTGGGGCTGCGTCAATGAGGCTTCTCCCACGGCCAGCTCCTGCTCCCCCCTCCCCCCTCCCGACCAGACCCGACACTCGCTTCCCCCCCCCCACCCGCCGACCAGACCCGACCCCCACTCCCCCCCGAGACCCGAGATCCGCTCCCCGCCCCCGCCGACCAGACACCCGCTCCCCCCCCGCCGACCAGACCCGACCCGACACCCGCTCCCCCCCCCCCACTGACCCGACCCGCGCTCCTGTTCCCCGACCCCCCCCCTCCTCTCTCTCTCTCCCCCTCCCCCCCTTCCCCCCCTCCTCCTCTTCCCCCCCTTCCCCCCCTCCTCCTCTTCCCCCCTTCCCCCCCTCCTCCTCTTCCCCCCCTCCTCCTCTTCCCCCCCCTCCTCCTCTCTCTCTCTCTCTCTCTCCCCCCTTCCCCCTTTCCCCCCTCCTCCCCCCCTCCCCCCCTCTCCCCCTCTCCCTCCCACTCAGTGGCACGAACGGCTGCAGAATTCTCCCAGGCTGAAGCACTTTCACACAGGTAGGAAGATGGTTTATTTAATCTTTTCTTGGCTTATAAATGTTTATTCAGGTTGGATTTATTTGTATAATATTTGTAGAAGTATAAATAAGGATTTATTGTCGAATTTAATGAGTTCCCCCCCCCTCCCCCCCACCTCGTTCTGGACGCCTAATTTGTAACCTGCGCCTGATTTTTTAATGTGTAGAACAGGTTTTTTCAGTTCTACAAAAATCTTCACTGGCTCCATTCTAACTTAGTTTGGAGTACATTTTCACTGTGGAAACTTTCAAATCAGGCGTCAGTGGCTGGACACGCCCCCTTTTGAAGAAAAATATTCTGTTCTAAACTAGAACTGTTCTACCTGACTAGAACTGCAGAAAAAAAAATGTGGAGAATTGCGATTTCTAAAATAGTCCGTTCTCCACCAGTTGCTCCTAAAAATCAGGCGCGAATCATGTGGAAACTTGGGCCCATTTAGTCTACATCCCTTTGTAACTTTCTGGTTCCTTGACAAGGTGGATGCAGAGAGGATGTTTCCACTGATGGGGGAGACTAGAACTAGAGGGCATGATCTTAGAATAAGGGGCCGAACATTTAAAACAGAGATGAGGAGAAATTTATTCTCTCAGAGGGTTGTAAATCTGTGGAATTCGCTACCTCAGAGAGCTGTGGAAGCTGGGACATTGAATACATTTAAGACAGAAATAGACAGTTTCTTAAATGATAAGGGGTTATGGGGAGCGGGCTGGGAAGTGGAGCTGAGTCCATGATCAGATCAGCCATGATCTTATTGAATGGCGGAGCAGGCTCGAGGGGCTGTATGGCCTACTCCTGTTTCTATTTCTTATGTTCTTATGTTCTCATGTACACAACTTGCTGTGCTTCCTAAATTAGCTGATCCCTTATATCACTTGCTGCAAGGCGTTGAGGTTGCCCACCTTCATCTGCGGTTTCCTTGTATTTCTCCTGGTGTTCATTGTATGGTAGCATATTGGTTATGTTACTAGACTAGTAATCCAGAGGCCTGGCCTAATGATTCAAGGACATGAGTTCAAATCCCACTACCGCAGCTAAGAATTTAAATTCAATTAAAAACAAATCTGTAATAAAAAGCTAGTATCAGTAATTGTGACCATGAAGCTACCGGATTGTCATAAAAACCCATCTGGTTCACTAATGTCCTTTAGGGAAGGGAATCTGCCGTCCTTACCCGGTCCGGCCTATATGTGACTCCAGATCGACAGCAATGTGGTTGACTCTTAACTGCCTGCTGCAATGGCTGAGCAAGCCACTCAGTTGTATTCACGAAGACGGCTCACCGCCCCCTTCTCAAGGGCAATTAGGGACGGACAATAAATGCTGGCCTTGCCGGTGATGCCCACATCCCGTGAATGATTGAAAAGAAAGAACTGCTGCTGTGGCTGTGCTTCCTCTAAATGCAGGTAAGTTTGCGCATTATGCAGCACACTATTATGATATGGGAAATGTTAATTTATTCATGAAGCCTTCAATTACCTGCACCTTCGAAAAGTGCAGCTAAAATGGCGGTGGGCGAGAACACTTCGGGAATGCAGCAGTAAGTACTCTACTGCTATTTTAACCATACCAAGCCCAAATCCCGCTGGGCAGGTAGGTTTGAAATCTCGGTTTAACTTCCTGTTGGAGACATGAGAGCAAAACCAATACTTTTATTCCCATTTATGGGAATGTCCTGGATTGACGGCATTAGGGTGGATGTTTTATCCATGATTTAGAATTCTAAAATATTCCCAGAAAGCTTAGGACACTGATTCCAGGAGTTGTGCTCATATTTTTCATTAACACTGCTTTACAACAATGGTGGAAACCATATGTGACCAATACAAATCGTGAAAGGTTTGCTGTCCACAAGGAGAAAGATTTTCAGATTAATCTGTCAGATATTTTAAGTCATTCACTAAATCACAAGACCGATGAAACAAATGGATACAGACTGAGAAGAAATGAAATGTCATGTAGCATTTGGTTTACATGTGCAACCAACTGAAACTCGATCTATTGGTTGACCTATTGCAATTATTTACATTCTTGCTTTATTTGTGTTGCATTTATAATAATATTGCATGTTTTACATAGAGCGTTTGCAATTAAATATTATGAATAATTAAACTTTTAATACAAAAGGTTGTGGTGACAATCATACAAAGATTTCCTATAAGTAGGCAATGAATTAAAGTTTGTCATAATTTTCACAAGCTGCTAGAGTCTTAGGCTCTGGTGTAGCTGAACATTTAAGAACATAAGAAAATAAGAAATAGGAGCAGGATTAGGCCACCTGGCCCCTCGAGCCTGCTCCACCATTTGATGAGATCATGGCTGATCTGATCATGGACTCAGCTCCACTTCCCTGCCCGCTCCCCATAACCCTTTATTCCCTTATCGCTCAAAAATCTGTCTATCTCCGCCTTAAATATATTCAATGACCCAACCTCCACAGCTCTCGAGGGAAGAGAATTCCATTGATTTACAATCCTCCTGAGAGAAGAAATTGGTCCTCATCTCCATTTTAAATGGGCGGCCCCTTATTCTGAGACTATGTCCCCTAATTTTAGTTTCTGCTATGAGTGGAAATATCCTCTCTGCATCCATCTTGTTGAGCCCACCTCATTATTTTATATATTTCGATAAGAACACCTCTCATTCCTCTGAACTCCAATGAGTATAGGCCCAACCTACTCAACCTATCTTCATCAGTCAATCCCCTCATCTCCGGAATCAACCTAGTGAACCTTCTCTGAATGGCCTCCAATTTAAGTATATCCTTCCTTAAATATGGAGACCAAAACTGTATGCAGTTTTGTACAGTTGTAGCAGGACTTCTCTACTTATATACTCTATCCCCCTTGCAATAAAGGCCAACATTGCATTTGTCTTCCTGATCACTTGCTGTACCTGCATACTAACTTTTTGTGTTTCATGCACAAGGACCCCCAGGTCCCTCTGTACTGCAGCACTTTGCAATTTTTCTCCATTTATATTATAATTTGCTTTTCTATTTTTTCTGCCAAAGTGGATAACCTCACATTTTCCCACATTATACTCCATCTGCCAATTTTTTGCCCACTCACTTCGCCTGTCTATATCCCTTTGCAAATTTTTTGTGTCCTCCTCACAATTTGCTTTCCCACCCATCTCTGTATCATCAGCAATCTTGGCTACATTACACTCGGTCCCTTCATCCAAGTCATTAATATAGATTGTAAATAGTTTGTAAGCTGTTTCCTGCTGTGGTTACTTTATGGCTCACTTTTCCACAAAAAGATCTGTCCTCATTTCAAGCCAAAATCCTTCAGGATAGGTTAGATAAGGACAGAGGAAAGAGGAACAGGAGTAGGCCATATGGCCCTTTGAGTCTGCTCCATCATTCAATAAGATAATGGCTGATCATCGGCCTCAACACAACTTTCCTGCCTGATCTCCATATCCCTTGATTCCCCTTGACTCCAAAAATCTATCGTCTCAGTCTTGAATATATTCAGAGACTCAGTATCCACAGCCCTCTGGGGCAGAATTCCAAAGATTCACAACACCTGTGTGTGAAGGAATTCCTCCGCATCTCTGTCTTAAATGGCCTACCCCTTATTTTGAGACTGTGCACCCTAGTTCTAGACACTCCAGCCAGGGCAAGCAACCTCTCAGCATCTACCCTGTCAATCTCTTTCAGAATCTTGTCTGTTTCAATGATATCACCTCTCATTCTTCTCGACTCCATAGGTTTTGATCTGTTTGGCTGGTCTATTGCCTCAACACAAGAAACAATCAAGAAGTTTATATTGACGGGGAGAATGTTTCACTTTCATCCTGTGTTCTCTTTTCTTACTGGATCAGTTCCTATCGAGTGGAGGGTAGCCAATGTAACCCCACTTTTTAAAAAAGGAGGGAGAGAGAAAACCGGTCAGCCTGACATCAGTAGTGGGTAAAATGATGGAATCAATTATTAAGAATGTCATAGCAGCGCATTTGGAAAGAGGTGACATGATAGGTCCAAGTCAGCATGGATTTGTGAAAGGGAAATCATGCTTGACAAATCTTCTGGAATTTTTTGAGGATGTTTCCAGTAGAGTGGACAAGGGAGAACCAGTTGATGTGGTGTATCTGGACTTTCAGAAGGCTTTCGACAAAGTCCCACACAAGAGATTAATGTGCAAAGTTAAAGCACATGGGATTGGGGGTAGTGTGCTGACATGGATTGAGAACTGGTTGTCAGACAGGAAGCAAAGAGTAGGAGTAAATGGGGACTTTTCAGAATGGCAGGCAGTGACTAGTGGGGTACCGCAAGGTTCTGTGCTGGGGCCCCAGCTGTTTACATTGTACATTAATGATTTGGACGAGGGGATTAAATGTAGTATCTCTAAATTTGCGGATGACACTAAGTTGGGTGGCAGTGTGAGCTGCGAGGAGGATGCTATGAGGCTGCAGAGTGACTTGGATAGGTAAGGTGAGTGGGCAAATGCATGGCAGATGAAGTATAATGTGGATAAATGTGAGGTTATCCACTTTGGTGGTAAAAACAGAGAGACAGACTATTATCTGAATGGTGACAGATTAGGAAAAGGGGAGGTGCAACGAGACCTGGGTGTCATGGTACATCAGTCATTGAAGGTTGGCATGCATGTACAGCAGGCGGTTAAGAAAGCAAATGGCATGTTGGCCTTCATAGCGAGGGGATTTGAGTGCAGGGGCAGGGAGGTATTGCTACAGTTGTACAGGGCCTTGGTGAGGCCACACCTGGAGTATTGTGTACAGTTTTGGTCTCCTAACTTGAGGAAGGACATTCTTGCTATTGAGGGAATGCAGCGAAGGTTCACCAGACTGATTCCCGGGATGGCAGGACTGACATATCAAGAAAGACTGGATCAACTGGGCTTGTATTCACTGGAGTTCAGAAGAATGAGAGGGGATCTCATCGAAACGTTTAAAATTCTGACGGGTTTAGACAGGTTAGATGCAGGAAGAATGTTCCCAATGTTGGGAAAGTCTAGAACCAGGGGTCACAGCCTAAGGATAAGGGGTAAGCCATTTAGGACTGAGATGAGGAGAAGCTTCTTCACCCAGAAAGTGGTGAACCTGTGGAATTCTCTACCACAGAAAGTTGTTGAGGCCAATTCACTAAATATATTCAAAAAGGAGTTAGATATAGTCCTTACTACTAGGGGGATCAAGGGGTATGGCGAGAAAGCAGGAATGGGGTACTGAGGTTGCATGTTCAGCCATGAACTCATTGAATGGCAGTGCAGGCTCGAAGGGCCAAATGGCCTACTCCTGCACCTATTTTCTATGTTCTATGTTTCTATGTTGTCTTCTGTCAATCATTCTCTGTTGTCTCATGTTTTGATTTTCCTTTGTGAAATTTAATGAAAAGCTAATTAAACTTTGATATAGATACTAGCAAATTCCTTGTGGCACTATTCATTGCACGTCAAAGGGTGTACTGTTTCATAAAGACAGGAACATTATACTATGTGAAACATAATGGGGGGAAATTGCGGTCGGAAGTTTCCTTTGTTCGAACGCCTCTGACCCCCAAAAAATCTCCGAAAGTACCTGTTGGTCCCGGAGGAACATAGGATCCCGGTTGGAGGCCTAGATTTGCTGCTCAGCAGATGGGCAGCTGTCTTTCAGGTACGTACGTACATGCTGGAGTCATGTGGGCCTGGACCACCAATCGCTATGCAGTATTCTCATTGATAAAAATGGGAACTCCATTTGTATGAATCCCCATTACTATCAATGAGAATAGACCCTTAAAAGACCGATGCACAGCATAATAACCTCACATATTTAAAATTAATTGAAATTAATTGCAATTAAATGTTTTAGAAAAAAATATACTTTTTGGAATTTTTTTTAATGTGTTTTAGCAGGGTTAAAAATAAACATCTTAATGGTCAGGGTTTTCAACTATAAAAATGAGTATTTAAATTACATTTTTATATGTTTTAAAAGTGTTACGCTGGTAAAAGTAAGTTATTTACCTGCTTTCACCAGGTGTAAAAGTTTGAAGGACATTCGCTGGGCATGAATTGGGCATATAGTCCAATCTCTCCCGCATGATATCCCTCTCCCGGGGATGTGGAGAATCTGTATGGAGAAATCGTGACAGATCGGAAAAGCTGTTTTTTGGTGCATGCGCATCGCGCCCCGAAAAGTGGCTTTTGCGAGGCCTCACTGGGTCCGTGCGCACTTTGCGAGGCAGGGATTTTCGGCCCATTGCATTATTCTATAGTTAAAGTATAGGTGTATGTTGTTTTAGGGCTACAAAGTATATTTACCCTGCATTATTTAATGAATGTTGGTGTCAATTACAGGTTAGAATCCTGGGAGGTCAATTTGCCAAGTGGTGTTCCCCTGGGATCTGTACAGGGACCTTAGCCTTTCACCATATATATCAATGACTTGGATGAAGGAATAGAAAGATGTATATCCAAGATGATGCTGAGTTAGGAGGTGCAGTACTGGCCCGGAATTTGTGATCAGGATGTCAGGTCAATTCGCCTTTGAAACTGACGGCAACTTCGGGATTTGCCAGAAATCCTGAAGTTGCGGTTTGTCAATGAAAGCTCGAATCAGGCTGCGCTGTACCCTCCACCCCACAGAGCCGGCAATCTGTGTAATCACCCAAATCAGGGAAACTGACCTAACCTTTGGCTTTTCCACAGTAAGTACAGGTTGAACCTCTCTCACACGGGACTCCCTTATCCAGCAACACCCCTCGTCCAGCACCATTCCTGGCCGCCAGGTGGTGCATGCGCAGAATGTGACTGTCAAAATCCTACTCACCAATATAATCTTTCTCCTCAATTGGCTGCTTTCTCCTCATTGCCCTGATGGAACTCCTGCCACCACAGTCCTCAGGCTGGCCGCTCCTCCACACAGCGCTCCCTCGAAGGGTCGGGCCGGCTCTTCTCGGCCCGCCGATGCTTCGGGGCCTGCCGGGGCCCGCCGATGCTTCGGGGCCCGTCGGCCCTTCTGAATCCCCCTGCACACTGATTGGCTGACTGACTGACAGTCAGTCCAGCCAATCGGCGCACACATACACTTACCCAGGAACAGCACTTAAAGGCGCAATCCACCCAAACACATGACCACCCCTCATCCAGCAAAATCCCTCTTTCGGGACAGGCCAGGTCCTGAGAGTACCGGTTAAGGGAAGTTCAACCTGTACACTGTTAAATTCTCCACTAAAAATGAGACCCAAAGGGATTGGGTGCAACTGGGTTATTTCTGCTAAACAAATGTTAAAGGGCTGGAAAACTAATTTTAAGTTTGTGCAGTGTGAAATTTTAAATACATTATTGTCCATTTTTATTTCAGGTTTTCCTTTTCCCCCTTTGAGAGCCCCAATCTTTGTTTTGCTCTCGCTAACATTTTTTAAAGGTTAGGGCTCAATTTTCCCCAATGCCCTTTTTTGGCTTATTTCAAGGGCTAGACTTTCCACTTAGCTGGCTATCGCCCAAAGAATGGGCGATGTTCCAGCTTTAGCGATGTTTCAGCTTTCAGGATCACTTTTTTCTGATCGCTACTTTTGGCTTTTTTTGGGGGACGATAGCTCAGTGATGTGAAATGGGCCTCAGCGATGTGGAAGGCAAGGTGTCCGTAGCAACGGCTTTTCTGCACATGCGTTTTTTTTCTTTGTAAAGAAGGTTTCCAGCGATTCGGGGAGCTCAGGCGTCATCTGGGCACGCGCAGAAGGGAAAGGGAGGGAGAGAGACAGACAGACAGACATGAGAGATTAATAATGATATAAATATTATATATAATAATATGTTCAACTTGGAGCAAGAGTTGGCGGAGAGTGGCCAGGAGGTGGAGGGGAGGAGGAGGGCCAAACCCTTCTCCGACGAGGCCAAAGAGGCCTTTGACCAGGAGGTGCACTTGAGGTGGGCCCAATTAACCCGGGGTGGGCATGGGAAACCTCCACCCCGGGCCTACCGAAAGATTTGGAGCGAGATCGCCGACGTGGTCTCGTCAGCGTCCCA
Source organism: Pristiophorus japonicus (assembly GCF_044704955.1). Taxonomy (NCBI): domain Eukaryota; kingdom Metazoa; phylum Chordata; class Chondrichthyes; family Pristiophoridae; genus Pristiophorus; species Pristiophorus japonicus. The sequence continues at coordinate 108,617,215 of NC_091978.1, forward strand.
CGAGGCGAGGGAGTCAGACCAGTGCCACAAGTGCTGGAACAGCCTGGTTGCTTTGGCAAGGGTAAGTATTAAATAGATTTTAAATTGTAATGATCCACATAATATGTAAATCTCCCGGATTGAAATTAAGCTGGTTATTCTTGCATATATTCCCTGCTAAGATCTGGACAGGGCTCGGAACGTGCACCCTTTTTAAATCTAATTTTGGCACCGTCTCCTTTTGGGTTACGTGGTGGATGGGGCACGACTGAGCAATGAGGGTTCCGGTCACTTTTACCCAGACTGTGTCAGTCTCTCCAGCTGCTGTCACTTACACAGTGAGCCAGCCTGGACTGGGGGAGAGCTGCCCTGGCTCACTGTCTGCCCTGGGACACTTTTGGATATTAGCTCCTGTCATTGCCGAGCTCACCAGCGGTCCTGATCCCACCCTGCCCCCCGTTCCCCCCCCGGGGGCCCTCATGGGGATTGTAGTCGAGATGTTTTGTGTTAAGCATTAGTTCCTAAACACAATTTTCTGATATTTTTTATCTGAACGTAGATGTTATAACCATGCATCAATTGTGGATACAAACCGTATTAGCATATAACGTTGGAACCTGTTGTCTTTCCATGATAGTACTTAGTCAATTAGCTAATGCCACGCTCTTGTCACATTTGCAGAGGAAGATATCAAAGAATCGCGGTGAGCAGAGGTGCACCGGAGGAGGCCCTGCTCAGTGACCTCGAGGAACATGTGGCAGCACTTGTGGGCACCCACAGTTGTTCGGCCACCACTCATGGTGGTGCAGATCTCTCCCTTGCATCACCTGAGTAATGTGTAAAGCAGTGTTAATTCAAAGTAATGTAATGTCGTTTCATTATAATATACGAATGATGTCATGTTATGCATGCAGCTTCTGTACTACTCTCAGGTTAACAACATAAGAACATAAGAAATAGGAGCAGGAGCAGGCCATATCATCTGCTCTGCCATTTAATAAGATCATGGCTGATGTGATATAGGGCTCAGCTCCACTTCCCCGCCCGCTCCCCGTAACCCTTCACTCCCTTATCATTCAGAAGTCTGTCTATCTCCACCTCAAATATAGTCATTGATCCAGCCTCCACAGTTCTCTGGGGCAGTGAATTCCATATAGATGTGCTACCATATGTACTACCATATAATGCATTAATATGTAACGTCTCTCAGTCACATTTATTGTAGAAGTGCTGCTCCTCCTACGTATGCCAGCACAGCACAAGAATCATGTGTACCCTCCTGTACTAATGAGCTCAATTGTGTTTTTCAGGTCACCCAACTCCACAGGCGCAGAGGGAGGCCGCACCTGTCCCTGTCCCCTTACAGGTGATCATCACCATGGGTGCTGAGGAGAAGACCACAGAGGGAGAGGAAGAAATGCTGAGGAGATGCCCCTTGCATCCTGGCATCTGCTGTACCTGCGGCCACTTCGTCTTCTTTGATGGAAGAAGTAGCAGGCCCAAGTGGCTTGCAGCAGGCAACTCCAAGGCATCCAACAGTGTCCACGCCGACCCCACGGAGGTTGAATCAGCGAGGTCAGCACGCGCTGCGACGGGCGGCTCCAATGAGGACATGGTTGTGCTGTGCAGGGAGAGTGTCGACCTCAGTCGATAGCTTCTCCAGGCATTTGGCGGGTTGACCGGGAACATTGCCACAATGTCCGCTCGCATATCGGAAGGTATGGAACGCATGGTTATGGAAATGGGCCAACAGACCGCCGCCGTCCATGCTGTGCGGCATGCCATAGTGTCGGGAGACGGCACTGCACTCCAAGGTGCCATCCTATCAACCGCCAGCACAGATGCAAGTCAGGAAGAAGAACTTAATTCTGACTTCTGAAACTTCTTCTCCTCCACTCCCTGAAAGGATGCTGCCACCGTGATCACCCCCACAGCAGCAGGCCTTGAGCTCCCCTGCTGCAAATCGTCCTGGTCCCGTTACCCGATTACAATGGGGGGCTAGGACACAAGGGGGGGTGTTGAATTGGAGGGAAGCGTGGCCGCAGCTGGGGAGTGGGGGGGGGGCAGCAGTTATTGTTGTTGTTGTTGTATTTTACATTTATTGTTGGGTGACTGTTGGGGGAGAGGGAACCGTTATTTTTACAGTAAAAAAAATTGTTAAATTATTAAATTATTAAACTATTTTATTGCATTTTATAATTATTGTGCAGTGTCTTCTAATAACATAAGGTAAGGTAAAACATGAATACAGTTGTTGGAAAACAATGACCAGGCTAGGTCAGGCAAGGATGAAACATAATGCAACTGTATTGTTGTCTTTCTGTAACTGTAACTGTCACCAATGTAAGTTCATGTAAAGCATTCATTTATGAGCTGCTGACGCAACAGTTTTGCAGCTGCGTAATTCCCACAGGGCATTTCTAGTCTTGCGGTGGGGCGTAGGGGCATGAGTTCAGTGCCAGGCTGCATGTCCTCCCTGAGGTCTTCGTCATCCTCCTCCTCCTCTTGCCCTCTCTCCTGACGTGGACCAGCAGTTCCATCTGGCAATTGTTGTCCTCTCCTTATAGCTAGTTTATGCAACATGCAGCATATCACAATTAACTCAGCAACCTGCTCAGGGTGGTATTGTAGGTTGCCTCCTGAGTGGACCAGGCATCTGAAGCGCTGCTTCAGCATTCCAATTGTCTTTTCGATGATATTGCGTGTAGCAACACATTGTAGTACTTCCCGGCTTCTGTCTGGGGATTACGCAGGGGGGTGGTCATGAGCCAGCTAGCAAGACAATATCCTTTATCCCCCAGCATCCAACCGTTACTTTGTGGCTGACTGTTAAACAGGTCAGAAACAGTGCTCTCATGCAAGATGTGCACATCATGGATGCTGCCTGGAAAATTAGCATTTACTGCCATGATTATTTGGTTGTGGTTGACAACGAGCTGCACAGTCAGGGAGTGGAATCCCTTTCGGTTATGAAACACCACTTTATCCTGTAAAGGTGCTCTCAGGGTGATGTGCGTACAGTCTATTGCTCCCTGTATTTGGGGAAGTTTGCTATTCTCAAACCCCAGAGCCCTCTCAGTCTGTGCCTCCCTGGTCATAGGCAAGCTTATAAAGTCCATTCTGCGAGCTTAAGGAGCTTTAGTCACCTGTCGAATGGAGCAATGTGTGGCGTGCTGAGAGATACCACAACTGTCGGGGGCTGAGGCCTGAAAGGAGCCCGATGCATAGAAGGAAAGTGCCATACCTCAACGAGCAGTGCAGTCCTGATGGTGCTGGTAAGCTGCAGATCTCCCTTGATGAGCTGGCATATCTCAGCGATGACCTCCTTTCAGAAGTGCAGCCTCCTAAGGCACGTGTTATCAGACAAGTTCAGGTATGATTGCTCTTCCCTGTAAGTGCATCAGGTGTCAGGTCTCCTCCGCAGCAGCAGTCTGCCATCTATTTGATTGGGCACAAAATGTTCTTCAATATAACTTCTCCCATCTTCAGTCTGCAGCATGTGATTATTGATGAATATTGGTAGAGAAATTACAGATCCCATCACTATAAATTGCTCTAAATGCCCTTAGATTTGTCCTCAACACTTAAATGTGATTAGATGATTGCCAAGAGTCAATAAGACCCTTAAAATCACTCACAAATTAAATCTCCTCATAAACTCCAAGTTGAAGCAGCCTCTTTCATTTCCTCCGCTGCTCAACATGGCGTCCATAGTGCTCAGTTCTGCTGAGTTGTGCCAGTGTGGAGCAGCTTTTCTCCAGCGGTCTGCAGCGATCTTCTCAGCGAGCGATCAGCCTGGCGATGTGTGGGCGATGTGGCGAATGTTGTGATGGGTGATCACCTCAGCAATAGAAGATTCATGTGCGCCAAAAGTTGGACTGGTGATCAGTGGGCAATGTTCCAGCCTAACTTTCCACTTTTAAGCTAAAATGGGCAATAGAGTGCCTATTTGGGTGCTAGATGGGCAATAGCCCGGCGATCATCAGTGGAAAGTCTAGCCCCAAGAGTTACGTCCGTTTCTTTTGACCCCGACTACTCCAACAAAATAACTTGCAAATTTCCCCATTCTAATTTTTAAAATTGGACACATGCAGCCTGTCCTTTACATTCGGGGGGTCGGGGGTGGGGGGGGGGGGGGGCGGAAACGGGTGGAACCTAATGTCTGCACCAAAAAAGAGGATGCCCCCTCTTCTGCGCATGCGCGGCAAAAATTGACGTTTTTTACATGACTGCTATGGGCGCGCATGCCCAGTACACTTCTCGGTCTGCATTCAGCCATTTTTAAAGAACCTGTTGTGTGTGAGAACTTTAATTCTCAGTGGAAAAGTCAGAGCTGCAATATGCAATGTGGCTCAAGGACCAAGAATTTCTCACAGGATGAAGTGGAGGCACTAGTTACTGTAATTGAGGCCAGATGGCACAAACTGGACACCAGCAGAGGTCACATAAAAGTTTCACCAAAAGAAACGTAGAAATGCTGGAACCAACATGTAGAAGATTACTGTGCAATGGTGACAACCCCGAGGTCTGGAGGCCAGTGCAAAAAGAAGTGACAGGACCTTGGTCAAGTATTTAATGTAAGAGTCTCGGTTGAGGAGCTCCTCGAAGTGCTCCTTCCAGCGGGCACTGACTGCCTCTCTGTCCTTGATGAGCACCTCTCCGTTCTTGGCCAGTAGTGGGGTAGGGCCTTGGGTGCTTGGGACATAGGTCATCTTAATTGCGCTGAAGAATCCTCGCATGTCGTGTTTGTCAGGTATCTGCTGGATTTCTTGAGCTTTCTCCACCCACCATCTATTCTTTAAGTCATGTGTTTTCTGTTGGACCTCGGCCATCAGGCATCTGTAGAGCACTTTCTTGCCCTAGGGTTGTGTTGTCCAAGAATGCCTTGCGTTTGTGGCATATTAGCTCCTGGATCTCCTAGTCGTTGTCATCGAACCAGTCTTGGTGTTTACTGGTCGAGTGACAGGTGTCACTTCGCAGGTGCTGATTATGGAAGCCATGAAGGTTGGCCAGGCCCTGTGGACACTCTCTGCCTCTGGGTCACTGGGAGACATCACGTTGGTAGCGAGGGCCTTACACTAAACATCCGTAAGACAAAGGTCCTCTACCAACCTGCCCCTGCCACACAGCACTGCCCCCGGTTATCAAAATCCACGACGAGGCCTTGGACAACATAGACATTTTCCATACCTCGGGAGCCTACAGTCACCAAGGGCAGATATTGATGCGGAGATTCAACACCGCCTCCAGTGCGCCAGTTCAACCTTTGGCCGCTTGAGGAAAAGAGTGTTCGAAGACCAGGCCCTCAACTCTACCACCAAGCTCATGGTCTACAGGGCTGTATTAATACCCGCCCTCCTGTATGGATCAAAGGCATGGACGATGTACAGAAGACACCTCAAGTCGCTGGAGAAATATCACCAACGATGTCTCCACAAGATCCTGCAAATCCCCTGGGAGGACAGGTGCACCAACATCAGTGTCGTCGCCCAGGCTAACATACCCAGCATTGAAGCACTGACCACACTCGATCAGCTTCGCTGGGCAGGCCACATAGTTCGCATGCCAGACACGAGGCTCCCTAAGCAATTGCTCTATGCGGAGCTCCTTCATGGCAAACGAGCCAAGAGTGGGCAGCGGAAACGTTACAGGGACACCCTCAAAGCCTCCCTAGTAAAGTGCAACATCACCACTGACACCTGGGAGACCCTGGCCAAAGACCGCGCTAGGTGGAGAAAGTGCATCCAGGAGGGCGTTGAGCTCTTCAAGTCTCAATGCCTCGAGCGTGAAGAGGTCAGGCGCAGGAAGCGGAAGGAGCATGCGGCAAATCAGTCCCACCACCCCGCCCCCACTTCCCCCGACGAATGTCTGTCCCACCTGTGACAGGGTCTGTGGCTCTCGCATTGGACGATTCAGCCAACAAAGGACTCACTTTAGGAGTGGAAGCAAGTCTTCCTCAATTCCGAGGGACTGCCTATGATGATGATGATGAAACCCGTCCTCCTATATGATTCAGAGCCATGGACTATGTACAGCAAGCACCTCAAAACACTGGAGAATTGCCATCAATGCTGTCTCTGCAAGATCCTGCAAATCCATTGGCAGGTTCGGCGCATCAACATCAGTGTCCTTGCTCAGGCCAATATCCTCAGCATTGCAGCACTGACCACGCTCGATCAGCTCTGCTGGATGGGCCACATCGCCCCCATGCCTGACACAAGACTTCCAAAACAAGCGCTCTACTCTGAGCTCCAACACGGGAAGCGGACCCCAGGTAAGCAGAGGAAACGCTACAAGTACACCCTCAAAGCCTCCTTGAAAAAGTGCAACATCCCCAACTACACCTGGGAATCCCTGGCTCGAGAGCACCCAATGTGGAGGAAAAGCATCCAGGAAGGCACTGAACACCTCACATCTCCTTCACCGAGAAAAAGCTGAAGCCAAGTGTCGACAGCGGAAGGAGCTCATAGCAACCCCATCCACCTGTTCCTTCAACCACCATTTACCCCACCTGTGACACAGACTGTAGGTCCCGCATTGGACCCTTCAATCACCTGAGAACTCATTTCTAGTATGGAAGCAAGTCATCCTCGACTCCAAGGAACTGTCTATGATGATGAGTTAGTGTAAGTAATATTTTCATTTATTTACTGGAATTTCAATTGTAAATGTGACCATCTGTATGTCCTACCCAGCAGAAAGATACCCCCTCTAAAAAATTATATTTTCATCTTTGCAGAGGAGGATGTCACACAACAAAAGAGAAAGAAGTCGAACAGGAGGAGGCCCGGCAAATCTGCACCCACTGACACATTTGGAGGAAAGCAACTATCACTGCACAAGCTGGGCCCACAATTGAGGGAAAGGGTAAGTCCTGCAAATTCCACATTGTGGCTTTGCTAAAAGTCAAGTACTGCACGGGTTCGCCATGCTTCAGTTCATGGGGATGTCTCCATCAGCTACGCTTTGGTTGAAGTAATGTGCTATCATTCATCGTGGTACTTCAAATGAGCCTGCTGTGTGAGCCTACTCATGCCACCTTGCAGCCTCCTCTGCTGCACACCATTTATCTGTCCTGTTACATTTAGCAGAACTTGAGGTCAAACCTGACGAGGCTGAAGCCGATGCAGAAGAAGATTCAGACGCGGACGAGCCTGAAGAGGAGAACATCTTCCAATATCTCCTTCCGGACCAAGAGCATGGGGGTGAGGATGAGGGGAAGGGGGAGAAGCAGGGTGAAGGGGAGGATGAAACCCCCACTGTTGTACTCACTCTGAAGGAGGTGCCGGTGCCACCCATTGAGGTGCCAGCCCCTTTCCTGAGTGGTACGTGTGTTGAGATATTCCATGGTTTCGCACAGTCCCAGGTTAGGATGCAGCGAGCCACACTCAGGGTGAGGAGGGGAAGGAGAGCTCGACAGCGCTCTCCTGAAATGCAGGATATAACAGATGTGGTTCAGATGATGGCAATGAGTGCGGTGAGCATTGACCTTACGTGATCACTCCTGGACACCATCAGTGGGATGGGTGATGAGGTATCGGGACTGTTCGGAGAAGTAACAACACTCTCTCACGAGAAATGGGAACACTGTCCGGGCATATGAGGGAGGGAATGTCGCAGATAGCTGATACACTGTCGGTGCACATGAGGGAGGGAATGTTGCAGGTAGCTGACATCTTGTCCGTGAACATGAGGGAGGGAATGTTGCAGGTAGTTGAGACACTGTCAGGGCACATAAGGGAGGGAATGTCGGAGGTAGCTACTGCAATAAGGGAACACGCCCAGACCCCGCGGCCATCGACAAAATGAACTGCCACTCCCACTCCAATCCCCAGACCAGCCTCTAAAGAGGCCCAAACCGGGCCTTCCACATTACGGCCTGCCCATGCACCCCCTCAAGAAGTGCACATTACCAGAGATGCTCGAAAGACTAAGCTTGGTACCAACCCGAGAAACGCTGCGCCATCGCCTGTGGGCAGGGGTGGAGTCAACTAGACCAAATGCAGCAGCTGGCCTTAGAATAAAGTGGAGGAGAGATGGGTGCAGCCTTTCTTTGCTGCTGCTGTTGTTGTTGTTCTGATGTAATTATTGTTGTTACTGTTGTAACTGTTCTCAAATTAAAAGTTTTTTGTAAGTGATGCAAATTTACAAGTTTAAAAGTTTGTAAGTGATCTTAAAGTTTTTAAGTAATCTTAAAGTTTGAAACTGAAACCTTTAAAGTTTGATACAAGAATATTTTTATTAAAGTTAAGTTTACAAACAAGTGTTAAACTTTTGAATAAAATATATTTTAAATTATAACTGAATAATTTCCATTATTTGTTCCATTAACACAACACAACATTATGGAACAGGTCCAAACAGTAAACATGGTCCATTTGGAATAGTTGCCGCTGAGCCTTCAGGCAGCAAAGCGTTCACGGATGAGCTGCTGGCGCAAGGCTCGAGCAGTTGTTAAAGAGGCATAACGGCCCGCCCTCCTCCGCCGTCATACTCTAGGTTCAGGTAGTTGAATGGCTTCCTACTCCTACTCCTCCTCCTTCTCCTCCTCCTCCTCCTCCTCGTCATCTGCATGTTCCTCCTCCTGATCAGCCACTCTCACCTCATGTGGGTCTTTTACTACCAGCTGCTGCTGCCTCATGATGGCTAAGTTATGCAGCATGCAGCACACAAAAGTGAACTGACCGACAATCTCAGGGGAGTAGGACAAGTAGCCGCTGGAATGGTCCAGGCATCAGAAAAGCTGCTTCAAGATGCCAATGGTCCTCTCTATTATGCTGCGCATCGCAAAATGCGACGTGTTGTATTCCCGGTCAGCTTCCGTCCGGGTTATGCAAAGGCACGTCATGAGTCAGGTGGCGAGGCTGTACCCTTTGTCTCCCAGCAGTCAGCTCTGCCCTTCTGGCTGCTGCTGAAACATGGCAGATATAGCGCTCTCGCATAGGATGAATGCATCATGGGTGCTGCCAGGGTATTTCGCATCAACTGCCATGATGCAATGCATGTCATCACAGACGAGCTGCACATTCACGGAGTGGAAGCCCTTTCTGTTCCTGTATATCTCGGAATCCTTCAAAGGAGCCCGCAAGGTGATGTGGGTACAATCAAAGAAGCCCTATGCCTTTGGGAAGCCAGCAATACTGGAGAAGCCTACAGACATGTCACGCATTGCCTGGGCGGTCATGGGGAACACTATGTAGTCATTCCTCTGGGCATATAGTGCAGCAGTCACCTGCCGAATGCAGTTATGTGTTGCATGTTGAGAAATGGCGTATACATCCCCAGTTGTGGCCTGGAATGATCCAGATGCATAAAATGAAAGTGCACTGTAACCTTTACTTCAACTGACAAAACAGCCCTCCTGACGCTTCTAGGGTGCAGGTCTGCTTTTACTTACTCACAGATCTCGGTTACAACTTTTTTGCGGAAATGCAGCTTTCTCACACAGTCTGCATCACTCAGGTGCAGGTATGAATGGCTGTCGCGATATACTCGATGTGGGTAAGGCCTCCTGCCCATCACCCTACGTGCTCTGCAGTTCCTCATGCCATGATGATTGATTAATCATCTCCTCCGCAGCACCATCATGCAGAAGGCTTGCACGAGGTATGGCATTGTCAATATTGCCCCCATAATTAAATTGTAGCTTTGCAAGAAGCTCAAAACAGCAGGACAAAGGACTCAAACCTTCTTTCCTCTCTCTCTATGTCTCCCCAAGGTCGACGCCCTAGGATAGACCACACCCTAGTCTGCGCAAGCACATTAGGCTTGCTTAGAACAGGAAGCTAGGCATTCAAAGAAGACATCTGAGGCAACAAAGTCGAATGCAATTCTTTAATTTTTGATTTTCTTCAAAGTACCACTGCACCACCGACCAAACGTCTCCTCACCGGGCTCGAGGGTCGGCCGGCAGAATCGCTACCTCGCCCGGACACAGGGGCTCAGTGTCCACCACACCACAAACCCTCCACCCCCGCCACCCCTAGGCTTCTTTTGAAGCTTCTATATGTATAAGTGTTCTCATCCCTTCAGTTCAACTTCCATCCCTACCCCCCCCACCCCGGGCTTCTTTTGAAGCTGAGCCCCTGTGTCCAGGCGAGGGAGCGATTCTGCCGGCTGCGCGCTGAACCTCAAGCCCGGTGAGGAGACGTTCGGCGGTGGCGTGGTACTTTGAAATAAATTAAAGAATTGCATTCGACTTCCACTTTCTCCCTTTTGAATTTGAAAAAATTAAGCTTCATGATGCATATTATTTGCCTTCTTGACTCCCTCCAAAACTTTGCCAAAAAACAATGGCATTTTTCTGCACTCATTTTTTAATGTGCGCTGGTTTTTCTTAAGTGTCCAGAAAGTTTTTTGGAAGTGGTCACATACGCCATCCTAGGAAAAATGTAAGTTGGCCAAACTTAATTAAATCTGAAAAACTGGCACAGACATCAGGTTACGGCCCCTACGATGCAAAAAAATACTAACCTAAAAAAATTTTAACTAACTGAGTTACGCTGGTGCAGAAACTTTTGGGAAACTTGGATATTTTAATTTACGCCAAAAAAAGCACCGCACACCAAAAAAAGGCGCAGATAACTGGGGAAAATTGAGCCCTCAGAATTTTAGGAGCTTACCCACTTCTTGACTCGCTGTCTGTGGGAATTCTGCATTTTGTTTGGCTGCTCAGATAAATTGTTGACATCACAGCAGTTCGCACAAGAGGGCTGTGATTTCGCCAACAGTAGCGAGACTGGTGCGGCTGCCATTGGTGGCATGTGGGGAACGTGCTTCCTGCTCCAGCCTGCTCTCTCAACACAATTTTCCCTTGATTGGGCTTGTTAAGCCCACCCTGTGAGGTTTCCGGCCAATTAACAGGAAGCGGGCCTGATGTCATCAGGCGGTTTCCTTAAAGGGACCATGGCCAAATGTTTTTTGACAGTTGTTCTATCAGTGTTCTGCAGAATTGAAATGCTGCAAACACTGACAAACACTGCACAAAGGTGCACGGTTGCACCCAGGTTCTACCATGACTCCCTCCAGATGCTTATGGAGGAAGTGACAGCACGCAGGGAGATTCTCTTCCCTTCCAATGGATGGAAGTGACCTCCCAGGACACCAACGCAGCCTGGTTGCACATTGCACAGGAGGGCACAAACAGGGACATTGTCAGGTGGAGCTGGCTGCAGTGGCGCAAACCTATCAATGCTCTCAGTACATCACGAAACGTTACTGCAAAGCCACACTTAACCTCATGCTGCCACTCATCACATCCCCATCCCTCTGCCTTCCCTAACCTACTCCTGCACATCCTTACTCACACCAACTTACCTTGCACCTCCACCCATCCCTCTATCTGCATTATCACTTCCCCATCTCACTAGTCACCCCTCACACTCACCTTCATCCTTGTTATATCATACCAACTAACAACACACAAGGGTAGACAATTGGGTGTTTCAGCCAATGTTCATGTAGAGTTTCTATTAATGTATTGTTAAACATTGAAATCTTTATTTTGAACACTTTGTGTTCTTGGACAGATTTGCGCGCGCCTTTGGAAATGGCTTAGTGAGTTGTAGTGAATGGTCAGACATAAGGGTACCCCCCATAATGGTGATGAGCGTGAAAGGAATAGCTTGGGAATTACAGAGATGCTCTATGGTGCTGGTTTGGGATGATGCCAACGTGGTACATCATGTGGCAGCCAGGGTTCACAGCGTCAACTGAAGTAAATCTGGCCATGGTGAGACCATCCCTGGCGTCCTGGGCAGCAATGTGGTCAGGTGCTGATGCCCTGTCCTATGCCGCATCAGGTGATTCCAGAGAAAGTTGATATTGTTTTTGGTGATGCTGGTGTGTTTAGTGATGTTGGTGTTGGGGCGGATCGTGGTGGGGTTCTGAGGCCCAAGGTGAAATGTTTTCAAGAGCACTGATGCCGCTGGAATAGATGGCAGGTGAGGTTGAGATGACAGGAGCTATCTGTCAATGGTGAGACAGGTTGCTTCAAGGTGGTGACAGTGAATAGAGAGTTCACTGCAAACTGCATACAGCTCAAAAGTATATTCCAAATCCTGAAGGCTTCAACTTCTGACATTGGGAAGTGAACAGCTGTGAAATGGTAGCTTTTATTCCACTTATTCAGCTGTCAACTAGCCAATGCAATGGAGAGTCACTGAGAACCCGACACACTTACCTGGCATGAAACCTGAGGACGGCAAACTCATTGAAAACTTGATAAAATGGTAATTGGCTGGGTAAAATCCTTTTTAAATATCTTTAAATTACCTCTTAAGCATCTTAATTGCCTGACACATCACTTGGCGGCAGGTCTGTGATCCGCACACGGACCCGACAGTTGAGAAACTGACACGGGGGCAGGTTCAGAGCGGACTTCCACCCTGCTGTCAATCAGGGTCATTTTGACCGCCTGCAAACCCGCAGTTGCAGGGCTGGAAAGATTCCAGCTGGAGATCCCCACTATACATCGTTGATTTGAGCTGAGTATTGCAAACCCTGAAGTTCTCAACACAGGGATCATGAGATCGTTGTGTGAAGCCTATTTCAGGGCCAGCAGCGAATGCCTCCACTTCGCCGCTGACTGTACATTCCAGATCAATAAATTCTGTGGATGGGAGCAGGAAGTTACAAAGGCACATAGACAGACTAAGTGAGTGGGGAAAAGATGGAATTCAATACAGTGAAATGTGAAGTAATTCACTTTGACCCTGAGAACGACAAATTGGAATTTTTTTTTGATGGTGTGAGACTAGGAGCCGAGGGATTTAGGTGTCCATGTACACAAATCACTAAAAGCTCGAGGACAGGTACAAAAAGTAATCAAAAAGGCCAAAGGAATGTTGGCCTTTATTTCAAGGGTGTTGGAATTCTAAAGTGAGGAAATGATGCTTCAGTTGTACAGAGCATTGGTCAGACCTCAAATGGAGCACTGTGTTCAGCTTTGGGCATCGCACCTCAGGAAAAATATATTGGGCTAGAACCTCCATTTTTGCGCTTATCGCCCAAAAATGGGTGTTACTTCTGGTGTGGGCGGAAAAAAAGGGTTTTCAGATCGCCGGCTTCTTGCCCATTCTCAAAACATCTAGTTTACATTTTTGAAAATGGGCGTTACTGTGAGCGATATCAAATGGGCGGTAGCGTTACATTTTTTTGACCTTCTGTAGTAAAGTGTGGCTGTCCTTAGCAACGGCATGGCAATGCTCGATTCCCACGATTCAGGAGGTCAAGGGTCATCATGACATGCGCGGAAGAGGAGAGAGAGAGAGAGGGAGCTGAGAGGGACTGAAAGTGTGTGTGGCTGTGGTGTGTGCTTGTCTGGCTGTTGTGGGAGGCACGATGCAGATTCACCAGTAGCAAAAAGCCTACTAGCACCAAGAACATAGTTGGCACCGAGTTTTTGTCCAACAAATAAGATATAAAATGGAAAGGATGGAGGAGGATCAGGAGCCGGTAACCAGGAACACTGGTGGCAGAGGGTTCCCAGTGGTCCCGGAGCATGGCACTGCACCCCAAGGTGCCACACCCCCATTACCAACCACACATGAGAGCCAGTAGTAACACCTTATGGTTCCTGAAGACCTCAGTATCCTGAAAAGGTGCCCGCATCGCGATGTGTGTGCAGTCTATTGCTCCCTGCACCTTGGGGAAGTTTGCAATTCTGGAGAATCCTAGAGCTCTCTCACTCTGTGCCTTCCTGGTCATAGGGAAGTTGATCAATCCCTCCTGCATGCGTATAGGGCTTCAGTGACCTGTCTAATGCAGTGATGTGTGGCATGCTGAGAAAGTCCGCAAATGTCGCCAGCTGTGGCCTGCAAAGAACCCGAGGCATAGAACGACAGTGCCGTGGTGACTTTGACCTCGATGGACAAAGTGCTGATGGTGCTGGCAGGCTGCAGATCTGCCCTTATCAGTTGGCATACCTCAGTGATAACCTCTTTGTGGAAGCGCAGTCTCCGAAGGCAGGTGGTGTCGGGCAAGTCGAGGTAAGAATGCTTCTCCTTGTACTTGCGGGGGGTGTAACGTCTGGTCCTCCTCATCTGTCTTTCACGTCTTGCATTGGGCACATAATGCAGTGGAGCATTCCTTCGGCGATGTCGAGTCTGCTGCATGTATTTGGTCACCAAGAGAGGGTGAGAAAGGATAGGCCCCATTGCAGTAGCTCTCTGTTTTCCACCAATTGCTCACAAACAAGGAATATCCCGACGAAGACACCGATTCAATTCCAATCGGTCACAGTATGGTCAAGGTGTTTTTACAAATGTTCACATCAACTCCAACGACCTGCAGAGTATATCCAGACTCCGCCGAGGTTGAAGCACAGCAGCCTTTTAAAGGACACGACATGTGACCTAGAACATGGCATCCATAACACTTTTTGTGGGCGATTTTTTGGGCGAGCGATATTGTGGCCGATATGTGTGTGAGGCGGTGAAATTGACGCTGGGCGATCTCATGGTCGCTAGTTTCAGTAAATATGCTCTTTACGACAAAAAAAGGTGGGCGGGCGTTAATATTGAATCTCGGCATTAAATCCATGCAGAAAGTAACGCTGGGCAATATTATGGGCTTTGAATTTGCTTATTCTGCTGATTCCGCCCCAAAAAATTGGGCGGGCGGTAATATTTTTTATCACCGTTAAGCACATGGGGGAAGTAACACTCGCCGTTAAGTTTCCAAAAAATGCCCGCCAGTTTCCATTTTGTGCCAAAATGGGCGATATATGGCCATTATACATCATTTTAGTGGTAAAATGGGCATTAAGTGAGCATTAAGCATGCCAAAAATGTGGAGGTTCTAGCCCCTTGGCTTTGGAGGGGCAGATGCAGATTCACCAGAACAATATCAGTGCTTAAAGAGTTAAATTATGAGGGAAGGTTCATAAACTTGCTTTGTATTCTCTAGAGTTTGGATGGTTGAAGTATGATCTAATCAAGGTGTTTAAGATAATAAATAGATTTGATATGGCAGATACAGAGAAATTATTTCCTCTGGTTGGGGAATCCTGAACAAGAGTATAAAATTCCCAAACAAGAGTGCATTCAGACAACTTCTATACCAATGACTTTCTGGCAATACAGACTCAGAAGCTACGACCAAATTATTAAATGTGATAAAGGTGATTAATTTCGAGGCAAACAGAATAATTGACATCCAGTCATTTATCACCCAGACCATCAAACCATCGTGCTTTTTTTTAAAGAAGGTTTGCTAACTCTGCTATCTTACGAGGAACTCCCTTAGTGGCCTCAGAAAAACTGTTAGAAGGCTACTGTTCCTCATGTTTGGACCTACTTGAGATGCTTATGACCGATGACTTCTAGATACTCAAGTCTTCCAGACTCGGCTGCTGCCGGATCAGTCTGGACCGGCAGACTTTCGGATGCCATGGTGGATATTGATTGAGGGGGTGGTGAAGGGGCAGACATGCTGACATCCTGAGTGACGATAATGTGGCCTGCTCCTCTAGCATTACTGGCACTCCTGTGGGGCTTGAGCTCATACTTCCACTGCTTCCATTGACCTGCATGGTCAGCAGGCTGCAGAAGATGAGTGACTCCTTGAAAGCCCCTATTTATTCGGCCCACCAACCTCTCCAAGGAGAAGACCAAAGCTTGCATGGCAGCCATTTGAGCTGCCACAAAAGTTATAAAATTTGGTGACACTGACTCCTTTAGTGAGGGCCCAGCTGCAGCACCCCTGGAGGTGAGCACACTCTCCAGTACAGACTGCAGAATATTGATGCAATGCGAGATGACACCATACAGGCTGGAAGCGAAATCTTTCTATTATCTCATGCAACTATCTGTGTGAAGCAAGTATTTTTCTTTTCATGGCTGGACACAAGAGCTGGGAAAGGACCTCGACCTTTGTCAAGCTGTCTCCTGGGCAGTTGCTGCCAATCGTACATACTGCTGCTCACTCATGCTGGGTATTTCACCATGTGTAGACCCCTCTGCCTCACTATCTAACCCACTGAAGATGGCTGCTAAAATTATTAAATTGGGAAACTATGGCTAAGATGGCTGCAAAATTTGGGACATGTAAGATGGATGCTATAATTATTAAATTGGGACACTGTGGATGAGCTAAAATCTGACAAAAAGTGCTTAGAAAAGCAAAAGATAAGGGGTTAGACTTTCCACTTCACATCGCCCATCTATGGCCCATATAGCACCCAAAAGGGACCTCTATCGCCCATTTTGAGGAAAAAGTGGAAACAAGACCAGAAAGATCGCCGAAAAAATAAGCCCCCAAGTATCGGTTCACTTCGCCGAACTGATCGCCGAGCTGATCGCCTACACAAGGTCCATCCTGTTATATATGCAGACTATAGATATATTCTCTGTGTAGTCACTGTATAGTTGCATAAGATGGAGACTTGTTTACCTGATGTACTATCAATAAGGCTTACACTGTGTATATACATGCTGGCACCACTAGAGGGTGCAACTGGTGGAGACCGGGGGTTCCTGCCCTGGTGGCAGGGATTGTATAAAAGGGGGGCCATCATGCGGTTGCCTCACTCTGGAGTTACAAGATCACTACAGTTTGAGTACAACACATTGCCTCGAGGAGTCATTCATAAGTACACTACAGACATAATAACTGGCGATGAGAATACAGACTTTCACGCGATTATGGCTACCTTTGGCACACTAAAAGACTTCACAGGGGGTGATGATTGGGATGTCTTCACGGAAAGGCTCGAGCTATATTTCGTGGCAAACGACCTGGCAGGGGAGATGGACATATTGGCGGAGAAGCGCAAGGCTATACTGCTGACCAGTTGTGGACCCGAGGTCTACCATCTCATCAGGGACTTGCTGGCACCCACGAAGGCCAAGGATAAGACATACGAGGAGCTGACTGAACTAATTCGTGGCCAACTAAAACCAAAAGAAAGCATCCTCATGGCCAGGCACAGATTCTACATTCACCGCAGACCCGAGGGCCAGGAGATTGCAAAATATGCTGCCAACCTCAAGAGACTTGCGGCACCGTGTGGTTCTGGCACGCGCCTCAACGAAGCATTGCGAGACATCTTTGTTATAGGAATTGGCCACAAGGGCCTCCTTCACAAGCTATTATCTGCCAACACCACAGTCAACCTGCAGAAGGCCATCAGCATCAGTTAGGCGTTCATGACCTCGACCTGCAGCACCAAGCAATTATTCATCCTGTGGACTCAAACCCGGCAAGTACTGTATACAGAATGGTGCCTTTCACAGGCAAGACTGTAGGATGTGTCTCTGCCCAGGGCAGAGAGCACAGACCTCAGGGTTCCAGAACTCAGAGTCCGCCGAGGGGTGCTAATTGAGTAGCACCATGCTGGCGTTGCGGAGGAAATCATAGGGCTCAGCAGTGTTGGTTTGCGGAGAACCACCTCCAGTATATGTGTAAAAGAAATACGACTCACCGTCTAGCAGAGGAGTCGGTAGATGACTTTGAATCCAATGGGGAGTATGATGATTTGGCCAGAGAGGCAGTTCAGCCTCAAGAAGAAGTGTATGGAGTGTATACCTGCACCACCGATTGTCCTCCAGTGAAGATGGAAGTCGAGATAAATGGCGTTCAGTCTTCATGGAAGTGGACACGGGAGCGAGCCAGTCAGTGATGAGCTAGGATGTCTTTGAGAGGCTATGGAATGAAAAATGACCCAAGCTCGTTCCGGTACAGGAAAAGTTGCGCACCTACACCAAAGAGCTGATCCTAGTCCTTGGTAGTGCGGATGTAAGTGTAATCCATAATGGCGTGGTGCACAAGTTACCTCTGTGGATTGTTGTAGGTGATGGTCCAACGCTACTCAGAAGAAGGTGGATGGGGAAGATCCAGTGGAAATGGGATGACCTCTTCACTCCAGCAATCGATGTCCCCGTGCTCAGAGGCAGAGTAAAACCTCACCTTCGCTTGGGCCAAGCACCAGAGAACAGACCAGTGCAGCACCTGAGGCGCAGACCGTCCATCATGACTGCGTAGCAATGATCCGACCGGAACGACCTAAAAGCACCTTCCTGGCTCCAGTGGCAGGACTCCTGGGAGGAAGATCGAATTCACAAGCACTCTTCCAGCTTTTGTGGCAGAATCGCGGGGGAGAAGGATCAAGGCAGTCGACCTCGAGGGCAGAGGCAAGATGACATCCCTGCTGCAGCGAGAGGCAGCGTGGCATGGCAGGGTTCTCTTAAAGGAGACCTGTAACCAACTGAAATTAAAGAAACATTGTATGCTTGACAATCGATGTAACGAACCGATTAAGAATGTAAAGAACAAAATGTAGCGAAATGTCGGGAATAGAGTGTCCCCAAAAGTAGCAAGCCAGCGAGCTCAGGAAGGTGAAGGCACTGATCCTGATACCCTGCCCCAGGCCTATCTCACGCTCCAGGCACCCGATAGCACTATTCGCCACGGACCTGGAAACAAAAAAGGCGCCAATACACACAGTCGGCCGCCGTTGTCCACCACCCAGGTGGAGACGGCGCAGCCCCCAGACCCAGTCGCTACCTCGGCCACGTCCAGGAGTAAAAGGTCAGAACCAACGAGTTCCCCAAACGGGACCTGGAACAGCCAGGTTCCCAACACCGTTAGAGAGCAGGCAGAAGATTCTGCAGCCCTCAAAGGAGGACAGGGTGGCCACACATATCTGTGGCTCTGCCTACCATTAGGTAATGGTAAAGGCCCTGAGTCCTGGAAAGGTGAGCGAACCAAGCCCACCCCACTAGCAGGGAGTGCAGCACTGCCATCAGACGAATAGGACCCCGTCCGGTTGCTCTGGAACTAGCTTTCGCGCATACCTGTACTGCTACCTCAGTACTGACCATGATTGAACTAATTATGCAATCGACCCAATCCTGCCACACAACCGTAAAACGTAACGAATGTAAGTCACTGAACCAAGGTGTCATGATACAAAGTGTCAAAAAAAATGTTCCTTCCTTTGTACTTGTATTGTGTCTGATCCTGTATGTTAATGTTACGGGTCAGCTGCATGATCTCGCTGTGGGTGGGGCGGGGGGGTAATGGATGGATGTAGCCATGTACACACACATGGATCACACCCAGAACCCACTGGAATCTTCACTGCATCATCGAACCATCCAAACAGGTAACCACTACCCAACATTGTGGCAAAAGGACTTGGGGGTTAACAGGGAGAGAGCCAAGTCAAAGCACATCCAAGGTGCAATGGCTATTGGCACTTAAGTCTGGGGAGAGCTAAGCCAGAGCACGTAGTGCAAAGGTAATTGGCACAAAGGGGAGAGTGATGTTATATATGCAGACTATAGATATACTTTCTGTGTAGTCACTGTATAGTTGCATAAGATGGAGACTTGTTTACCTGATGTACTATCAATAAGGCTTACACTGTGTATATACATGCTGGCACCACTAGAGGGTGCAACTGTTGGAGACCGGGGTTTCCTGCCCTAATGGCAGGGGCTGTATAAAAGGGGTGCCATCATGCGGCTGCCTCACTCTGCAGTTATGAATAAAGGACCAAGGTCACTATAGTTTGAATACATTATCTCATGGAGTCATTCATAAGTACATTGCAGACATAATACATCCCAAATTTTGACACATCGCCATCACAAGGCCGGGCTGATCACTTGCCGAGAACAAGGCTGGGTAATAGTTGCTTTTCCCGGGCATTACAGAAGGAAATGGGCACTACGGACACCATTTTGAAGATTGGAAGAAGGGTGGAGGCAGCTAAAAAATCATGCTTAGATAGTTAAGAGTTATTTTAGGGAACTGTATAGACAGATCTACTCATATAATTAATTATATACAACTTTAATAATAACAGCCTAGTGGATTAGACATTTTTTAATGAAGAGTGCATTTATACCACATGAAAACTAGTGTTAGATTGGGGCTAGAATAGAGAGTACTAGACTGAGATTGGTATACAGATTGGGGCTTGTATAGAGAGCGTAGTTTAATAGATTGACATTCTTTAGTGAAAAGTGCATTTATAGCAATTGAAAATAATTATTGATAGTGATGGGGGCCTGTGCTTTCTGCGCCATTACTCGTAACTGCTTACAAGCTGATTTCTGAAAGGATCAATTGAAGAGGTGGCAGAGAAATGCGTAGATAGAGATAGAGGAGACAGAGGAGGCGAGCGTACAGACAACGAAGGTACAAAGAAACGCAATCTTATCTCAACTTTTCTGAAAACGCACGTCTTAGGAGGCTGCGCTTCTGGAAGGAGGTCATCGATGAGAGTTGCCAGCTCATCAAGGAGGATTTGCAGCCTTCCAGCACCATCAGAACCGCACCGTCCATTGAGGTGAAAGTTACTGCAGCCCTAGCCTTCTACACATTGGGATCTTTTCAGGCTTCAGCTGGCAACATCTGTCATATCTCTCAGCACGCCACACACTGCTGTATTCGGCAGGTGACTGAAGCCCTTTACGCTCGCAGGATGGACTTTATAAGCTTCCCTATGACCAGGGAAGCACAGACTGGGAAGGCTTTGGGTTTCTCCAGAATAGCAGACTTCCCCAAGGTGCAGGGAGCAATAGCTTGCACGCACATTGCCCTGAAATCCCCCTTAAAGAAGGCGGGAGGTGTTTCGTAACAGAAAGGGATTCCACTCCCTGAATGTGCAGTTTGTTGTCGACCACAAACAAATAACCATGACAGTAAATGTTACCTTTCCTGGCAGCATTCATGATGCGCACATGCTACGTGAGAGTGCTATCCCTGACCTGTTTCTCAATCAGCCAGAAGGTCAGGGTTGGATGCTGGGGGATGACCCCACTGCATAATCCCGTCACTGAAGCAGAGAAACGTTACAATGAAAGCCATATAGTGACACGCAACATTGTCGAAAAGACAATTGGAGTCCGAAAGCAGCGCTTCAGATGCCTGGACCATTCTGGTGGCAGCCTACAGTACCACCCTGACCAGGTCATTGAGTTTATTGCTGTGTGTTGCATGCTTCATAATCTAGCTACTAGGAGAGGACAACTAATGCCAGATGGGGGGGAGATGGAAGAGCCAGCCGGCGAGGAGCAAGAGGAGGAAGAGGCGGAAGAAGAGGCTGGTGAGGACCTAGGGGAGGGCAATCAGCCTGGCGATCTAGCTCTGGTCCCACCACCAGTCCCCCAACCCCCCACCCCCCCGAAGACCAATACCCAGTGGCAGTTATGCGACTGCTGAGCTGTTGCGTCAGCAGCTCATTAACGAACGCTTTCCATGACCTTTCATTATGGATAGTCACATTTATATTTATAGTTAAGCAAAAGTTGCATTTGCGTAGAGTTACATTTCTGCCTTGCCTGCAGTGGCCTGGCATTTTCATTAATGCTTAATTTAAGTAAACTTTTGTAACAATAATACAATGCTCAACGAATGCAGAACAATTGTTAAAATGTTATGCTTAACGTAACTATGAGAGAAGGCACAACAATTGTTAAACTCAATAAAAAATGTTATTTAACAAAACGAATTATTAAAAATATTTTATCAACACCCTCCCCCCGCCCACCCCACCCCTACCCCCAACCCAAACACCAAAGAACGAACAAACTTAAAAAAAATTAACAATTATTATGAAAATCCAACCCCCTCCCTACCTGTGGCGACGTTTCCCTCCAGGTCCTTTCCCGCCTGGTGTTTTAACACCACCCGCCCGTTTTGGTCTCCAAGATGAAGCTGGCGTGCAGCGGGCACAATGACAAGACTTCCTGCTGCGGTGGTGGTGTGGGAGTTGAAGACGAAACATGACAATGTTCGTCTTCCGAGTCATAAGGAACTGTATCCTCCGTACTCGCTTGAGTGCTTGGGGTTGCACTTGGGCCCAACACGACACCTTGAGGTGCAGCGCCGTGTCCAGCCAGCAATGCATGCCGAAGGGCATTGGTTGCGGCAGTCTGCTCTCTGATCCCCTCCAAGGTCTGTCGTGCTAACTCAGTTTGCATGACAGACCAGTTGGAGAAGTTCGTGGGGAACTGGCCCCAGTCCGAGGAGAACTGATTGAACCCCTGGATAAGCTCGCGACCTATCGCGACCATCTCACTGCACATGGAGATCAAGCACTCCGTCTGCCCTTCCAAGGTAGGCAATTGCTCACCTCACTGACCCGACCTCCGTGGGGTCGGCGTGTGCAATATGTCGCGCATTGGTGTCACCAGCTGCACACCGCTTGGTCCCGGTGCCTCATTACTCTCAATTGAGATGACCGCACGTTAACCCCTCCTCACATCAACAGCCGCCTCCTGCAGGAGCTCCAGCTCCTCTTCATCCTTCTGCTGTTCCTCCTCATCCTCCAGGCGAGGAAATAAATCAGGTTCCTTCAGCTCCTCAAGTTCCTTCTGCTCCATCGATAGAGATGTTGAAGGTGCTGGTGACGACTGCACCTGTACCAGTGTATCAGGTTTACCTTAAAAACACAAATGATGACATTTATACAGAGCTTATTAGAACATAACGTTGTACATTGCCAAGTGTCATGTATGTACATGCTGTTTGTAGCCACCAGATGGTGTCATTGTTGGAGGCCACTGAGCAGCACGCACATAGTGCTGCTCTGGTATAAAAGGCCAGCCATTGTGGAGTCAGGCACTTTGGGCCGTAATAAAGCAGAAACAAGGTTGTACCTTGTTCAGTTAAACAGTACTCAGTTTGTATCTTTATTGCATACATAACATTTGGCGATGAGAATAAAAGAACCTTTGTTTGCAAAATGAGCACGATTGCACACAAATTAGCCAGAAAAAGCAGCAAACCGGAGGACGGGGAGAAATTTAGAATTCGGCAGAGGAGGACAAAGGGTTTAATTAAGAGGGGGGAAATAGAGTATGAGAGGAAGCTTGCCGGAAACATAAAAACTGACTGCAAAAGCTTCTATAGATATGTGAAGAGAAAAAGATTAGTGAAGACAAATGTAGGTCCCCTGCAGTCGGATTCGGGTGAATTTATAATGGGGAGAAAAGAAATGGCAGACCAATTGAACAAGTACTTTGGTTCTGTCTTCACAAAGGAAGACACAAATAACCTTCCGGATGTACTAGGGGACCGAGGGTCTAGTGAGAAGGAGGAACAGAAGGATATCCTTATTAGGCGTAAAATTGTGTTAGGGAAATTGACGGGATTGAAGGCCGATAAATCCCCAGTGCCTGATAGTCTACATGCCAGAGTACTTAAGGAAGTGGCCCTAGAAATAGTGGATGCATTGGTGATCATTTTCCAGCAGTCTATCGACTCTGGATCAGTTCCTATGGACTGGAGCGTTGCTGATGTAACACCACTTTTTTAAAAAGGTGGGAGAGAGAAAACGGGTAATTATAGACCGGTTAGCCTGACATCAGTAGTGGGGTAAATGTTGGAATCAATCATTAAGGATGAAATAGCAGCATATTTGGAAAGCAGTGATAGGATTGGTCCAAGTCAGCATGGATTTATGAAAGGGAAATCATGCTTGATAAATCTTCTGGAATTTTTTGAGGATGTAACTAGTAGAGTGGACAAGGGAGAACCAGTGGATGTGGTGTATTTGGACTTTCAAAAGGCTTTTTACAAAGTCCCACACAAGAGATTGGTGTGCAAAATCAAAGTACATGGTATTGGGGGTAATATATTGACGTGGATAAAGAACTGGCTGGCAGACAGGAAGCAGAGAGTCGGGATAAATGGGTCCTTTTCAGAATGGCAGGCAGTGACTAGTGGAGTGCCGCAGGGCTCAGTGCTGGGACCCCAGCTCTTTACAATATATATTAATGTTTTAGATGATGGAATTGAGTGTAATATCTCCAAGTTTGCAGATGACACTGAACTGGGTGGCGGTGTGAGCTGTGAGGAGGACGCTAAGAGGCTGCAGGGTGACTTGGACAGGTTAGGCGATGCAGTATAATGTGGATAAATGTGAGGTTATCCACTTTGGTGGCAAAAATACGAAGGCAGAATATTATCTGAATGGTGGCAGATTAGGAAAAGAGGAGGTGCAGCGAGACCTGGGTGTCATGGTTCATCAGTCCTTGAAAGTTGGCATGCAAGTACAGCAGGCGGTGAAGAAGGCAAATGGTATGTTGGCCTTCATAGCAAGGGGATTTGAGTATCGGAGCAGGGAAGTCTTACTGCAGTTGTACAGGGCCTTGGTGAGGCCCCACCTGGAATACTGTGTTCAATTTTGGTCTCCTAATCTGAGGAAGGGCTTTCTTGCTATTGAGGGAGTGCAGCGAAGGTTCACCAGACTGATTCCGGAGATGGCTGGACTGACATATGAGGAGAGACCGGATCAACTGGGCCTTTATACACTGGAGTTTAGAAGGATGAGAGGGGACCTTTTTTGATCCCCCAACATACACTCCAGTGGCAGCCGGCACCATGGTTGACCATGAAGCAGAACCCATCATCCACAGCAGCCCAGCAGGGCCCAACACACCAGGCAGCCCAGCAAAGCCAGCTGCACAGCAGCCCAGCAAAGGCCCAACAAATGATTCAACAACACCAGCTTTCACACCGAGATGATCAACCAGGGCAAGAAGGGCCCCAGATCGACTCACATTGTAAATAGTTACACTAATGACTTTGCAGGGGAGTGTTGTTATCTCTGTATACTTGTATTTACTCTGTACAGCCATCAGAGGGCTCATCCCCTGGAGTCCCAATGGATCTCATAATCCTTTGGGAGCACAGGTATTTAAGGAGGCTTCACAGGTTGGAGAGGCACTCTGGAGACCTGCAATAAAAGACTACGGTCACACTTTACTTTGAGCTCACAGTGTTCAGTCTGACTTTTTCTCCACACACAACAGAGAGTAACCCAAGGGTCACTTCTGACCCGCTTGTCTTGCATACTGCTGAGTTGCAGGACAAGACTCCACATACTCACAAGGGTCTCACCTGCTGAACTCATGATGAAAAGAGGTCTTAAGACCAAGTTATCTCTTGTACACCGAGATTTAAGTAATCATGTTGAATACAGAAGACAGAGTAAACAAGGGTACTATGATCGCGCAACTGTGTTATGCGAGATTTCTGTTAATGATCCTGTATATGTGTTGAATTATGGTCAGTGTCCCAAATGGCTCGCTGGTATGGTCATGGCCAAGGAAGGCAACAGAGTATTTGTTATTAAGCTCAAGAATAGGCAAACTTGGAGGAAACACATGGATCAAACAAAGCTGAGGCACACAGATGAGCCAGAGCAGTCGGACGAAGAAATCGTCGATGACCAACCAACCTACCAGCAGCCTTCAGTGGACTCAAGGGTCATCAGTGAATCCGGAATTTCCATCATGGACTTGTTCAATAAAAATGGACTTACAATTCCTGACATGGCCACTGCCACCCCCAACAAGTCAGCCATCCAGCCACCAACCACAACAGACTCCGTACATTCACCCAAGGCCAGAATCGAACTGAGACGGTCAACCCGGGAGGATAAAGCACTGGACCGTCTCAACCTGTGAAAGACTGTGATAAGATCTCAGAGGAGGGTATTGTCATATATGTACATGCTGCTTATAACCACCAGATGGTGTCATTATTGGAGGTCACTGAGCAGCACGCACATGGTGCTGCTCTGGTATAAAAGGCCAGCCATTTTGGAGTCAGGCAGTTTGGGTCGTAATAAAGCAGAAACAAGGTTGTACCTTGTTCAGTTAAACAGTACTCAGTTTGTACCTTTATTGCATACATAACACCAAGAGACGTTACATATCAATACTTTTCACTGCCCCAGAAAGCTGTAGCTGCTGCAATCCCTGCTTCATATGCCCTGTTTCTTATGCATGCATGAAATGATATTACATCATTAGTACATCATAAGCACATTGATGTGGAGATTCAACATCGCCTCCAGTGCGCCAGTGCAGCCTTCGGCTGCCTGAGGAAAAGGGTGTTCGAAGACCAAGCCCTCAAACCTACCACCAAACTCATGGTCTACAAGGCTGTAGTAATACCCGCCCTCCTGTATGGATCAGAGGCATGGACGATGTACAGAAGACACATCAAGTCGCTAGAGATATATCACCAACGATGTCTCCGCAAGATCCTGCAAATCCTCTGAGAGGACAGGTGACCCAACATCAGTGTCATCACCCAGGCTCACATCCCCACAATCGATCAGCTTTGCTGGATAGACCACATAGTTCGCATGCCAGACACAAGACTCCCTAAGCAATTGCTCTATGAGGAGCTCCTTCATGGCAAACGAGCCAAAGATGGGCAGCGGAAACATTACAAGGACGCCCTCAAAGCCTCCCTGGTGAAGTGTAACATCACCCCTGACACCTGGGAGTCCCTGGCCGAAGACCACCCTAGGTGGAGAAAGTGCATCCAGGACTACTTTGAGCTCTTCGACTTTCAATGCCGCGAGCGTGAAGAGGTCAGGCGCGGGCAGCGGAAGGAGCGTGTGGTAAATCAGTCCCACCCCCTCCTTCCCCCGATGAATGTCTGTCCCACCTGTGACAGAGTCTGTGGCTCTCGCATTGGAATGTTCAAGCCCCAAAGAACTCACTTTAGGAGTGGAAGCAAGTCTTCCTCGATTCCAAGGGACTGCCTATGATGATGATGATTATAATTCCAGGACATTAGATCAGTTACATACTTAAGTTTTTAATACAGTTCAAAAAATTCACGGCCAACCAGCGCGGCCGCACGCTCTTCGATTTCTGTTAAAGGTTGTAGCTGAGCAATGCTGCCTCCCCGTCCGCCGTTGCTCGGCGTGGTTGATTGATATCGTCTTCTGCAAATGAGAAAAGAACATGGCATGGCATAGCATAAGCTAATGGACTAGGTAATATCTTGAGGTCACAACTATTTAAAATGTTTAAAATGTTACATGCTGCTTGTTCGCGTAATACATTTAAGAATGACAAACTTAAATTCAAGGAAGGAGATTCATTGTAATATTAAGAATTTGCAGGCATGCATCAGTAACATATATATAAAATGTGAAATAGAAAATGCAACTTACTGTTAACATGGTTTAATTAATACAATAAAGAATGTCCAAGTTGAATTAAATGCAGGACATTCATTGCTCTAATAAAAATTTACATGCAAAAGTAAAATATTACATGTTAATTTTAAAATTATTATTTGCAAATTACTGTTAACATGGTTTAACTCACGTTTTCAAGAATTAGATTCACTGCAGGAGATTCATTGCTCAAATAAAAATTTGTATGCATCAATAAAATATAAAATATAATCAGTAAAATATAAAATACAAAATGCAACTTACTCTTACTGCGGCCACCAAGCTATTCCAGCGTTTTCTGCAGTGGTCACCCCGCCCCCCTCACCTCATGGGATGCAGAAGAAACCACGGATGCTATCTCCAACCAGATTTTTCAGTCGACACGGGGTGCCTCGTTTGCCTCATCATTAAAGGGTTTGGCCCTTTTCCTCTCCGATTCTGGCTCCTGACTCATTTTCAAAATATATATACTGTTATATATTGTTATATACTGTTCTCCAATTATTTAGATACTATTAATTTGATTTAAATTTATGTTTTCAATAAGAATCGCTGCGAAATATATCCACTCCAACCTTCCTGCTTCCCTTCTCTCTCTGTAACTCCTCCCTCTGCCTTCTGCACATGTCTGGATGACCCCTGACCTCCTGAAACACGGGAAAGGCAGTCGGCCGAAAAAAAATCTCACACATGCGCAGAAGCCCGTTGCTGGGGAAGCTTTTGACTTCCTCTTTCGGTGGGCGAATGCGACTTCGCCAAAAAATCAGATCGCCCATTCCACATTGCCGGCCAAAGGCTGAGTGGAAAATCGCAAAAAAAAATGGGCCATGTACCAGCGATCAGTAAGGCTGAGACGTCCTATATCGCTGGAACAAGGCCCATTTTTTGGGGCGATGGCCACCTAGTGGAAAGCCTAGTCCAAGACCTTACAAAACAAAGTTGTAAAACCTAAACAGATAATGCAAGGCCACAACTCCTCTGAGAACTGCTATGGGGGCAGGCTAATTAATGAAAGGATGTGCCTTGAGAAGTTCTGTAAAAACAAACACGTGACCTCTGGCTTGGAGGCCCACTGATCAACAAGATTAGCACACAATTAACCATCTGGTTGCAGCTATGGTAATTCAGGGCAAAAATATGAGGGTAGGGATAGATAAGTTTTACTGCAGTCAAGAACGAGTCCTTCATTTGGTCACCAAGTGAGGCACCCAGAGCAAGGTGAGCTTGACCAGCACTTGGGCCTGGATAGCATAATAGGAGTCCTTAAGGTATTTACTCTGGATATTTTGTGCTGAATTGTGTTTAGCTAAGTATAATCATCACCTCTGTGTAAGATTTAACTTTAATTGTACAAATAAAAGTCTTCACGGTTAATGCGACATTGTGTTTATGTGTCTATAATTCCAGGAGTCATGAACACTGTAACATAGGTTAAAAGCATGTTCCTTTTTACCTACACCACGCAAAATGCCAATGTCAAATCTGGTGTCCAGGATGATGCGCGTAATGGTGCATCCTCAGGAGAATTGTCCTCCACTGCGGCTTCTTCTGCAAACGTCTCTTGATGCCGAGAAGAAAGAGAAATAGGATTAGTATCAGGATGGCAAATAGAAGCTGATGATTAACAGGCAACAGTTTGGAGAAGGCAGCTTGAAGTTGTGCAGCTTTCTGCATATTTGCGAAGGTTAATGAAGGGTTACAAGTAATATGCAGCCACCCTGCTCTGGAAACCTGCCAGCCTATCCTTTACCAATGCTCATAGCTCTCCTGGACCATTGTACTCCAGATAATATGTCCTTACTATACAGTACAAATGCACACGAGGCCCATAGTAGAGAGAAGGTCACTCTGTGACCAGTAATCTTTCTTTGCCAGCACTGAAGTGGAGAAGATGGGTCGAGCTTCCCCTTTTATACCTGAAAGTCCAGGTTAGGAGTGTCTCCCATAAGTTCACCACCTAGTGGTCAGTGTTCTCAAGGTGTACAACTTAGGTCAGTTTATACATGGATTACAATGCCAGTAGAATACGTGACATCACCTCCCCCCCCAAAGTCTTATTGGGATCACAGGTTAAGTCTCTCTGGTGGTTTACGCTCCCTTGTAGAGCGCCTAAGTTAAGACTCCGGTTGTTGGGCGCTGGCCTGAGTGTCTACTGTTTGCAGTGCCTCAGGCCTGTCTGGACTGCCCACAGTGACTGGGCTCTCCTCCCTTTGGTTCCTGTGTTCGGTCACCTGTGGTGGAGTGAACTCTACATCGTGTTCTTCCTCTGCTTCTTCTATGGGGTTGCTGAACTTTCTTTTTGTTTGATCCACGTGTTTGTGGCAGATTTGTCCATTGGTAAGTTTAATTACCAGAATCCCATTCCCCTCTTTGGTAATCACAGTGCCTGTGAGCCATTTGGGCCCTGCAGCGTAGTTGAGGACAAGACGGGGTCATTGACGTCAATACATCGTGCCCTCGCATTTCCGTCATGGTAGTCACATTGTGACCTGCGCCTGCTCTCAACAATTTCTTTCATGGTGGGGTGTATAAGGGATAACCTGGTTTTGAGTGTCCTTTTCATTAGCAGCTCTGCGGGTGGAACCCCTGTGAGCGAGTGTGGCCGGGATCTGTTGGCCAACAGGAGGCGTGATAAGTAGCTTTGAAGGGAACCCCCTTGGATTCTGTGCATCCCCTGTTTGATTATCTGCACTGCTCGTTCTGCCTGGCCGTTTGAGGCCGGCTTGAACGGTGCCGTTCTGACATGGTTGATACCATTTCCTGCCATGAAGTCCTGGAATTCAATGCTTGTAAAGCACAGGCCATTGTCGCTGACCAAGATGTTTGTCAGACCTTAGGTGGAGAACATTGCCCGTAGACTTTCTACCGTGGCAGAGGATGTGCTTGAATTGAGAATGTCACATTCGATCCATTTGGAGTAGGCGTCTACTACAACCAAAAACATTTTTCCCATGAAATGACCTGCGAAGTCCACATGGATGCGTGACCATGGCTTGGCGGGCCAGGACCAGGGGCTAAGGGGGGCTTCCCTGGGCGCATTGCCCAGCTGGGCACACGTGTTGCACCTGCGAGCACAAAATTCCAGGTCTGCATCTATCCCTGGCCACCAAACGTGTGACCTGGCAATTGCCTTCATCATGACAATGCCTGGGTGCTCATTGTGGAGTTCTCGAATGAACGCCTCTCTGCCCATCTGGGGCATGATTACTCAGTTTCCCCACAGCACGCAATCGGCCTGAATCGAGAGTTCATCCTTGCGCCTGTGAAATGGTTTAAATTCCTCAGGGCATGCCCCGTACGTGGCTGCCCAGTCCCCATTCAGAACACATTTCTTGACTAAAAACAGTAGCTGGTCTCTATTTGTCCAGACTTTGAACTGACGGGCTGTCACGAGTGAGCCTTCGCTTTCGAAAGCTTCAACAGCCATGACCATCTCAGCAGCATGCTCGGTTGTCCCCTCGGTGGTGGCTAGT
Source organism: Pristiophorus japonicus (assembly GCF_044704955.1). Taxonomy (NCBI): domain Eukaryota; kingdom Metazoa; phylum Chordata; class Chondrichthyes; family Pristiophoridae; genus Pristiophorus; species Pristiophorus japonicus. Next base: position 108,647,605 of record NC_091978.1, read on the forward strand.
GGGAGCCTGCTGAGTGCATCGGTGCAGTTTTCAGTGCCCGGTATGTGCCGAATGTATAGTCATAGGCGGCTAACGTGAGTGCCCACCTCTGTATATGGGCCGACGCATGTGTATTTATGGCTTTGTTGTCAACCAAAAGGGACATTAGGGGTTTGTGATCTGTCTCCAGCTCAAATTTCCTGCCAAACAGGTACTTGTGCATTTTTTTTACTGCATATACACATGCAAGCGCTTCCTTTTCTACCATCCCGTAGCTCCTTTCTGCCTGGGACAAACTTCTGGAGGCATAAGCTACCGGCTGTAACTGATCCTTGGCATTAACATGCTGCAACACACACCCGACACCATAGGTCGACGCATCGCACGTTAAAACAAGTTTCTTACATGGATCATATAGCATTAACAGATTGTTGGAGCATAACAAATTGCGTGTTCTGTCAAAAGCCCTTTCCTTGCTGTCCCCCCAGACCTATTCGCGACCTTTGCGTAGGAGCACGTATAGCGACTCTAACAGCATGCTCAATTTGGGAAGAAAGTTACCAAAGTAGTTCAGGAGCCCCAGGAACGAATGTAGCTCCGTCGTGTTACGGGGTCTGGGTGCTCTCTGGATCGCTTCCGTTTTGGACGCAGTAGGTCTGATCCCGTCTGCTGCTCCCCTCATCCCCAGGAATTCTATCTCTGGAGCTAGGAAAATGCACTTTGCCTTTTTCAGTCGCAGACCTACCGGGTCCAGTCTGCTTAGCAGCTCCTCCAGGTTGTGGAGGTGTTCTTCAGTATCGCAACCCATAATGAGGATGTCGGCTTGAAAAATGACCATCCTTGGAATCGACTTGAGGAGGCTTTCCATATTTCGTTGAAAGATCGCGGCGGCTGAGCGAATCCCGAATGGACATCTGTTGTACTCAAACAACCCCTTGTGTGTCGTGATGGTGGTCAGCTTCTTCGACTCACTTGCCAGCTCCTGGGTCATGTAAGCTGAGGTCAGTTCCAATTTTGAAAAAAGTTTGCCACCGGATAGCGTCGCAAAAAGGTCCTCCACTCTCGGTAGCGGGTACTGGTCTTGCAGTGACACCCGATTGATGGTGGCCTTGTAATCACCACATATCCTGACCAACCCATCTGCCTTGAGCACCAGCACAATCGGGCTCGCCCAGTCACTGAATTTGACTGGCGAGATGATGCCTTCCCTCAGCAGGCGGTCCAATTCGGATTCTATCTTTTCCCGCATCACGTGCGGCACCGCTCTGGCCTTGTGGTGTACTGGCCTGGCGTCCGGGTTTATGTGAATCGCTACATTGATTCCCATGAAGGTGCCGATGCCGGGTTGAAATAGTGAGTCAAATTTGTCCAGGACCTGTGAGCATGATATTCGCTCCACAGAAGAAATTGCATTGACATCGCCCCATTTCCAGTTCAACTACTCCCCAGCAGTGTGGGACCATCCCCAGGAGCAATCCAGAGTGGCAACCTGTTCTCCAAATCTTTGTGGGTCACGACTACCGTGGCGCTGCCTAGCACTGGAATGATCTCCTTTGAAATGTCCATAGCTGTGCGTCAATCGGCAATAATTTTGGCCTCCTGGCCTTGGATGCCCACAACTTGTCGAACTGTTTGATACTCATCAGGGACTAGCTGCCCCCCGTGTCTAGCTCCATTGATACTGCGATACCATTGAGGAGCACTTTCATCATTATCGGTGGCGTCCTGGTGTATGAACTGTACATGTGCTCCACATGAACTCGCTGAACTTCAGCTTCCAGCGATTTCCCCCACTGTCCATTTGGCCTTGTAGTGCGTACATCGGGCCCGTCCTCCTTGTACATCAACCTGGCTGCAGGCTTCCTGCACATACGCGCCAAGTGACCGCTGACATTGCAATTTATGCAGGTATATTGCTGATATCTGCAAGCTCTGGGGCTGTGTGTTTGCCTCCACACCTTCAACATGAGCCATTGTTGGAAACAAAAGGTCCATTACCAGTCGATCATCTCTGACTGTCTCTGTAACTGTCCTTAAACGTACCATTGATAGGTGTTGATGGCCCCATTACCAGCCGCCTTGTCGCTTGCGATGGCACGAATCACCGTTCAGCTAGCCATTGTCGCTGTTGAATTCCCCCTTTGGGTTCGACGACATGCTCGGGCATGTTCGATTGCCCCTGTCTGCCTGGACAACTGTGTGCCGCATTAACAATGTTGACTCCCTGTCCATTTGCTGCATTTAAACCAAGATTTTTGTCAAACATCATTCTGGTCTCTTCCTCCCCTGAGATAAATGTTTGGAATATCAAAGCCGCCGTTTCCAGGGTCAAGTCTTTGGTCTCAATCAGTTTCCTGAAAACCCCAGCGTGTCCGATACCCTCAATAAGAAAGTCTCGCAGCATCTCCGCTCTGCATGCATCTGGGAACTTACATAGGCTCGGCAGTCGCCGGAGGTCTGGCATGAAGTCTGAAACGCTTTGACCTTCTCGCCGCCGGTGCGTGTAAAATCGGTGTCTCGCCATGTGCATGCTGCTTGTCGGTTTAAAGTGTTCCCCGATCAACTTACTAAGCTCTTCAAAAGTCTTTTCCGCCGGCTTCTCTGGCGTTAGAAGATCCTTCATCAGGGAGTAGGTCCTGGATCCACAAGCCATCAGGAGATGAGCCCTATGTTTGTCGGCCGAATCCTGCCCCAGCCATTCCTTAGTGACGAAACTTTGCTGTAGTCTCTCAATAAAATCATCCCAATCATCACCAACACAGTACCTCTCGTCTGTGCTGCTAGTGGCCATGCTCGTGTGGTTTAAATCCCAGTTTCTCGTCGCCAATAATATGTCCTTACTATACAGTACAAATGCACACGAGGCCCATACTAGAGAGAAGGTCACTCTGTGACCAGTAACCTTTATTTGCCAGCACTGAAGTGGAGAAGATGAGTCGAGCTTCCCCTTTTATATCTGAAAGTCCAGGTTAGGAGTGTCTCCCACAAGTTCAGTTCCTAGTGGTCAGTGTTCTCACGGTGTACAACTTAGGTCAGTTTATACATGGATTACAATGACAGTAGAATACATAACACCAACGCTTCTTGTTCTGCTTGTATGAGGGCTTGAATATTGGTACTCTCCCATTCTGGCATTATAAGAACATAAGAATTAGAAGCAGGAGTACGCGTTTTGCCCCTTGAGCCTGCTCCATCATTTAATAAGATCATGGCTGAGCTTTTACCTCTTCTCCACTTTCCTGTACTATCCCCATATCCCTTGATTCCTTTAATATCCAAACATCTATCAATCTCTGTCTTGAATATACTCAGAAACTGAGCCTCCACAGCCCTCTGGGGTAGAGAATTCCAAAGATTCATCACCCTCTGAGTTAAGATGTTTCTCCTCATCTCAGCCTTATTCTGAGACTGTGACCCCTGGTTCTAGACTCCCCAGCCAGAGGAAACAACCTTCCTGCATCTATCCGGTCTAGCCCTGTAAGAAGGTTGAATGTTTCATTAGATCACCTCTCATTCATCTAAACTCTAGTGAATATAAGCCTAGTCTACTCAATCTTTCCTCATACGACAATACCTCCCATCCCAGGAATCAGTCTGGTGAACTTTTGGTGCACTCCCTCTATGGCAAGTGTATCCTTCCTTAGGTAAGGAGACCAAAACTGTACACAATACTCCAGGTGCAGTCTCACCAAGGCCCTATATAATTGCAATAAGATGGCTTTACTCTTATACTCAAATCCTCTGTAATAAAGGCCAACATACCACTTGCTTTCTTAACTGCTTGCTGCACCTGCATGTCAACTTTCAGCGATTCGTGTACAAGGACACCCAGGCTCCTCTGAACACTAACATTTCCCAATCTCTCACCATTTAAAAAATACTCTGTTTTTCTATTTTTCCTACCAAAGTAGATAACTTCACATTTCTCCACATTATATTCCATTTGCCATGTCTTGCCCATTCATGCAGCCTGTCTATATCCCCTTGAAGCCTCTTTGCATCCTCCTCACCTAACTTTGTATCATCAGCCCTCATCCGAATCATTGATATAGATTGTGAATAGCTGGGGCCCAAGCACCGATCCTTGCGCTACCCCACTAGTTACAACCTGCCAACTCGAAAAGGACCCATTAATTCCTACTCCCTATTTTCTGTCCGTTAGCCAATCCACAATCCATGCTAGTATATTACCCCCAATCCCATGAACCCGAATTTTGTTTAATAGCTGCTTTATGTGACTCCTTATTGAATGCCTTCTTAAAATCCAAATACGCCACATCCACTGGTTCCCCCTTATCTATTCTACCAGTTACAACCTCAAAAAATTCTAACAGATTTGTCAAACATGATTTCCCTTTCATACATCCGTGTTGACTCTGCCCAGTTCCATTATTATTTTCGAAGTGCCCTGTTACCACATCCTTAATAATAGGTTCTAGCATTTTCCCTACTACTGATGTCAGGCTCATTGGTCTGTCGTTCCCTGTTTTCCCTCTCCCTCCTTTCTTAAATAGTGGGGTTACATTAGCTACCTTCCAATCTGCGGGAACCATTCTATAATCTACGGAATTTTGAAAGATGACAACTAATACATCCAATATTTCCGATGATAATGATGATGATGATGATGAGCCACCTCTTTCAAAACCCTAGGATCATGGAAATTTACAACAAAGAAGAAGGCCATTTCGGCCCATCGGACCAAGAGCTATCCAGCCTAATCCCACTTTGCAGCTCTTGGTATGTATCCCTGTAGGTTATGGAACTTCAAGTGCATATCCAAGTACTTTTTAAATGTGTTGAGCGTTTCTGCCTCCACCACCCTTTCAGCCAGAGTTCCAGACCACCATCACCCTCTGGGTGAAGAAATTTCCCCTCAAATCCCCTCTAAACCTTGTACCAATTACTTTAAATCTATGCCCCACGGTTATTTATCTCTCTGCCAAGGGAAATAGGCCCTTCCTATCCACTCTATCTACCCCTCATTTTATATACCTCAATAAGGTCTACCCAATTAGGGATGGGCAATAAATGCTGGCCTTGCCAGCGACACCCACATCTCAGGCATAAAACAATCAGTCTCTGTTTGAAAAGTTACCAGGTCTGAAGTTGGCAGATGTTACCCCGAAGAGGGATGCATTTGAGGAGGCACTCGGTAGGTGCACGGGAGAGAAAGGAATGGGATCAGCTGATAGGGTAAGATGAAGCGGACTGGGAGGTGGATCGGGTGGAGCACAATCATCAGAATGGACCTATTGCTGTGCTGCAGAGCCGCGGGGCCAGTGAGCGATGTGCAATGTGTCCTGAGCAGTGCTGTTACCCGGGCACAGTCGCGCCTCGGCAAATAAACTCAAACTGATGGGCGCAGGCCAGCACTGGACCCCGAGCTGCTCCCTTGTTCCTCCGCACACCCCAGCATGTCTCCATCCCCCCACCGGGGTCTTAGTCTGCCCCGCCTGAACCTCAAAATAGCAGCGACTCCGGCACAGTCCAACACAGCCCAGGGGACAGGGGCGCACGGCGTTGGCAGGGTGTAGGCCATCAGATCCAAGGGATTTATCGGATTTCAGTTCCATTAATTTCTCCAGTACTATTATTTTACTAATACTAACATTAATTTCTTTCAGTTCTTCATTCTCGCTAGAACTTTGGTTCTCCACTATTTCCAGGAGGTTTCATGAAGACAGACACAAAATATTTTTTAAATTTCACTGCCGTTTCCTTATTCCCCATTATAATTCCTCCTGTCTTAGCCTGTAAGAGACCCACATTTACTTTGGCTAATCTTTTACTTTTTACATATCTATAGAAGCTTATACCGTCTGTTTTTATGTCTCTCACTAGTTTACTCTCATATTCTATTTTCCCTTTCTTTATAAATTTCTTGGTCCTCCTTTGCTGAATTCTAAAATCCTCCCAATCCTCAGGCTTACTGCTTTTTTTGGCAACATTATAAGCCTCTTCTTTTGATCTAATACTATCTTTAACTTCTCTTGTTAGCCACGGTTGGACCACTTTTCCTGTGGGGTTTTTGTGCCTTAAAGGAATGTATGTTTATTGTAAATTCTTTAAATGCTAGCCATTACTTGTCTACCATCATACTTTTTAATATAGTTTTCCAATCTACTTTAGCCAACTTGCCCCTCATACCTACATAATTTGCTTTGTTTAGATTTAAGACCCTAGTTTTGGATTTAACTAAATCATTTTCAAACTCAATATAAAATTCTATCAGATTATGGTCACTCTTCAATAAAGGCCCTTTTACTGCAAGATTATTAATTATCCCTTACTCATTGCATAATACTAGATCTAAAATAGCCTGTTCCCGAGTTAGTTCCTCGACATACTGATCTAGAAAATCATCTTGTATACATTCCATGAATTTTTCCTCTGCACTATTACTGCATATTTGTTTTGTCCAGTCTATATGTAGATTAAAGTCCCCCGTGATTACTGTATTACCCTTGTTACATGGACCTCCATCCTTTATTATGCGCTGTCTTATCCTGAAGCATGAAAGGGGGAGATTTAGGGAGTGGCTGTTGGAAAGGTAAATGGAGCTGTGTTCGGCTTGTGCATATAATGCATGTGTTCAAAGATGAAGATGGAATGAGGATGGGGATACGATTAATGTAAAGCCAAATGTGTGAATGAAGTGAGGAAGGAATGCCGGGAGGAGTTGTTTTTGTGCAAATGCTAGATGTGAGAAAAGAATGGTGGTATTGAGTGGTGTGAATAATGTAAAGGAAGAGGTGAATGTGTTTGGAATGGAAAAGAGAGATGTTGCCATGTGCCCTTGTGATTCTCTGTGGAAATATGTGGTGTAGGGGAGGGATTTTTTAAGCATGGTGGAGAGGGGATGAAAGGAATTCTGTTGAGATAGCTGGAGAGGTGAAATTCTGTATATTAGCAGCCAACCTCCTTTTTCCTCTGGTTCACAACAACACATTTCGAATACGCACAAGACTTTGTAGTGGAGTACATGGAACAGACTTTATTGATACACAGTAAAGGTGATCGGCCTTCAACTATATACAAAGAGTGGCTTTTTCCTGGTTGCTGTATCTTTTGAGCACTCTGACATACTGTTGAAAACCATAATCGTATATACACCATATTTTGACATCATCAAAGGAAAATGTCAGAGATAAGACTGTATGACATATCTATTCCCAAGTCCTTCGAAAACAGACTATTCATGTAAACAGTTGTAGTTTGTTTACTTGAGAACTACTTCCCTTAAACAAGACTTCTTCGACCTACTATTAACTTTAGCAAATTCGCTACCCCAGTTTTATTGCTCTAAAATTAAAATTACATTTTATTGCCTGAACGTATTTCCTCACACACACTTTACTTATCAGAAGACAAGCCATGCTTTCTCCTCACGACACTTCAAAGTTATCCTGTTTATATTGGAAAGCCTGAAAAGCCTGTTAATCCAAAATGCAAATAATTTTCACTGTTAACCCTAAACTACCCAAGATATCCAACATACATCTCTCCAGGATGTCCAACATTGTACTCACACTTGTTGTTTTTGTGAGATCATTGACCCTCTTCCCACATTGAACTCAAATCTTGGGTGATGTTGGTGGTACTGACCCTGTCAGTCAACTCTATCCCAGCCTGCTTCATAGTTTCTTTGGGATGTTTCTATGGCTGCTCGGGAACAGTTGTTCCGTCCATGCCCTGACATCCTCCAGGGATGCATTGAAAAACTAGTGGGCAGCCCTGCAACTCATTTGCGCAGCCACAATATTTTCCACAGTTGATCAGATGAAAATGAAAGCAGGAAATGCAAGCTTGCTTTATGAAGCGCGTCCCCGCTTTAAATATTTCTCAGGTAGTCCACCGGAAACTGTGTCACATGGGCGGGCTGCCTGATTGCTGACACGATCGGGGTGGCAGCCCACCAATCAGATGGAAATGAGGCCCATGGAGTTAAAATCATGCAAATCTCACACTCATGATGTTATGGGGGGGCTTCATGTCCGTCTCCATCCCACTCCCCATTCTACCCGCCCAATTCGCATCCGAGATATAATCTGAAGACATACTGACAGCATCCCATAAGAAACATTATGGGCACGAAATTAATGAACTCACTGCCCACTGCTGCCAACTGCAGCCTACTGCTGCTAACATTCCTCTGGAAGATCCTCCCAGTGCCACTTTCGAGGTGGCCTAGAGCAGGCAGGAGGGGAGAGCGCTCGCTGATGTCAGCGGATGACCGAATGTTGCAACTGAGCTCCCGCCTGCCGAGCTCCCATATTCATGTGGGCGGGAGTCAGCGGGAGTCGGCGCCAGAACTGGGGTGGACCGCTGGCTGGAGGCTGGTCTGTCCCTGATGGTAAGTATGAAGATCCTGAAAAAAAGGTTAGTAAACATTTTTTTTTTCCACAGAAACTTACCTCAATGGGGTGCCCTGAAGGTCTTCCGATGGTTTTTTGTTTCCTGATGATTTTTCTTTTGCAGGTCTTCGACGCTCTGTGAGTCCGTCTCCATCCTTGGCAGCACTTGGGCGGCAAGCACCTTTGCCGTTGAGAATGGGAGCTCCCGCCGGCTACAATCCAAATTGGCAGTGTAAGACCCTCATTTGCCGCCCACCAACCTTTGAAGGACTTTGTTGATGAATATCCTGCACAAAGAACCTTCAGTACCTCCGCAGCCATCAGCAGTCCTTTCATGGGGACCTCTGAAGGTCTTCCGACGATGATGATGATGATGATTTGGGTGGCACTACGGCGGACGGCGGCCTTCACCAATTTTGGATCCTATAAATTCTATTGAAGATAACAGATCGTTTGCAATACTCTAACAGCATTTGTCATTCACACTAATTTAAATGTTTTTCCTGGTTTCTAAATTTACTTTACAATTGGTCCCTTTCCCAAATATGCAGAGTGATGATATATTCAAGTATTTATATAAACATCCTAAATATTGTTTTAATTTCATTTAACTTACCAAAGGTCACAAATAGAACATTAGCTGGAATCCAGAGAGTTTTGAAGTGCTATTTTTAAATGTAGACACATGAAACACAATTCAGTGAAAGGAAAGTTATATTTCTTCGCTCTTCAACAGTTTGAAAGCCAATGCAATAAGACAGAAGTAGGTCACACTTTTATAAACAAAACATCAGTTTGCAATGAAGGAGATGTTTATATGTGAGTTCTTTTTTTCCAGTGCAAGGGTGTCAAGTTTTGGATATGGCCTATATGCACATTAATACAATACTTCTTATGATTAAACATTTAACCAGTAATATTTGTAATTTTCTCACAACTAGTGCAATAAGGGGTTGTGTCCTATTTTGATACTATAGAAATATAGCAACAGATTCAGACAGAAGAGCACCTTCAGTCGATCTAACCCACCAATCCATGATATTCCCTTGGTGCACTTCTATCCTGACTGCTACCTGTCATAGAAACAAAGAAAATAGGTGTAGGAGTCGGCCATTCGGCCCTTCGAGCCTGCACCACCATTCAATAAGATCATGGCTGGTCATTCACCTCAGTACCCCTTTCCTGCTTTCTCTCCATACCCCTTGATCCCTTTAACCATAAGGGCCATATCAAACTCCCTCTTGAATATATCTAACGAACTGGCATCAGCAACTCTCTGCGGTAGAGAATTCCATAGGTTCACAATTCTCTGAGTGAAGAAATCTCTCTTCATCTCGATCCTAAATGGCTTACCCCTTATCCTTAGACTGTGACCCCTGGTTCTGGACTTCCCCAACATCGGGAACATTCTTCCTGCATCGAACCTGTCCAGTCCCGTCAGAATTTTATATGTTTTTATGAGATCCCCTCTCATTCTTCTAAACTCCAGTGAATACAGGCCCAGTCGATCCAGTCTCTCCTCATATGTCAGTCCTGCCATCCCGGGAATCAGTCTGGTGAACCTTCGCTGCATCCCTCAATAGCAAGAACATCCTTCCTCAGATTAGGAGACCAAAACTGAACACAATATTCCACGTGAGGCCTCATCAAGGCCCTGTACAACTGCAGTAAGACCTCCCTGCTCCTATACTCAAATCCCCTCGCTACGAAGGCCAACATGCCATTTATCTTCTCCACCGCCTGCTGTACCTGCATGCCAATTTTCAATAACTGATGTACCATGACACCCAGGTCTAGTTGCACCTCCCCTTTTCCTAATCTGCCACCATTCAGATAATATTCTGCCTTCATGTTTTTGCCACCAAAGTTGATAACCTCATATTTATCCACATTATACTGCATCTGCCATGCATTTGCCGACTCACCTAACCTGTCCAAGTCACCCTGCAGCCTCTTAGCATCCTCCTCACAGCTCACACCACCACCCAGCTTCGTGTCATCTGCAAACTTGGAGATATTACACTCAATTCCTTCATCTAAATCATTGAGGTATATTGTAAATAGCTGGGGTCCCAGCACTGGAGCCCTGCAGCACCCCACTAGTCACTCCCTGCCATTCTGAAAATGACCCGTTTATTCTTATTCTTTGCTTCCTGTCTGCCAACCAGTTCTCTGTCCACATAAATATGTTACCCCCAATACCATGTGCCTTAATTTTGCACAACAATCTCTTGTGAAAGACCTTGTCAAAAGCTTTTTGAAAGTCCAAAGACACCACATCCACTGGTTCTCCCTTGCCCACTCTACTAGTTACATCCTCAAAAAATTCTAGAAGATTTGTCAAGCATGATTTCCCTTTCATAAATCTATGCTGACTTGGACCAATCCTGTCACTGCTTTCCAAATGCGCTGCTATTTCATCTTTAATAATTAATTCCATATTTTCCTCACTACCGATGTCAGGCTAACCGGTCTATAATTCCCCGTTTTTAAAAAGTGATGTTACATTAGCTACCCTCCAGTCCATAGGAACTGATCCAGAGTCGATAGACTGTTGGAAAATGATCACCAATGCATCCACTATTTCTAGGGCCACTTCCTTAAGTACTCTGGGATGCAGACTATCAGGCACTGGGGATTTATCAGTCTTCAATCCCATCAAGTTCGCTAACACAATTTCCTGACTAATAAGGATTTCCTTCTGTTCCTCCTTCTCGCTAGACCCTCGGTCCCCTAGTATTTCTGAAAGGTTATTCGTGTCTTCCTTCGTGAAGACAGAACCAAAGTATTTGTTCAATTGGTCTGTCATTTCTCTGTCCCCCATTATAAATTCACCTGATTCTGACTGCAAGGGACCTACATTTGTCTTCAATAATCACTGTCGACAAGAACCTATTGAATTCCTTCATGAAACCCATTTTTATTTAAGAAATGTTCCTCCAGCATTTCCTATTTTCTTTTGTTGTCCTTAATTTGTAAATATGATCCCTTCAAAATAAATATGGTGCATAGCAGAAAATCTTAACTGGATCCAATTTATCCAAACCTTTCATAATTTTAAACACTTTTATCATATTTCCTCTCAATCTTCTTTTTTCAAGAGAGAAAAGATCAATGGTAATCAATCTTTCTTCATGCATCATTCCCTTAATTATGGGATCAATCATTTAGCACTTTTCTGTATCCTCTCCAATAACTGATTTTATCATTTTTGAAATAGGGAGACCAAAACTGCATGCAGGATTACAGATGTGGTCTCACCAGGGCCAAATACAGTTTTAAAAGGAACTCTTCAGATTTACAGGTTATGCTCCTTGCTATGCATCCCAACATTTGCTTTTATAACAGCCTGGGAACATTATGCTGATGGTTTTAGTGATCTGTCCACAAAAACCACAAGATTGAACCAAAGGTGAACATTCTACACACCACAGTATTACTTTTTACTCATCCTTTCTGTTGAAGGAATAATAAAAATGAAAATTGATTAAAGGATAGGTAGTATATCTTAAAGAGAACCACAAAAGTAAGCCATTGTACTGTACTTTTGACTGTCTCCTCTCTATGACGTTGCCCTCATAACATCTTTTAGTAACTTAATTTATCAAGGGAAATGCAGAGAGTATCTACAAAAGCAAAAAGTAATTTACTTGTGCTTCTTTCAATTAAGTATACTGTACTTGCTGCTCTCTATGCGGTCTCCTCTAAATTGGGGAGACCAAACGCAGATTGGGTGATTGTATTGTGGAACACCTCCGTTCAGTCTACAAGTGTGACCCCGAGCTTCCAATCGCCAGTGATTTTAATTCTCCGCCCACTCCCACTCTGACTTCTCTGTCCACGGCCTTCTACACTGTTCTAATGAAGCTTAGCAGAAGCTCGAAGAACAGCACATAATTTTTCAATTCTCCAATTAAATATTGGGAAGATCGAAGCCATTGTTTTTGGTCCCTGCCACAAACTCCGTTCCCTAGCCACTGACTCCATTCCTTTCCCCAACTTCTGTCTGAGGCTGAACCAGGCTGTTCGTAATGTTGGTGCCCTATGTGACCCTGAAAAGAGCTTTTGACAACATATCTGCAGCTTAACTGAGACCGCCTATTTCCACCACCGTAACATTGTCCGTCTCCGCCATTGCCTCAGCTCATCTGCTGCTGAAGCCGTCATCCATGTCTTTGTTACGTCTAGACTTGACCATTCCAACACACTCCTGGCTGGCCTCCCTCATTCTACCCTACGTAAACTAGAGGTGATCCAAAACTTGGCTGCCCATGTCCTAACTCGCACCAAGTCCTGCCCACCAATCATCTGTGTGCTCGCTGACCTACATTGGTTTCCAGTTAAACAACGCCTCAATTTTAAAATTCTCATCCTTATTTTCAAATCCCTCCATGCCTCGCCCCTCCCTATCCCTGTATTCTCCTCCAGCCCCACAACCATCCGAGATGTCTGCACTCCTCTAATTCTGCCCTCCTGAGCATGCCTGATTATAATCGCTCAACCATTGTTGGCCATGCTTTCTGTTGCCTAGACCCCAAGCTCTGGAACTCCCTGCCTAAACCTCTCTGCCTCTCCAGCTCTCTTTCGTCCTTCAAAATATATCTCTTTGACCAAGCTTTTAGTCTTCTGCGCTAATTTTTACTTATGCGGCTCAGTGTCAAATTTTTATCACATAATACTCCTGTGAAGCACCTTGGGATGTTTCACTACGTTAAAGGCACTATATAAATACAAGTTGTTGTTGTTGTTATCCACTTTACAGCCTTCCAGACGCAACATTGAGCTCAACAATTTCAGGTCATAAAACTCGCTCTCATTTTTTCGGATAACAGCTCTTGGTAATGATTCTGTTATTGCCATTTACACCACTTCCAGATGCACCTTTTGTTTCTTTACATGTTCCATTATCATCCACTTTGCCCTGCACCATCATCCCTTTTGTCATTTAATCTCTCTTGCCTTCCACCCTACCACAAACCTTCCCTTTTGTTCATTCCTCACCACCTCCCTTTCGCTGCCTCTGTACTTGTTTAAAACCTGTTACATCTCTAACTTTTTCCAGTTCTAATAAAATATTGAACTGAAACATTAATTTTGATTCTCTCTGCACAGATGCTGCCTGACCTGCTGAATATTTCCAGCATTTTCTGTTTTTATTATAGAGCATATCTACTTTTATCAATAGCTTCAGCCACAAATCCTAGCAGTTTTTCTTCATATTTGGAACTGTGTACAGCTGTGGTAGGTCGGAGGAGGTCATTGCAATAAGATGATTAATGTGATTTATTGCTCTGAAAGATGGAGCAGGATTATCACACCAATCATCATGGTAAATGGTGTCAGATTATCTTTATTTGGAAGAGCAATAAAATGTTTGTACTTGTATCTTGTCCAAAGTATGGCATTGTGTTGATAATTACCAAAGTTTAATAAATGTGTGATAGCTGAAAATGGAGGAATAACCTGAAAGTAAATGGCAAGGGTCAACTGGGCCACAGAAAGAACAACTGCTTGAAACTGTAAAGACTGCCCCACCCAACATAGTCTACTGGAGGAGCAGGCAGCCAAAGCAAACAGTAGGTCTAAGCAGAGGCCTCAGGTACAGGTACAGTGTTGAAAATCCAGAAACCTCCGGACTGAGGCCGTTCCGGATTCTGTGTATTTCCGGACTTCAGAACGTCTTTCTGGCGTCCCAAATCCAGAAACGCCCGAGCCCAAGTTCACGTATTTCCAGACTTTGGAATATCTTTCCGACGTCCCGAGTCCGGAAACGCCTGGGCCAAGCTATGTAGGTAGAGGAGGGGGCAGGCGGACAAGCGGCGGTGGGGTTGGCCCGAGGCAGGGCGGGGTTTGCATTCAGTACGGACTTCAAAACTCTGGATTTTCGATGCTGTAGCTGTATATCCCTCTCAGAGTCATCAAAGAAGAGTTTAAATAAAAGTTATCCCTTTCGATAATACACTTGTCTCCCCTGCCAATGACGGATAGAAATCTGAAACATAGAGAGTTGGGCTCTCGTATCACCAACATGGAAGCACAGGCCAATTTAACTACACAGTGTGTTATGCCGAAAGGTGTCAAAAATTTGAACAGTTAAATATCCATATTTGAAAAAGTATCGACTTTTTGCAAAAATAACTGTACTTCAATAATCAACTTCAGTGCTCTCAGCACATGCTGGGAATTCATTTTATGAAATTGTGCACCTTCGGTCCACAGAAATTATGGACTGGGCGCTTGCAATTTTACCATACGTGCTCCCAGTGCATGCTGGAAGTGTAGAATCAGAACTGTTTAAATCTAAGACAGAAGAGCAGTTACTGCTCTCCAGAAATAGCGGCAGTCACTGCTATCCAGGGCTTGTTCCGAGTTGTAAATCTATGGAACATTGATTAATTCAAATATAAATGAGACATATCTTTCAGAAAATAACATTTTACGATATGGTATATGAGCAATTTTAGACAAGACGTATGGGGCTAGCACTTCCACTTTTGTGCTTATTGCCCCAAAATGGGTGTAATTTCCGATGTGTGCGGTAAAAAAGGGTTTTCAGATTGCCGGCTTCTCGCCCATTCTCAAAACATCTAGTTTACATTTTGGAAAATGGGCGTTATCATGAGCGCTATCAAATGGGTGGTAGCGTTAAATTTTTTTGAACTTCTGCCGTAAAGTGTGACCAACCTTAGCAACGGCATGGCAACGCTCGATTCCCGCGATACAGGAGGTCAAGGGTCACCATGACATGCGCAGAAGAGGAGACAGAGAGAGAGGGAGCTCAGAGGGACTGAAGGCGTGGCTGGGTGTGGTGTGGCTGCTTTGGGAGGAAGGAGGGAGACTTTAGAGCTTCACAGCAAGTAAGCAAACAAAAAGTAGCTGTTACCAGCCACATATTTTACCAAATTTGCCCTATAATGGAGGGAGAGGAGGAGGTATCACAGCACTCTGTGGAGACTGATGCTGGAGAGAGCAGTGAGGTGGCAGAGGAGCACATTGGAGGCCACAAAAGAGCCAGGAGGTTCTCGGACGAGGCAAATGCCTCCCGCCTGCAGGAGGTCGAGTCACATTGGAGTGATTTGACACAGGGAGGACGTGGGAAGCCATCCCCAAAGGCCCACCAGAGGATATGGACCGAGATAGCAGAGGTGGTCTCGTCGGCGACCAACGAGGTGCGTGAGGGCAACCAATGTCGCAAACGATGGAACAACCTTATGGGATCCGCAAGAATAAGTATCACATTGATTTACATGTACTTATGGTATTTATATAATTTGATTTGTAATAGTCATGAGTGACTATCAGTAGATGTGAGGTCTTGCACTTTGATCGGGAATGTTTTACTCAAAGCCTACGGTCATGGTATACGTCTTTAGGTAAAGAATGATAATAATCATAATAATCATGATTACATCTGTCGGTTATATGTTGTATCAGTTTCTGTGACAGCATCTAGCAATGATATCATGCCATGTCGTCCTGTCACCTTTTACAGAAGAAGCTATCAATGATGAGGTCCATGCAGAGGAGAAAAGATGGCGGGGCCACCAGTCCCCAGCGACATCACTGACATGGAGGAGCGAGTGCTAGCACTCGTGGGGAAGCACTCCTGGACAGCCACAGATGCATCAGCAGACACTGAAGTGATGAGATGTGACTACATATAGGTGCCAACATGGTGCACATAGGTCCAACAATATAGGTAAAAAACAGGATGAGGTCCTACGAGACGAATTTAGGGAGCTAGGAGCGAAATTAAAAAGTAGTACCTCAAAAGTAGTAATCTCAGGATTGCTATCAGTGCCACGTGCTAGTCAGAGTAGGAATCGCAGGATAGCTCAGACGAATACGCGGCTTGAAGAGTGGTGCAAGAGGGAGGGATTCAAATTCCTGGAACATTGGAACCGGTTCTGGGGGAGGTGGGACCAGTACAAATCGGACGGTCTGCACCTGGGCAGGACCAGAACCAATGTCCTAGGAGGAGTGTTTGCTAGTGCTGTTTGGGAGGAGTTAAACTAAGATGGCAGGGGGATGGGAACCTATGCAGGGGGACAGAGGGAAATAAAATGGAGTCAGAAGCAAAAGATAGAAAGGAGAATAGTAAAAGTGGAGGGCAGAGAAACCCAAGGCAAAAAACAAAAAGGGCCACATTACAGCAAAATTCTAAAGGGGCAAAGTGTGTTAAAAAGACAAGCCTGAAGGCTCTGAGCCTCAATGCGAGGAGTATTCGGAGTAAGGTGGACGAATTAATTGCGCAGATAGCAGTTAACGGTTATGATGTGATTGGCATCACGGAGACATGGCTCCAGGGTGACCAAGGCTGGGAACTCAACATCCAGGGGTATTCAACATTTAGGAAGGATAGACAGAGAGGAAAAGGAGGCGGGGTGGCGCTGCTGGTTAAAGAGGAAATTAATGCAATAGTAAGGAGGGACATTAGCCTGGGCGATGTGGAATCGGTATGGGTGGAGCTGCGGAATATCAAAGGGCAGAAAACGCTAGTGGGAGTTATGTACAGACCACCAAACAGTAGTAGTGAGGTTGGGGACAGCATCAAACAAGAAATAAGGGATGTGTGCAATAAAGGTACAGCAGTTATCATGGGCGACTTTAATCTACATATTGATTGGGCTAAGCAAACTGGTAGCAATGCGGTGGAGGAGGATTTCCTGGAGTGTATTAGGGATGGTTTTCTAGACCAATATGTCGAGGAACCAACCAGAGAGCTGGCCATCCTAGACTGGGTGATGTGTAATGAGAAGGGACTAATTAGCAATCTTGTTGTGCGAGGCCCCTTGGGGAAGAGTGAACATAATATGGGAAAATTCTTCATTAAGATGGAGAGTGACACAGTTAATTCGGAAACTAGGGTGCTGAACTTAAAGAAAGGTAACTTTGACAGTATGAGACATGAATTGGCTAGAATAGACTGGCAAAGGATACTTAAAGGGTTGACGGTGGATAGACAATGGCAAACATTTAAAGATCACATGGATGAACTTCAGCAATTGTACATCCCTGTCTGGAGTAAAAATAAAACGGGGAAGGTGGCTCAACCGTGGCTAAAAGGGAAATTAAAGATAGTGTTAAAACCAACGAAGAGGCAAATAAATTGGCTTGAAAAAGCAACAAACCTGAGGACTGGGAGAAATTTAGAATTCAACAGAGGAGGACTAAGGGTTTAATTAAGAGGGGGAAAATAGAGTACGAGAGGAAGCTTGTAGGGTACATAAAAACTGACTGCAAAAGCTTCAATATATATGTGAAGAGAAAAAGATTAGTAAAGAGAAACGTATGTTCCTTGCAGTCGGATGCAGGTGAATTTATAATGGGGAACAAAGAAATGGCAGACCAACTAATTCGTCCATTGAACAAATACTTTGGTTCTGTCATCAAGAAGGAAGACTTCAAATAACCTTCCGAATGTACTAGGGGACAATGGGTCTCGTGAGAAGGAGGAACTGAAGGATATCCTTTTTAGGCGGGAAATTGTGTTCGGAAAATTGATGGGATTGAAGGCTGATAAATCCCCGGGGCCTGATAGTCTGCATCCCAGAGTACTTAAGGAAGTGGCCATAGAAATAGTGGATGCATTGGTGATTACTTTTTCAAACAGACTATCGACTCTGGATCAGTTCCGATGGACTGGAGGGTAGCTAATGTAACACCAGTTTGAAAAAAGGAGGGAGAGAGAAAATGCGTAATTATAGACCGGTTAGCCTGACATCAGTAGTGGGGAAAATGTTGGAATCAATCATTAAAGATGAAATAGCAGCGCATTTGGAAAGCAGTGACAGGATCGGTCCAAGTCAGCATGGATTTATGAAAGGGAAATCATGCTTGACGAATCTTCTGGAATTATTTGAGGATGTAACTGGTAGAGTGGACGAGGGAGAACCAGTGGATGTGGTGTATTTGGACTTTCAAAAGGCTTTTGACAAGGTCCCACATAAGAGATTGTTGTGCAAAATCAAAGTGCATGGTATTGGGGGTAATATACTGATGTGGATAGAGAACTAGTTGGCAGACAGGAAGTAGAGAGTCGGGATAAACGGATCCTTTTCAGAATGGCAGACAGTGACCCAGTGGAGTGCCGCAGGGCTCAGTGCTGGGACTCCAGCTCTTTACAATATACATTAACGATTTAGATGAAGGAATTGAGTGTAATATCTCCAAGTATTAGATGACACTAAACTGGGTGGCAGTGTGAGCTGTGAGGAGGATGCTAAGAGGCTGCAGGGTGACTTGGACAGGTTAAGTGAGTGGGTAAAAGCATGGCAGATGCAGTATAATGTGGATAAATGTGAGGTTATCCATTTTGGGGGCAAAAACACGAAGGCAGAATGTTATCTGAATGGCGGCAGATTAGGAAAAGGGGAGGTGCAACGAGACCTGGGTGTCATGGTTCATCAGTCACTGAAAGTGGGCATGCAGGTACAGCAGGCAGTGAAGAAGGCAAATTGTATGTTGGCCTTCATAGCTAGGGGATTTGAGCATGCGAGCAGGGAGGTCTTACTGCAGTTGTACATGGCCTTAGTGAGGCCTCATCTGGAATATTGTGTTTAGTTTTGGTCTCCTAATCTGAGGAAGGACGTTCTTGCTATTGAGGGAGTGCAGCGAAGGTTCATCAGACTGATTCCAGGGATGGCTGGGCTGTCATATGAGGAGAGACTGGATCAACTCAGCCTTTATTCACTGGAGTTTTGAAGGATGAGAGGGGATCTCATAGAAACATATAAGATTCTGTCGGGACTGGACAGGTTAGATGCAGGAAGAATGTTCCCGATGTTGGGGAAGTCCAGAATCAGGGGACATAGTCTTAAGGGGTAGGCCATTTATGACTGAGGTGAGGAGAAATTTCTTCACTCAGAGCGTTGTTAACCTGTGGAATTCCTTGCCGCAGAGAATTGTTGATGCCAGTTCATTGAATATATTCAAGAGGGAGTCAGATATGGCCCTTACAGCTAAAGGGGATCAAGGGGTATGGAGAGAAAGCAGGAAAGGGGTACTGAGGGAATGATCAGCCATGATCTTATTGAATGGCGGTGCAGGCTCGAAGGGCCGAATGTCCTACTCCTGCACCTTTTTTTCTATGTATCTATATTTCTAAAGCTTACACCATTGCATGATGTAAATCAATAAATGCCACAGCTACTCATATCCGACAAATCATATATGATGGATGATTTCTAAAAGTATCATAGAAATAATGCTGGCCTAATGAAAATCATTATAATCCACAATGTGTTGATGGTGATGAAATGTGATGTCTGCGATGATTTTGAGAGCGGTGGTGCTTTTGTCGTGCATGTGCTGTGTATAGCGCTGGACTCACCTTGTCATCCTAGCACCCCGCTCTCCTCTAACAACCTCATTTGTATCTTGCAGCTCAGCCAGCAGTGCGGCCCCAGGCAAGGCCACAGAGGCCAGAAGGTGGGGGTGCGGGGCTGGAATCGGCGGACGTTCCAACTACATCTGGTGCTGAGGAGCTCTGATTGTCGCCCATCAATCCGCTGAATCTGTTCTCGATGGATGAGAGCGCGGACTTTGAAGAACCTGCGTCGCAACTCTCCAGAAGCCATTCCACCCCAAGGCCATCTAGTGGTCCTCCGGTCATTCACGCCTCCACTCTGGAGGTGCCGGCCCCAAGCACCTCTCCACAGGACACCCCATTTGTCCTCAGGACGGCGCCGACCCTGCAGAGGTCTCGTGAACGTGGCAGGTCTCTTCCACGAGCGCGACATGACAGCGGAGAGATGGTTCAGTCTACAGAAGGACTGTAGACATTGGTGACCAGCTTATCGAAGCTTTGCAGGGCATATCCCGATACCTGGCCACCATGTCCGAATACATTCCGTGCATGGCGGAATCCCTGGATGTGATAGCCAGAAACACTGCTGGCACCACCTTCCCAGTGATCCCCGAGCACGGCACTTCACCCCCCAGGTTCGGCACCACCACTGCGAACGACAGATGCGAGCAAGGACCAAGATCCTGCTTCTGCATCAGAGAATGTTGCCCCCTCA
The DNA here is from genome assembly GCF_044704955.1 of Pristiophorus japonicus. NCBI lineage: Eukaryota > Metazoa > Chordata > Chondrichthyes > Pristiophoridae > Pristiophorus > Pristiophorus japonicus. Next base: position 108,667,964 of record NC_091978.1, read on the forward strand.
GCACCCCCCGCTCCCGTGCCAATCCAACCAACGCATCTGCCTTCATCCCCCCCACTGAGGCACCGCCTGAGGAGCCCCTCGGCCAGGCGCCATGGAGCGAGGAGGGGAAGAGATAGAGGTGGGGAGAAGAAAGAGAGGGGGGAAGAAAAGTGAGGTACATGTGCGTAGGTAATGGTTGTGTTATATCTCCTTCTGGGTGTATGCAATTTGTTGCAATGTATGGGGGCTGGGGACCACCCTCCTGCTTTGCCTTTGCCTGTGTAGCTGGACATGTTGATCATGTGTCATCCGAGAGGCGGGAGTTCCTGGCGTTGGTGAGGCCTATAAAGGCTCAGCGGCAGCGAGAGGCGGCGGCAGTCCGAGAGGCGGGAGTTCCTGGCTTTGGTGAGGCCGATAAAGGCTCAGCGGCAGCGAGAGGCGGCGGCAGTCCGAGAGGCGGGAGTTCCTGGCGTTGGTGAGACCTATAAAGGCTCAGCGGCAGCGAGAGGCAGCGGCAGTCCGAGAGGCGTAGCTGTGCAGCTGCAGCGGGGAGAGAAGGCAAAAAAGAAGTAGAAAGAAATCAAAAGGTGACGTCACAGCCAAGGGGGTAAGTGATTGGCTGGTGATTGGTGAGTAGTTTTTCTTTTTTCTCTTCTATAACGGTGAGTAAACTTTAGCATTGTTGTTGCCTATCTAAGGGTTAAGTCATGGCAGGAGAGCTTGGTCAGGTGTTATGCTCCTCCTGTACCATGTGGGAACTCAGGGACGACTCCAGTGTCCCTGACGAGTACGTGTGCTGGAAGTGTATCCTCCTCCAGCTCCTGACAGACCGCGTTGCGGAGTTGGAGCTGAGGGTGGATTCACTCTGGAGCATCCACGATGCTGAGAATGACGTGAGTAGCACGTGTAGCGAGTTGGTCATACCGCAGGGAAAGGGTCCACAGCCAGATAGGGAATAGAAGACCAGCAGGAAGAGCAGTGCAAGGAAGGTAGTGAAGGGGTCCCCTGTGGTCATCCCCCTGCAAAACAGATACACTGCTTTGGGTACTGTTGAGGGGGATGACTCATCAGGGGAGGGCAGCAGCAGTCAAGTTCATGGCACCGTGGCTGGCTCTGTTGCACAGGAGGGCAGGAAAAAGTGTGGGAGAGCGATAGTGATAGGGGATTCAATGGTGAGGGGAATAGATAGGCGTTTCTGCGGCCGCAACCGAGACTCCAGGATGGTATGTTGCCTCCCTGGTGCAAGGGGCAAGGATGTCTCGGAGCGGGTGCAGGACATTCTAAAAAGGGAGGGAGATCAGCCAGTTGTCGTGGTGCACATTGGTACCAACGACATAGGTAAAAAAAGGGATGAGGTCCTACGAAACGAATTTAAGGAGCTAGGAGCTAAATTAAAAAGTAGGACCTCAAAAGTAGTAATCTCAGGATTGCAACCAGTGCCACGTGCTAGTCAGAGTAGGAATCACAGGATAGCGCAGATGAATACGTGGCTTGAGCAGTGGTGCAGCAAGGAGGGATTCAAATTTCTGGGGCATTGGAACCGGTTCTGGGGGAGGTGGGACCAGTACAAACCGGATGGTCTGCACCTGGGCAGGACCGGAACCAATGTCCTAGGGGGAATGTTTGCAAGTGCTATTGGGGAGGAGTTAAACTAATATGGCAGGGGGATGGGAACCAATGCAGGGAGACAGAGGGAAACAAAAAGGAGGCAAAAGCAAAAGACAGAAAGGAGATGAGGAAAAGTGGAGGGCAGACAAACCCAAGGCAAAGAACAAAAAGGGCCATTGTACAGCAAAATTCTAAAAGGACAAAGGGTGTTAAAAAAAAAAGCCTGAAGGCTTTGTGTCTTAATGCAAGGAGTATCCGCAACAAGGTGGATGAATTAACTGTGCAAATAGATGTTAACAAATATGATGTGATTGGGATTACGGAGGGCTGGGAACTCAACATTCAGGGGTATTCAACATTCAGGAAGGATAGAATAAAAGGAAAAGGAGGTAGGGTAGCATTGCTGGTTAAGGAGGAGATTAAGGCAATAGTTAGGAAGGATATTAGCTTGGATGATGTGGAATCTATATGGGTAGAGCTGCAGAACACCAAAGGGCAAAAAACGTTAGTGGGAGTTGTGTACAGACCTCCAAACAGTAGTAGTGATGTTGGGGAGAGCATCAAACAGGAAATTAGGGGTGCATGCAATAAAGGTGCAGCAGTTATAATGGGTGATTTAATTTGCACATAGATTGGGCTAACCAAACTGGAAGCAATACGGTGGAGGAGGATTTCCTGGAGTGCATAAGGGATGGCTTTTTAGACCAATATGTCGAGGAACCAACTGAGGGGGAGGCCATCTTAGACTGGGTGTTGTGTAATGAGAGAGGATTAATTAGCAATCTCGTTGTGCGAGGCCCCTTGCAGAAGAGTGACCATAATATCGTGGAATTCTGCATTCGGATGGAGAATGAAACAGTTAATTCAGAGACCATGGTCCAGAACTTAAAGAAGGCCAACTTTGAAGGTATGAGGCATGAATTGGCTAGGATAGATTGGCGAATGATACTTAAGGAGTTGACTATGGATGGGCAATGGCAGACATTTAGAGACCGCATGGATGAACTACAACAATTATACATTCCTGTCTGGCGTAAAAATAAAAAAGGGAAGGTGGCTCAACCGTGGCTATCAAGGGAAATCAGGGATAGTATTAAAGCCAAGGAAGTGGCATACAAATTGGCCAGAAATAGCAGAGAACCCGTGGACTGGGAGAAATTTAGAACTCAGCAGAGGAGGACAAAGGGTTTGATTAGGGCAGGGAAAATGGAGTACGAGAAGAAGCTTGCAGGGAACATTAAGACGGATTGCAAAAGTTTTGATAGATATGTAAAGAGAAAAAGGTTAGTAAAGACAAACGTAGGTCCTCTGCAGTCAGAATCAGGGGAAGTCATAACGGGGAACAAAGAAATGGCGGACCAATTGAACAAGTACTTTGGTTTGGTATTCACTGAGGAGGACGCAAACAACCTTCCGGATATAAAAAGGGTCGGAGGGTCTAGGAAGGAGGAGGAACTGAAGGAAATCCTTATTAGTCAGGAAATTGTGTTGGGGAAATTGATGGGATTGAAGGCCGATAAATCCCCAGGGCCTGATGGACTGCATCCCAGAGTACTTAAGGAGGTGGCCTTGGAAATAGTGGATGCATTGACAGTCATTTTCCAACATTCCATTGACTCTGGATCAGTTCCTATGGAGTGGAGGGTAGCCAATGTAACCCCACTTTTAAAAAAAGGAGGGAGAGAGATAACAGGGAATTATAGACCGGTCAGCCTGACATCGGTAGTGGGTAAAATTATGGAATCAATTATTAAGGGTTTCATAGCAGTGCATTTGGAAAGAGGTGACATGATAGGTCCAAGTCAACATGGATTTGTGAAAGTGAAATCATGCTTGACAAATCTTCTGGAATTTTTTGAGGATGTTTCCAGTCGAGTGGACAAGGGAGAACCAGTTGATGTGGTATATTTGGACTTTCAGAAGGCGTTCGACAAGATCCCACACAAGAGATTAATGTGCAAAGTTAAAGCACATGGGATTGGGGGTAGTGTGCCGACATGGATTGAGAACTGGTTGTCAGACAGGAAGCAAAGAGTAGGAGTAAATGGGGACTTTTCAGAATGGCAGGCAGTGACTAGTGGGGTACCGCAAGGTTCTGTGCTGGGGCCCCAGCTGTTTACACTGTACATTAATGATTTAGACGAGGGGATTAAATGTAGTATCTCCAAATTTGCGGATGACACTAAGTTGGGTGGCAGTGTGAGCTGCGAGGAGGATGCTATGAGGCTGCAGAGCGACTTGGATAGGTTAGGTGAGTGGGCAAATGCATGGCAGATGAAGTATAATGTGGATAAATGTGAGGTTATCCACTTTGGTTGTAAAAACAGAGAGACAGACTATTATCTGAATGGTGACAGATTAGGAAAAGGGGAGGTGCAAAGAGACCTGGGTGTCATGGTACATCAGTCATTGAAGGTTGGCATGCAGATGCAGCAGGCGGTTAAGAAAGCAAATGGCATGTTGGCCTTCATAGCGAGGGGATTCGAGTACAGGGGCAGGGAGGTGTTGCTGCAGTTGTACAGGGCCTTGGTGAGGCCACACCTGGAGTATTGTGGACAGTTTTGGTCTCCTAACCTGAGGAAGGACATTCTTGCTATTGAGGGAGAGTAGCGAAGGTTCACCAGACTGATTCCCGGGATGGTGGGACTGACCTATCAAGAAAGTTTGGATCAACTGGGCTTGTATTCACTGGAGTTCAGAAGAATGAGAGGGGACCTCATAGAAATGTTTAAAATTCTGACGGGGTTAGACAGGTTAGATGCAGGAAGAATGTTCCCAATGTTGGGGAAGTCCAGAACCAGGGGTCACAGTCTAAGGATAAGGGGTAAGCCATTTAGGACCGAGATGAGGAGAAACTTCTTCACCCAGAGAGTGGTGAACCTGTGGAATTCTCTACCACAGAAAGTTGTTGAAGCCAATTCACTAAATATATTCAAAAAGGAGTTAGATGAAGTCCTTACTACTCGGGGGATCAAGGGGTATGGTGAGAAAGCAGGAATGGGGTACTGAAGTTGCATGTTCAGCCATGAACTCATTGAATGGCGGTGCAGGCTAGAAGGGCCGAATGGCCGACTCCTGCACCTATTTTTCTATGTTTCTATGTTTCGATACTTATGATTTCAGACCAATGTTGGTATTAAACTTTTGTTATTGAACATAACCTTGTTGCGCATTGTCTCAGATAGCTGGACCATTACACACTGGTGATTCCTTACTGTCAAAGGGTTAAATACAAATTAACAACAATCAACATAAACTTTAACTGGCACCAAGGTGATGGGCACCATTGATGTCTGAGCTGCACACACACAGCAGTGTGTCAGCGTTGTCACTCACATCAGCGTTCTTTCAGGCAAAACTTTCCGACATCAGCTCCTCACGTAAGAGTGGGACTTTACAAATGCCAGCCACACCGCTGCCGTTCGTTCCAGTTAGTTCCACATTTTGTGGGCGGTTTTTTGAGCGAGTGATATTCTGGGCGATATGTGTGGGAGGTCGTGAAATTGACGGTGGGCGATCTCCATGCCGCTAGTTTGGATAAAAATGCTCTTTACGACAAAAAACAGTCAGCGGATGTTATTATTGAATTTTGGCTTTAAGTCCGTGAGGTAACGCTGGGCGATAATATGGGCGTTGAAATCGGCCATTTTGCTGATTCTGCCCAAAATAAGTGGGCGGGAGGTAATATTTTTTCTCACCGTTAAGCCCATTGGGAAAATAATGCTCAGCGATAAGTCTCCTGAAAAAGCCCCTCAGTTTCCATTTTTTGCCAAAATGGGTGATATCCGGGCATTACACATCATTTCAGCGGTTAAATGGGCATTAAGTGGGCGTTATAGAAGACAAAAAAAGTGGAGGTTCTAGCCCCTAGTCTCCATTTTTTTAAATGGGCATTACCGCGAGCAATACAAAATGGGCAGTAGCGTTAAATATTTTTCACCTTCTGCCGAAAAGTGTGGCCATTCTTAGTCACGGCATGGCAACGCTCGATTCACGCGATTCAGGATGTCAAAGGTCATCATGACATGCGCAGAAAAGGAGACAGAGAGAGAGGGAGCTCAGAGGCACTGAAAGTGTGTGCGTCTGAGGTGTGTGCTTGTCTGACTGTTAGGGGAGGCACGACGGAGATTCACCAGTAGCAAAAAGCCTACTAAGCACCAAGAACATAGTTGGCACCGAGTGTTTGTCCAACAAATAAGATATAACATGGAAGGGATGGAGGTGGCCCTGGAACTGGTAGCCAGGAACACTGGTGGCAGAGAGCTCCCAGTGGTCCCGGAGCATGGCACTGCACCCCAAGGAGCCGCACCCCCATTGCCAACCACACAGGAGAGCCAGGAGCAACATCTTGCTTCTGGCTCGGAGCACATTCCCACCTCGGGACCATCCTCTCCCATATCCGTCCTAGCAGTGTTTTGGCCATCACGCCGCCCCCCACCCCTCCATGAAGCATCGCCTGAGGAGCTCCTCGGCCAGGTGGCTTGGAGTCAGGAGGGGAAGGGGAAGGGGTAGAGGTGGGGAGGAGAAGCGTGGGGGCGGGTAGCAAAGGGTTGGTTTGTACAGAAATACTAATGATTGCAGACTACTGTTTGGTTTAAATGTTTTTTATTTAACAAAACCTTGTAGCGCATTGGCTCAGAGAGCTGCACCGTTACACACTGGTGATTCCTTAACATCAAAGGGTATAATGACACTTAACCTCAATCAACTTAAACTTTAACTGTCACCAAGGTGATGCCCACCATTGATGTATGACCTGCACACCCAGCAGTGTGTCAGCCTTGTAAATAACACCAACGTTCTTTCAGGCAAAGCGATCATTGATGAGCTCCTAACGTAAGGCTCTTGCAGCTATCATGCCACCATGGGCCCTTTCATGCGGTCTACAGGGGGGCGGGGGGCATGGCTTCAGCTTCAGCCTGATTGTCTGGGCCGATGTCAGCGTCCAGCTCCTCGTGCTCCTCTTCCTCTCTCTGGTGAGGTGGACAGTCAGACTCATCAGGCAATTCTTGTCCCCCCTGATAGTCAAGTTGTGCAGCATGGAGCACACCACCACGAATTGGGCTACCTGCTCAGGGTGGTATTGGAGCTCACCTCCAGAGTGGTCCAGGCTTCTAAAGCGCTGCTTCAGCACTGCAATGGTTTTCTCCACGATATTGCGAGTGGCTCTGTGGCTCTTGTTGTATCGCCTCTCGGCTTCGGTGTGGGTGTCACGCAGGGGGGGGTCATCAGCCAGGTGGTTAGGCCATATCCTTTGTCACCAAGCATCCAGCATTGAACTTGTGGCTGATTGTTAAACAAGTCAGATATAGAGCTCTCACGTAGGATGTGAGCATCATGGATGCTGCCCGGAAATTGAACATTCACTGCCAGTATAATTTGCTGGTGGTCGACAACCATTTGGACATTCAGTAAATGGAATCCCTTGCGGTCCCTGAAAACGTCTGCATCCTGAAAAGGTGCCGCATCGCGATGTGTATACAGTCTATTGCCCGCTGCACCTTGGGGATGTTTCCAATTCTGGAGAATCGGACAGCCCTCTCACTCTGTGCCTCCCTGGTGATAGTGAAGCTGATCAAGTCCCTCCTGCATGCGTACAGGGCTTCAGTGACCTGGCTAATGCAGTGATGTGTGGCATGCTGAGAAAGTCCGCAAATGTCTCCAGCTGTGGCCTGAAAAGAACCCGAAGCATAGAACCATAGTGCCGTGGGGACTTGCACCTCGATGGACAGTGCAGTACTGATGGTGCTGACAGGCTGCAGATGTGCCCTTATCATAGAAACATAGAAACATAGAAAATAGGTGCAGGAGTAGGCCATTCGGCCCTTCGAGCCTGCACCACCATTCAATAAGATCATGGCTGATCATTCACCTCAGTACCCCTTTACTGCTTTCTCTCCATACCCCTTGATCCCTTTAGCCATAAGGGCCATATCTAACTCCCCCTTGAATATATCCAATGAACTGGCATCAACAACTCTCTGCGGTAGGGAATTCCACAGGTTAACAACTCTCTGAGTGAAGAAGTTTCTCCTCATCTCAGTCCTAAATGGCTTACCCCTTATCCTTAGATTGTGTCCCCTGGTTCTGTACTTCCCCAACTTCGAGAACATACTTCCTGCATCTAATCTGTCCAGTCCTGTCAGAATTTTATATGTTTCTATGAGATTTCCCCTCTCATCCTTCTAAACTCCAGTGAATACAGGCCCAGTCGATCCAGTCTCTCCTCATATGTCAGTCCTGCCATCCCGGGAATCAGTCTGGTGAATCTTCGCTGTACTCCCTCAAGAGCAAGAATATCCTTCCTCAGATTCGGAGACCAAAACTGAATGCAATATACCAGGTGATGCCTCACCAAGGCTCTGTACAACTGCAGGACACCCTCCCTGCTCCTATACTCAAATCCCCTAGCTATGAAGGCTAACATACCATTTGCCTTCTTCACCGTCTGCTGTACCTGCATGCCAACTTTCAATGACTGATGTACCATGACACCCAGGTCTCGTTTCACGTCCCCTCTTCCTAATCTGCCACCATTAAGATAATTTTCTGCCTTCATATTTTTGCCACCAAAGTGGATAACCTCACATTTATCCACATTATACTGCATCTGCCATGCATTTGCCCACTCACCTAACCTGTGCAAGTCACCCTGCAGCTTCTTAGCGTCCTCCTCACAGCTCACACCGCCACCCAGCTTAGTGTCATCAGCTGGCATACCTCAGTGCTGACCTCTTTGTGGAAGTGCAGTCTCCGAAGGCAGGTAGTGTCGGGCAAGTTGAGGTAAGAATGCTTCTCCTTGTACTTGCGGGGGGGGTAACGTCTGGTCCTCCTCATCGGTGTGTCACGTCTTAAATTGGGCACATAATGCAGTGGAGCGTTCCTTCGGCGATGTCGAGTCTGCTGCATGTAATTGGTCACCAAAAGAGGGTGAGAAAGAACAGGCCCCATTGCAGTAGCTCTCTGTTTTCCACCGACTGGTCACAAACAAGGGATGTCGCGACGAAGACACCTCTTCAATTCCAACCTCTTCAATTCCAATCGGTCACCCTATGGTCAAGATGTTTGTAGAGATGTTCACATCAACTCCAACGACCTGCAGATTACATCCGAACTCTGCCGAGGTTGAAGCACAGCAGCCTTTTAAATGATGCAACATGTGATCTAGAACATGGTGCCCATAATGCTGTGATTAGTTCCGATTTGTTCCACTTTTTCTGGGCGTTTTTTTGGGCGAGCGATATTGTGGCCGATATGTGTGCGAGCTGGGCAATCTCATGGCCGCTAGTTTTGGTAAATATGCTCTTTACAACAGAAAATAGTGGGCGGGCATTAATATTGAATCTCGCCGTTAAATCCATGCGGAACATAATGCTGGGCGATATTATAGGCGTTGATTTCGCCCATTCTGCTGATTCCGCCCAAAAAAATTGGGCGGATGGTCATATTTTTTCTCGGTGTTAAGCACATGGGGAAAGTAACGCTCGCCGATAAGTTTCCGAAAAATGCCCGTCAGTTTCAATTTTGCGCCAAAATGGGCGATATATGGGCGTTATACATCATTTCAGCGGTAAAATGGCCGTTAAGTGGGTGTTAAGCATGTAAAAAAAGTGGAGGTTCTAGCCCATGGTCACTGTAGCATGGTTGAAAGGAACAGATGACTTTGGATCACTGTTTTCCAAAGCTTTTCACCACTGGGGTTTTCCTCACAGTGGCTGGAATTTTCCCGGTACCAAGCATGTGAGTTTGGGAGCAGGTCGGCAGTTTTATTCGTGGCAATTGACAGCGTGTTGGGAATCTGCTGTCATGCCACAGAGTTCCGCATTTAATTCAGGTGCATTTCGATGCGCACCATAGACCCGCTCAGGAGAGGCGGGAAACCTCGTTGAGGTCATTAACTGCTGGTTGATAGATCCTTAACTGCCTTTTTGACATCAGATTTTGGCTTTAAATTGTTGCGCATGGGATTTATGCACCTCGGGACCTCACCTGTGAAGAGGAGGTGGGAGTTCAGTGGCCATTGTGCGCGTTCATTAAGTGACAGCTGGGAAAGCACATAAATACTCACACATTGCAGCTGCTTCCTTATCTAATAGAAAGGCTCTTGCTGACTCTATTTTGTGCAATGAATTAGCTGTCAGTATTTTGCAGGATATTTCTGCAAACATCAGAACATATATAACATCAGAAGCCTCTCTCACCACATTGCTAGTCACTATTAGAACATTGAAGGATTGTGCCTCTGATCTTCACTTTCTCTGCCATCTATTAGATCAGCATGGGTGCCCCTTATGCAGTCTCACCTTGGACCTCAGATTCGGACCAAGATGAGCCCCAGCACCAACAACACCAGCCAATCAGCAGCAGCAGCAGCAACCACAACAGCAGCCTTCTCCTCAATGACATGATGCTCCACAGGAGAGAAGGAGTCAGCACAGGGATGTACTGCACCCGAGGTGATACCCCAACACAAGGTATACAGGCAGAGGATGAACTTCCTGGACATGATTGAGCAGCAGTGCTTCAGGAGGCACAGGCTATCAGCCCAGGTCATCGCAGACATTTGTAGCTTGCTGAAAGAAGACCTGCTGCCCAGAGGACCTGCTGGACACGTCTTACCAGTGGCTGGCAAAGCCCCCACTGCCCTGAACTTCTTCGCCTCAGGCTCTATCTGGGGATCTGCGGCAGAAATTTGCAGGATCTCGCAGTCGGCCGCCTACAGATACATCACCCAGGTGACCGGTGCCACTTATGTAAACTTTGCCACTGGTGAAGACAGTGTTAATGAGTGGGCACTTGGCTTTGCGACTCTAGTTGGCTTTTCACAGGTGTAGGGCATCATCGATTGCATGCATGTGGCCATCAAGGCACCCCATCATCACCAAGTAATGTTTGTAAACTGCAAGGGCTTCCACTCCCTCAATATGCAGCTTGTCTGCAACCACAAAAAGATCATCATGTATGTGTGTGGCAGATTCCCTGCCAGCTGTCATGACTCTTTCATGCTGTGCCTTTCTATCCTCCCTCAGCTTTTTTCAACTTGGACCAGATGTACTAGCTGGCTGCTTGGAGACAAGGGCTGTCCACTGAAGATGTGGCTCATGACACCCTTGAAGAAGCCAAGCAATGAGACCAAGGAACTTTATAACGACAGCCACATGTCCACCAAATGTGTCATAGAGCAAGCAATGGACATGATGAAGATGCATTTCAGATGCCGTGGCAGATCTGGAGGAGCCCTTCCGTACGCATCAGCCAGGGCCTCCAGAATCATCGTTGTTTGCTGTGCAATGCGCAACAAGGATAGCTGCAAGAGGAGCAAGGTGCAGAGCACACAGCCTCTTTGGAGGAGGAGGAGGATGAGTAGGAGGAGGAACTGGTGAAACATGAGGAGAAGGATGAGGAACCTGAAGTAGAAATGGCATAGCAGCGGTGCACATTGCTGCCTGGGGGAGCAGGAATGGCCTCATAATAGCCAGATTTACTTGTCTCACTCCAATGCACCCATCTGGCTCCCAGATGCTGTACGTACTTCACCCCTCACCCACCCTGCTACCACCAAAAAGCAGTCCTACAATGACCAAGCCATTCTTCTCACCCAAACCCCCATTGCTCTACATTAAGTAATGTCTCTCCATTCACGCCGAGTGACAAAGCTACCTACCAGGTAGCAGGCAAAAATGGACAAGATGGGAAAGTTGTGCAAAGAAATAAATTTATGTGCATCATAAATATAAGTGAAACATAACAGTTTTTCACTTGTGTGCATCTAGGTTTGTGTCTTTTATTGTTTAGGCATGCTTCTATGAGGTGTAATCCTGTGGCTTCTGCAGAGGTAGAGGCAGGCTGCTCACTTCCCTGCTGTAACTGCTTCGGCACTTTTGACAGATGTCCTCTGGGTTTTGGAGCCTGTGAGGGCCCCACCAAAGGCGGCTCCCCTTGCATCTGCGCAGAGCATTCTCAGCCATCGGGATCCATGATCTTATTGAATGGCGGAGCAGACTCGAGGGGCCAAATGGCCTACTCCTGCTCCTATTTCTTATGTTCTTATGTGGGGCTCTGATTGACGGGGAGGCAACAAAGGAGAAGTGGGAGTGCTTTGAGAAGAGCTCCCACTTTCATGTCCCCTCTCACCATCATCCATCTCATGGGCCACCCACACTTCCCTGCTAGCAAGGAGCTGGATATCACCTTTCTGCACATCAGTGGGGTGATGAATGCCCATGTCTACTTTAATATCCCTCCTTGAGATGAGGTCAATGAGCATCTGCCATCTGTTGTCCACAGCAAGCATGTTCTCATTGGACTAGTGCATTTGCTGCTCAATACAGGTGGCCAGCCTTGTCATGGAGCAGCATCTCATCACCATCGCTTGCAAGATGGTAGTGCTCATGTTGGAGACGGACTCCTCCATTCTCTGTACATTTGCACACATTGCGGATGCAAAAGCTGCTACAGCCTCACGCAATTGTTGCTGCCCCTCCAAGATCACCCTCTTTCTCGATGGCCCCCAAGGTTCTGCATCTGCATGCTGCTCAGCAGAGCTTGGAGCATCTTGCACCCTCTGGCAAGGAATTTCCACTGCTGTCCCTAATAACACTATCTTCTCTTTTTCACGTAATGTGTGAGACACCAGGTGACAACACTACTATAGCTCTCACAGGACCCACTGAGGTGTTCGAATCTGCACTGGTGCTGGGTGCACATGGGTCTGCTGACGGTGCACCCTCAGGGCCAGATTAAGGGCCTGATGGGCCTGGTGCAAACTGATCCAAATGGACCTATAGTTATGTTTGGTCATGTTTATTAAATTACATATATGATCCTGATTCTGAGTATGAAAACATAGGCCAGTATATTCAACAATGAAAGCATATATTCTGTATCAGTAGGTATATATTCTGGTTCTGGTAACTTTGTAATACGAGATTCCTGCACATATATGCAAATTTCTGTCAATAACATGTAAAATAAAACAGGCTAGTAAATATTCTGTTCTCTATATAGGTACATTAGTGTATATAGGTACTTCTATATAGGTATAAACAAGTGAATCTATTTTCCTTGGTCTTGTTTTGCCTCTATTATTGTCTATTCTATTCAGCCTATTTGGGAGGCCTTATATTTTTTTTCCTACAATTATTTGATTGGCCTATGTTCTTTGGTGGGCCTGGGGCTGCAGCTCCATCTGCCCCATGGTTAATCCATCCCTGTGCATTCTCAGATCTGGAGCTTCCTCCTCTGGCTGGACAGGTGGGGGCGGGGGGGCGGAGGGGGGAACACTTAAGATGATAAGAATGGGTAACGTTACTATTATGCACATGATGACATTTCACTGGCTGCTGACATCAGTCACCATATGCGTAACTGTTGTATGCCATGTGGCTGTATGAGATGTAATTCTGTCACCAGGTTGCTGGGAGGTCCCCCTCTCTTCATCTCACACAGCCAGCAGCTCTGCAACTCCAGAAATGTCTAGGGCCAACTCCTCTGCTGGAGTCAAATTTGTGAAGACTGGAGGGCCACCTCCAGTTCTCTGCCTCTCCCTGTTGTTCTGTGCTCTCCTCTCCTGCAAGTTGGGAAAGAACTTTGAGTGAGCATAATGGAATGTGTGTAAAGAATGGATGGGTTACATCTGTAAAGGGTGACTATAAGGCGTGACATTTCCAAATGGCCTCCTTCTGTGGTGTTACTTGCAATGATTGCATTATGATGACGGTGAGTGTGAAGGGTAGTTAGTCAGATATGGGTGTGAATATTTACATAGAGAGAGAGGGAGGGGTGCACCTGCAAGGTAGGATGATGTGCGGAGTGATGTGTCGGAGTAGGCTTGTGAAGGCAGAGTGATGGGGTTGGGGTGACAGGCACATCAGGATGTAGGTGAGTGTGGCATTGCACTCATCTTCCCTGACCTCATGAGATCATCGAATATCTTGTGGCACTGGATCCACAGTCTTCTCACCACATCCCTGCTGCTGACCTCCTCTGCGATGTCTAGCCATGCCCTCTTTGTGTCTTTTGCTGGTCTTTTTATACCATCAGCAGCGAAGGAGACCTCCCTGCATGCTCTTACTCGCTGGACCAGCATTTCCAGGAAGGCATCTGAGAATCTTGGGGCAGCCCTTTCCTATGTGTCTCCATGACCAACAGAATTGTCAATGTTATTCAGCAATTTTGAGCTGTTGAAATCACCTTCAACACTCCGACAGCAACCTTCAAATGAAATGTGTGCAAGGCTGCTTTTAATATCCACACTGAAAACGCAACATCGGTGACATCATCAGACCCATTCCATTTAATTGGGTTGAGAAACCCGCATGACTCTTTTAATTGGTGCCATTGAGTTAAAGGTGCAGTGCAGAACATGTTCAAATCTTCGAGATGGCGACCCGTTACATTGCCCGCAAGTACCCGACCCGACTCCAAGATAAAGATTCTGGCCGGTCTGCTTTAGAGATTGATTGCTATAATTAGTCAACAATTCCGTTATCTTCGTATCATGCAACTCTTCTCCCTCTTCTTAGGCGGTCCCTCGTGTCGAGGATGACTTGCTTCCATGCCAAAAAGGGATGAGTTACCAGGATGGTAGAAGGCAAACTAGATGGACCTTGGCTTTTTTTTTTCCTCTCGCAGTTCCTATGCTGCTAAACTAACTAATCTGACAAGTAATTCAAAATATATTTACCACATTGTTTAACTTCATTTTCTGCTGAGGAAATGGTCAATAAGTGACCTGCCATCTCTGAAAAAAAAAAGAGACATCTGTCTAAATCTTGTGTAATTATAGGTCATCTAATTTAAAAATAATACCAGGTTAAATGAAAATATAACAAATGGCAAATTCTTTTTCAAAGTAGCATAAAGAATTTGTCACAGCAACTCATAAAATAATATGCATTTGTGTGGCAGACTATAATTCATTTGTGTCTTTCTTCAGAATTTGAATTATATTTTATGGCTGGAAAAGATATGTCCTCTTTGTGCTCTGTCTATTGTGCATCACCGCTTATGCATCTGCCTGAGTATTGTCCCAAGTTGATGGGGAAAAATTAGATAAAAATCACATTTGATTCCAATAATCTTTGAGCATATTTCGGAGAATTTAAGGCACAAAAGTAAAATCAGTAAAAATGAAAAATCTAAAAGTCACGTTGCTTGATTACAGGGTGATAAACTGACGAATCATGATACGAGAGGTCTGAAAAGATGTTGTGTGGTAACATGATATGTTGTAAATCATTTAGAAATATGGTAATGTCTTGAGAATTACAGTAAAAAGCAGAGTATGCTGGGCTTTATCTGATTTTGGTTACTTTGTACTGCTAAAACAAAACTATATTTTGTACAAAAGCAAAATATTGTGGATGCTGGAAACTGAAATAAAAACAGAAAATGCTGGAAATCTCAGTGGGTCAGGCAGCATCTGTGGAGAGAAGCAGAGTTAACGTTTCAGGTTGATTACCCTTCATCAGAACATTTTGTACTTCAGGTGCACAAAAAGAATTTTGCACCCTGGCATAAAGGAGATTGAACAATTCAAATTTTACTTACTGAGGCATTACTAGCAGCTAAGATGTTAATCAATTTTAAAATTGCCATTACAACCATGAAATCTCAACAGAAATCCATGGCTTTGGTGATGTATCATGATGATGTTTACCACAAAGCTTTATACTGTATTAGAAAAAAAAGAACAGCAAAAAAAGACTCCTTTTGTAAGCAACAGTTCCTAAATATGTTAAGTTCTAAGTAAAATGTTTTTATTTACTATCCTATATTCATCTTCCCATTCTGAATGTCCTAAAAAAAAATCTTTATTCGTTCATGGGATTTAGGCGGCGCTGGCATTTATTGCCTATCCCGAATTGCCCTTGAGAAGGTGGTGATGAGCCGCCTTCTTGAACCGCTGCAGTCCATGTGGTGAAGGTACTCCCACAGGGTTGCTAGGGAGGGAATTCCAGGATTTTGACCCAGCGACGATGAAGGTACAGCAATATATTTCCAAGTCAGGATGGTGCGTAACTTGGAGGGGAACTTGGTGTTCCCTTGCGCCTGCTGCCCTTGTCCTTCTAGGTGGTAGAGAATGTAGATTTGGGAGGTGTTGCTGAAGAAGCTTTGGCGAGTTGCTGCAGTGCATCCTGTCGATGGTACACACCATAGCCACAGTGCGCCGGTGATGGAGGGAGTGAATGTTTAAGGTGGTGAATAGGGGTGCCAATCAAGCGGGTTGCTATGTGCTGGATGGTGTCGAGCTTCTTGAGTGCAGTTGGAGCTGCACTCATCCAAGCAAGTGGGGAGTACTCCATCGCACTCCTGACTTGTGCCTTGTAGATGGTGGAAAGGTTTTGGAGAGTCAGGAGGTGAGACACTCACCACATAATACCCAGCTTCTGACCTGCTGTTGTTGCCACAGTATTTATGTGACTGGTCCAGTTGAGTTTCTGGTCAATGGTGACTCCCAGGATGTTGATGGTGGGGGATTTGGCGATGGTATTGCCATTGAATGCCAAGGGATGGTGGTTAGACTCTCGCTAGTTGGAGATAATCATTGCTTGGCACTTGTGTGGCACAAATGTTACTTGCCACTTATCAGCCCAAGCCTGGATGTCGTCCAGGTCTTGTTGTATGTGGGCATGGACTGCCTCATATCTGAAGAGTTGTGAATGGCACTGAACATTGTGCAGTCATCAGAGAACATCCCCACTTATGATCTTATGATGCAGGAAAGGTCCCCATACTTTGGATAAGATTTGATTCCAATAGTCCTTCAACTTATTTTTGAGAATTTATGGCACATAAATAAAATCAATTGTCAATTGGTGACCTGCTCATAATATGCCTTACATGATGCTCCCTTTGGTTACTCTTTTCCCTGTGGGAAGTGACCAGTAATTGTTCTGTATCATTCCCCCCTCCCCCACTTCTAGGACCATGGGAACTCACCCTGATGGAGGATCATGTGTACATCCTGTCATTCCACGGGATAGCATATTGGAGCCCCAGTGCATTGAGCCAATATGTCCCATTATACTATGAAGATACTGGGCCTCCTTCTTTCACATTCACCTTAAAATTACTCTCCTGATTATTATGGAAGAGATGGTAACCCATTTATTTCAAATAGGTTAATGCTTTTGCTAAAACATGAGAGAGTGATGAACCTCAGCTGAATACATCAAGTTTTCATATTCTAGCTCCTCTTGGGGAAATTTCAGGATTTTTTTTGAAGAATATGACACATGAACTTACCTCTCTTATGGTAGGCCATTCCTTCTATCATGTGTGTATTTTTCTGCTTGTTTCATAAAGATAAGCACCGGGAATTTCACTAGGGCTTCTCTCACTCAATAACTTTGGTGGAAGTTCGGTGATAACGTACGTAAATGGGATGTCTGTCAAAGTTACAGCAGAAGAGTGGGAGAAGCTCCAAGGAAATTCCGGGAAAAATTTCTTTACATGATCTTTGTTTTGTATGTTAAAATGCATTCATCAAAATGGAGGATTATCACTGTTTTCCTGCCACTGAATGTGTGAAATTATGCCATTTTTGGACCATTTTCCCACAGAAAGGATTTAAAAAGAGGTACATTTAAATTATGGGTTTTACTTAGGCTTACATAGAATTTACAGCACAGAAAACAGGCCATTTGGCCTACCTGGTCCAAGCTTCCTCCAACCAAAGATCTCTGTAATTTTTTTGGGTGCATGCTGCACTGACCTGTCAAATTCTGGCACATGCATGGTTTATGACATTAAAGTGCGCCATGGAGTCGGCTGCGCAGGACCTACAGATCAATGCATGGCCATGTGGTTGTTCACCTAAATGGAAACATTGCCTCCAACCCTACTTCATCCAACCCTATCAGCAGAACCTTATATTCCTTTCTTACTCGTATTTATCTAGCTTCTCCTGAAATGCATTTAAAACAAAGTGCATTCATAAAAGTTAAAAAAAAAATAAAAGTGTTTAAAGTGCTATTAAGCTAAAGATTGAAGTTGTTTCCCTAAAGATCAAAGACAATAAACAATGAATTAACCTATCTTGTTAATCATTCACATCCATTGTTTTAGGAAGTCCCCGATCACAGCTGCTCGGAAGGAGTAGAATGGAGGGAAACATTCTGATCCCCAATCATCATCATAGGCAGTCCCTCGGAATCAAGGAAGACTTGCTTCCACTCTTAAAATGAGTCCTTAGATGGCTGAACAGTCCAATACGAGAGCCACAATCCCTGTCACAGGTGGGACAGGTAGTCGTCGAGGGAAAGGGAGTGTGGGACAGATTTGCCGCATGCTCTTTCCACTGGCTGCGATTAATTTCTGCATGCTCTCGGCGATGAGACTCGAGGTGCTCAGCGCCCTCCCGGATGCACTTTCTCCACTTTCAGTAATACATTCAGTAATGGGCATCCTCTGCCATTGCCAAACTGTGGTTGTGCTATGAAAAAAAACATATTGGGCCTAAAATTGAGGTCAAAGGTTTCCTTCGTACAAATGCCTCCGACCCCAAAAAAATCTACAAATCTATCTGTTGGAGAAACATAAGATCCCAGTCGGAGGCCTAGATTCGCTGCGCATCGCATGGGGATCTGTCTTTGAGGTACGTAAGTCCAAGCTGCAGTCACGTGGGCCTGAACTAACAAACACGATGCAGTATTCGCATTGATAATAATGGGAACTCCTTTTGTGCAAGTTCCCATTACTATCAATGAGAAAAACCCCTAAAACAGCCAAACACAGCATAATAAATAAATAAATCACCTCTCATATTTAAAATTATTTGAAAGTAAATGTAATTAAATGTTTTAGAAACAAATATATATATATTTTTTTAATGCGTTTTAATAATGTTAAAAATAAAATTACCTTAATGGACAGGGTTTTTACTATAAAAATGTGTATTTGAATTTAATTTTAAAATGTTTTAAAACTCTTATGCTGGTAAAAGTAGGCTATGTGCCTGCTTTCACCAGGCGTAAAAGTTTGAAGGAGATTCACTGGGCAAGAGATGGGCAAATAGCCCAATCTTTCCCATGCGGATGTTCTTCTCCTGGAGGATCTGTCAAGAGAAATATTGACAGATCGGAAAAGCCTGTTCTCGGCGCGTGCACATTGCTCCCCGAAAACCTGCTTTTGCGAAGCCTCGCCAGGTCTGTGCACACATCGTATGGACCCGGCGAGGACCAAATTTTAGCCCCATAGTATCCCTCATGAATATGACACACATTCAAACCACTGCTCTCTCTGCCTTATGACAGCACTTACATCCTTGCCATGACAATAATCAACAAATAGTGGCCAGAACAAAGACTTCTGGCAGAGTTGGAGCACCAAAAAAACATATGGACCCTTAGAACAATTACACATAAAAAGTACATGCACTTCAAAGGAGAAAAGTAAACTTGGCTCATCAAGCTGGCAGAATCCATCCAGAGTCCATGTCTGTTTATTTTGTCATAGATTTCTTTTCTATAGCAACTGCTTTGGATCCCTACTTTAAGGAATACTAGATTCCTTTCACTACCTCCTCTTCATAAATATCATATCAGGCTAGGAATTCCTACTCTCTGGCAATGTATTCACACTATTATTTAAATGGGCAGGGGAGGAATTTGTTGTGAATCAGATCTTCCTGGTTCTCTATTCCTTTTCATGTATTTTCCAAAACTCCAATGGTAGTCGGGGTGTCCAGGTCACAGCCTCTCTGGTGAGACAGAGTCTTCTCATGCAGTGCTCTCTCAACTAATTCTGGTGCCATTCATCCACTTCCAGGGACAGTTTGCCTCTTGTGTCATCTATAACCCCAGGCTACCCTCTTCCACAGCTCCCACTGGGATATGGCTGATGATAACCACTCCACTCATTCTGTAGGAATGAAGAATCCTCAGTACAGTACAGCACACTCAAGAAGCTCAACACCATCCAAGACAAAGCCGCCCGCTTGATTGGCATCCCATTCACCACCTTAAACATTCACTCTTTCCATCACCGATGTACTATAGTTGTAGTGTGTACCATCTACAAGATGCACTGCAGCAACTCGCCAAGGACAAGGACAAGGGCTGCAGGAGCATGGGAACACCATCACCTCCACTTTCCCCTCCAAGTCACACACAAGCCTGACTTGGAAGTATATGTGCCAATATATGCAGCTCTTGTATTTCATTCTTGGAGCTTTGGGGAAGACTTCCTCTGATGCGATATGTGTTTATAAAGATAATGTTGCGAATGGAGAATGAGTCAGACTGAACACTGTCAGCTCAAAGTAAAGTGTGATCTTAGTCTTTTATTGCAGGTCTCCAGAGTGCCTCTCCAACCTGTGAAGCCTCCTTAAATATCTGTGCTCCCAAGGGATTATGGGATCCCTTGGGACTTCAGGGGATGAGCCCTCTGGTGGCTGTACAGAGTAAATACAAGTCCACAGATATATCAACACTCCCCCCGCAAAGTCAATAGTGTTACTATTTACAATGTGAGTTGAACTGAGGCCCTTCTTACCCTGGTTGATCGTCTCAGTGTGAAAGCTGGTGTTGTTGAATCATTTGTTGGCCCCTCGCTGGGCTGCTGTGCAGCTGGCCTTGCTGGGCTGCCTGGTGTGTTGGGCCCTGCTGGGCTGCTGTGGATGATGGGTTCTGCTTCGTGGTCAACCAGGGTGCCGGTTGCCACTAGTGTGTATGTTGGGGGATCAAAAAAGGTAGGGTCCAAGGTGGGTTGCTCACGATAGTCCATGAATCTGAGTTTGATTTGGTCCAAGTGTTTCCAATGAATGAGTCCATTTGAAAGTTTGACCCGAAACACCCTGCTTCCCTCTTTGGCCACGATAGTGCCGGGAAGCCACTTGGGACCTTGTCCATAATTTAATACAATACAGGATCATTGATTTCAATCTCATGTGACACATTTGCGCTATAATGGTATGCACTTTGTTGAAGCCGCCTGCTCTCTACCTGTTCATGTAGATCAGGGTGAACTAACGAGAGCCTTGTCTTAAGTGCTTTTTTCATGAGCAGTTCAGCAGGTGGGATCCCAGTGAGTGAGTGGGGTCTCTCATGCGGTAGCTTAGCAGGACTCGGGATAGGCGAGTGTGCAGTGAGTCTTCAGTTACCCTCTTCAAGCTTTGCTTGCTGGTTTGCACTGCTCTCTCTGCCTGACCATTGGACACTGGTTTAAATGGGGCAGATGTGACATGTTTGATCCCGTTACGGGTCATGAATTCTTTGAACTCAGCACTGATAAAACATGGCCCGTTGTCGCTCACCAGGACATCGGGTAAGCCATGTGTGGCAAACCTGGCCCGCAGGCTTTCAGTAGTGGCAGCGGACATGCTTGCTGACATTATCTCACATTCAATCCACTTGGAGTATGCGTCTACAACCACAAAGAACATTTTACCCAAGAACGGGCCTGCATAGTCGACATGTACCCTAGACCACGGTTTGGAGGGCCAAGACCATAAACTTAGCGGCGCCTCCCTGGGTACATTGCTTAACATGTATTACATCTGTGAACACAGGACTCTAAGTCCGCATCGATACCGGGCCACCACTCGCGGGGTCTGGCTATCGCTTTCATCATTGCAATGCTTGGGTGGGTACTGTGGAGGTCATTGATGAAGGTGTCTCTGCCCTTCTTGGGGACGACTACTCGATTGCCCGACAGAAGGCAGTCTGTCTGTATAGACATTTCATCTTTGCGCCGCGGGAACGACTTTATCTCTTCCTGCATTTCCACTGGGACACTGGACCAGCTCCCGTGAAGCACACAGCTTTTGACTAGAGATAATAAGGGATCCTGGCTTGTCCAGGTTTGGATCTGCCGGGCAGTGACGGATGATTGCTCACTCTCAAATGCTTCTATAACCATTGTCATGTATTCAACTGTCATTGTAATCCATGTATAAACTGACTTAAATTGTACACCGTGAGAACACTGACCACTAAGTGGTGAATTTGTGGGAGACACTCCTAGCCTGGTCTTTCAGGTATAAAAGGGGAAGCTCCACCCACCTTTATCACTTCCGTGCTGGCTAATAAAGGACTGGTCACAGAGTGACCTTCTCTCTAGTATGGGTCTTGTGTGCATTTGTACTGTATAGTAAGGACATATCAATGGCGACGAGAAACTGGGATTTAAACCACGCGAGCATGGCCACTAGCAGCACAGACGAGAGGTACTGTGTTGGTGATGATTGGGACGATTTTATTGAGAGACTACAGCAAAGTTTCGTCACTAAGGAATGGCTGGGACAGAATTCGGCCGACAAACGCAGGGCTCATCTCCTGACGGTTTATGAATCCAGGACGTACTCCCTGAAGAAGGACTTTCTAGTGCCAGAGAAGCTGGCGGACAAGACTTTTGGAGAGCTTAGTAAGTTGATCGGGGGAACACTTTAAACCGACGAGCAGCATGCACATAGCAAGACACCGATTTTACATGCACTGGCGGCGAGAAGGGCAAAGTGTTCCAGACTTTGTGGCAGACCTCCGGCGACTGGTGAGCCTATGTAAGTTCCCGGATGCATGCAGAGCGGAGATGCTGCGAGACTTTTTTATTGAGGGCACTGGGCACGCTGGGGTTTTCAGGAAACTGATTGAGACCAATGACTTGACCCTGGAAATGACGGCTTTGATGGCCCAGACATTTATCTCAGGGGAGGAAGAGACCAGAATGATGTTTGACAAATGCAGCAAATGGACAGGGAGTCAACATTGTTAATGTGGCACACAATTCTCCAGGCAGACAGGAGCAATCGGACATGCCCGAGCATGTAGTTGAACCCAAAGGGGGAGTTCAACAGAGACAATGGCTAGCTGAACGGTGATTCATGCCATCGCAAGGGACAATACAGCCAGTAATGAGGCCATCAACACCTGTTAATGGTGCACTTAAGGACACTTACAGAGACAGTCAGAGACGAACGACTGGTAATGGACCTTTTTTTTCCAACAACGGCTCATGTTGGAGGTATGGAGGCAAACACACAGCCAGAGCTTGCAGGTAACAGCAATATACCTGCAGAAATTGCAACGTCAGCGGTCACTTGGCACGTATGTGCAGGAAGCCTGCAGCCAGGTTGATGTACGAGGAGGACGGGCCCGATGTAAGCCCTACGATGCCAAATGGACACTGGAGGAAATAGCTGGAAGCTGAAGTTCAGCGAGTTCATGTGGAGCACATATACAGTTCATATACCAGGACGCCACCGATAATGATGAAAGTGCTCCTCAATGGCATCCCAGTATCAATGGAGCTAGACACAGGGGCCAGCCAGTCCCTGATGAGTATCAAACAGTTTGACAAGTTGTGGCCGTCCAAGGCCAGGAGGCCAAAATTATTGCCAATTGACGCACAGCTACGGAGATCATTCCGGTGCTAGGCAGCGCCACGGTAGTCGTGACCCACAAAGATTCAGAGAACAGGTTGCCACCCTGGATTGCCCCTGGGGATGGTCCCGCAATGCTGGGGAGAAGTTGGCTTGCTGTCATGAACTGGAAATGGGGCGATGTCAATGCAATTTCTTCTGTGGAGCGAATATCATGCTCATAGGTCCAGGACAAATTTGACTCATTATTTCAACCCAGCATTGGCACTTTCATGGGGACCAAGGTAGTGATTCACATAAACCCGGACACCAGGCCAGTACACCACAAGGCCAGAGCGGCGCTGCACGTGATGCGGGAAAAGATAGAAGGCGAATTGGACCACCTGCTGAGGGAAGGCATCATCTCACCAGTCGAATTCAGTGACTGGGTGAGCCCGATTGTGCCGGTGCTCAAGGCGGATGGGTGGGTCAGGATATGTGGTGATTACAAGGCCACCATCAATCAGGTGTCACTCAAAGACCAGTACCCACTGCCGAGAGCGGAGGACCTCTTTGCGACGCTATTCGGTGGCAAACTTTTTTCAAAATTGGATCTGACCTCAGCTTAAATGACCCAGGAGCTGGTGAGTGAGTCGAAGAAGCAGACCGCCATCACGACACACAAGTGGTTGTTTGAGTACAACAGATTTCCGTTTGGGATTCGCTCGGCCGCCGCAATCTTTCAACGAAACATGGAAAGTCTCCTCAAGTCGATTTCAAGGACGGTGGTTTTTCAAGACGACATCCTCATCATGGGTCGCGATACTAAAGAACATCTCCACAACTTAGAGGAGGTGCTTCACAGACTGGACCGGGTAGGTCTGCGACTGAAAAATGGGGAAATGAGTCTTTCTAGCTCCAGAGGTAGAATTCCTGGGGATGAGGGTAGCAGCAGACGGGATCAGACCAACTGCGTCCAAAGCGGAAGCGATCCAGAGAGCACCCAGACCCCGTAACACGTTGGAGCTGCGTTCGTTCCTGGGTCTCCTGAACTATTTTAATAACTTTCTTCCCAAATTGAGCACACTGTTAGAGCCGCTACACGTGCTCCGACGCAAAGGTCGTGAATGGGTCTGGGGGGACAGCCAAGAAAGGGCTTTTGATAAAGCACGCAATTTGTTATGCTCCAACAATCTGTGAACGCTATATGACCCATGTAAGAAACTTGTTTTAACGTGCGATGCGTCGTTCTATGGGGTTGGGTGTGTGTTGCAGCATGTTCATGCCAAGGGTCAGTTACAGCCGGTAGCTTATGCCTCCAGAAGTCTATCCCAGTTAGAAAGGGGCTACGGGATGGTAGAAAAAGAAGCGCTTGCATGTGTATATGCAGTAAACAAAATGCACCAGTACCTGTTTGGCAGGGAATTTGAGCTGGAGACAGATCACAAACCCCCAACGTCCCCTTTGGCCGACAACAAGGCCATAAATGCAAATGCGTTGGCCCGCATACAGAGATGGGCACTCACGTTAGCCGCCTATGACTATACAATTCGGCACAGACCAGGCACTGAAAACTGCGCCGATGCACTCAGCAGGCTCCCACTAGCCACCACCTAGGGGGCAACCGAGCATGCTGCTGAGATGGTCATGGCTGTTGAAGCTTTCGAAAGCGAAGGCTCACCCATGACAGCCCGTCAGATCAAAGTCTGGACAAATAGAGACCCGCTACTGTCTTTAGTCAAGAAATGTGTCCTGAATGGGGACTGGGCAGCCACGTACGGGGCATGCCCTGAGGAATTTAAACCATTTCACAGGCGCAAGGATGAACTCTCAATTCAGGCCGATTGCCTACTATGGGGAAACCGAGTAGTCATGCCCCAGATGGGCAGAGAGGCGTTCATCCGGGAACTCCACAATGAGCACCCGGGCATTGTCATGATGAAGGCAATTGCCAGGTCACATGTTTGGTGGACAGGGATAGATGCAGACCTGGAACTTTGTGTTCGCAGGTGCAACACGTGTGCACAGCTGGGCAACTCCCCCTTAGCCCCTAGTCCTGGCCCACCAAGCTATGGTCATGCATCCATGTGGACGACGCATGGAGGGGGGAGGTGATGTCATGTATTCAACTGTCATTGCAATCCATGTATAAACTGACCAGGGAAATCAGGGATAGTATTAAAGCCAAGTAAGTGGCACACAAATTGGCCAGAAATAGCAGCGAACCCGGAGACTGGGAGAAATTTAGAACTCAGCAGAGGAGGACAAAGGGTTTGATTAGGGCAGGGAAAATGGAGTACGAGAAGAAGCTTGCAGGGAACATTAAGACGGATTGCAAAAGTTTCGATAGATATGTAAAGAGAAAAAGGTTAGTAAAGACAAACGTAGGTCCCCTGCAGTCAGAATCAGGGGAAGTCATAACGGGGAACAAAGAAATGGCGGACCAATTGAACAAGTACTTTGGTTCGGTATTCACTGAGGAGGACACTAACAACCTTACGGATATAAGAGGAGTCAGAGGGTCTAGTAAGGAGGAGGAACTGAGGGAAATCCTTATTAGTCAGGAAATTATGTTGGGGAAATTGATGGGATTGAATGCCGATAAATCCCCAGGGCCTGATGGACTGCATCCCAGAGTACTTAAGGAGGTGGCCTTGGAAATAGCGGATGCATTGACAGTCATTTTCCAACATTCCATAGACTCTGGATCAGTTCCTATGGAGTGGAGGGTAGCCAATGTAACTCCACTTTTTAAAAAAGGAGGGAGAGAGAAAACAGGGAATTATAGACCGGTCAGCCTGACATCGGTAGTGGGTAAGATGATGGAATCAATTATTAAGGATGTCATAGCAGCGCTTTTGGAAAGAGGTGACATGATAGGTCTAAGTCAGCATGGATTTGTGAAAGGGAAATCATGCTTGACAAATCTTCTGGAATTTTTTGAGGATGTTTCTAGTAGAATGGACAAGGGAGAACCAGTTGATGTGATATATTTGGACTTTTAGAAGGCTTTCGACAAGGTCCCACACAAGAGATTAATGTGCAAAGTTAAAGCACATGGGATTGGGGGTAGTGTGCTGACATGGATTGAGAACTGGTTGTCAGACAGGAAGCAAAGAGTAGGAGTAAATGGGGACTTTTCAGAATGGCAGGCAGTGACTAGTGGGGTACCGCAAGGTTCTGTGCTGGGGCCCCAGCTGTTTACACTGTACATTAATGATTTAGACAAGGGGATTAAATGTAGTATCTCCAAATTTGCAGTTGACACTAAGTTAGGTGGCAGTGTGAGCTGCGAGGAGGATGCTATGAGGCTGCAGAGTGGCTTGGATAGGTTAGGTGATTGGGCAAATGCATGGCAGATTAAGTATAATGTGGATAAATGTGAGGTTATCCACTTAGGTGGTAAAAACAGAGAGACAGACTATTACCTGAATGGTGACAGATTAGGAAAAGGGGAGGTGCAACGAGACCTGGGTGTCATGGTACATCAGTCATTGAAGGTTGGCATGCAGGTACAGCAGGCGGTTAAGAAAACAAATGGCATGTTGGCCTTCATAGTGAGGGGATTTGTGTACAGGGACAGGGAGGTGTTGCTACAGTTGTACAGGGCCTTGGTGAGGCCACACCTGGAGTATTGTGTACAGTTTTGGTCTCCTAACCTGAGGAAGGATATTCTTGCTATTGAGGGAGTGCAGCGAAGGTTCGCCAGATTGATTCCCGGGATGGCGGGACTGACATAGCAAGAAAGACTGGATCAACTGGGCTTGTATTCACTGGAGTTCAGAAGAATGAGAGGGGACCTCATAGAAACGTTTAAAATTCTGATGGGTTTAGACAGGTTAGATGCAGGAAGAATGTTCCCAATGTTGGGCAAGTCGAGAACCAGGGATCACAGTCTAAGGATAAGGGGTAAGCCATTTAGGACTGAGATGAGGAGAAACTTCTTCACCCAGAGAGTGGTGAACCTGTGGAATTCTCTACCACAGAAAGTTGTTGAGGACAATTCACTAAATATATTCAAAAAGGAGTTAGATGTAGTCCTTACTACTTGGGGGATCAAGGGGTATGGTGAGAAAGCAGGAATGGGGTACTGAAGTTGCATGTTCAGCCATGAACTCATTGAATGGCGGTGCAGGCTAGAAAGGCCGAATGGCCTACTCCTGCAGCTATTTTCTATGTTTCTATGTTTCTAAGTTGTACACCATGAGAACACTGACCACTAGGTGGTGAACTTGTGGGAGACACTCCTAACCTGGACTTTCAGGTATAAAAGGGGAAACTCCACCCACCTTCATCACTTCAGTGCTGGCTAATAAAGGACTGGTCACAGAGTGATCTTCTCTCAACTATGGGCATCGTGTGCATTTTTATTGGAAAGTAAGGACATATCAACCATGGCTAGATGTGCGGGCTGCGCCATTTCCACCCCCGTGGTGGGCAATGGCAGCCTACTGAGAGCATCGGCGCAGTTTTCTGTGCCTGGCCTGGGAGGATGGCGTAGTTGTATGCGGACAATGTGCGCGCTCATCTCGGGCTGCGGGCCGATGCATTGGTATTTATCCTTTACTCTCGGAAAACAGGGATATAATTGTCTTATGGTCAGTTTCAATTTCGAATTTTAG
Source organism: Pristiophorus japonicus (assembly GCF_044704955.1). Taxonomy (NCBI): domain Eukaryota; kingdom Metazoa; phylum Chordata; class Chondrichthyes; family Pristiophoridae; genus Pristiophorus; species Pristiophorus japonicus. The sequence continues at coordinate 108,695,474 of NC_091978.1, forward strand.
CCCAAACAGGTATTGATGCATTTTCTTTACCCCATAGACACATGCTAACGCTTATTTTTCAATCATGCTGCAGGCTTTCTCACCTTAGACAAACGCCTTGATGCATAAGCAACCAGTTGCAGTTTCCCGAAATCATGAGCTTGTTGCAATATACACACGACGCCATATGACAACGCATCACATGTTAGTACCAAACGCTTACATGGATCATACAACAGAAGCAATTTGTTTGAGCATGACAATTTTCTCGCTTTTACAAAGGCATTTTCTTGGCTTTTACCCCAAACCCATTCACCCCCTTTTTGCAGTAAGACATTTAGTGGTTCTAGCAGTGTGTTGAGACCCAGTAAGAAGTTCCCAAAGTATTTCAAGAGTCCCAGAAACGACCGCAGCTCCATCAAGTTCTGTGGCCTTGGTGCATTCTCGATTGCCTCCGTCTTCACGTTGGTGGACTTGATGCCATCCGCCGCAATCCTCCTTCCTAAGAACTCCACTTCAGGCACAAGGAAAACGCACTTCGAGCGTTTTCAACTGCGCCCCACACGGTTGATTCAACAAAGAACCTCCTCCAGGTTCTGCAGGTGCTCGTTTTTGTTCCGTCCTGTGACCAAGATGTCGTCCATGAAGACCACGGTGTGCGGGACCAACTTCAGTAAACTTTCCATGTTTCTCTAGAATATCACCGCCGATGATCGGATTCCAAACAGGCATCTGTTATAAACAAAAAGATCCTGTATGTGTTGATACAGGTGAGGGCCTTCAATGATTCCTCCAGTTCCTGCGTCATGTAGGCTGAAGTCAGATTCAGCTTTGTGAATGTCTTTCCTCCCGCCAGCATTGCAAAGAGGTCGTCGGCCTTTGGTAGTGGGTGTTGGTGTTGCAGCGAGAAACGATTGAACATTAGAAAATAAGAACATAAGAATTAGGAACAGGAGTAGGCCATCTAGCCCCTCGAGCCTGCTCCGCCATTCAACAAGATCACGGCTGATCTGGCCGTGGACTCAGATCCACTTATCCGCCCGCTCCCCATAACCCTTAATTCCCTTATTGGTTAAAAATCTATCTATCTGTGATTTGAATACATTCAATGAGCTAGCCTCAACTGCTTCCTTGGGCAGAGAATTCCACAAATTCACAACCCTCTCGGAAAAGAAATTCCTTCTCAACTCAGTTTTAAATTGGCTCCCCCATATTTTGAGGCTGTGCCCCCTAGTTCTAGTCTCCCCGACCAGTGGAAACAACCTCTCTTCCTCTATCTTGTCTATCCCTTTCATTATTTTAAACGTTTCTATAAGATCACCCCTCATCCTTCTGAACTTCAACGAGTAAAAACCCAGTCTACTCAATCTATCATCATAAGGTAACCCCCTCATCTCTGGAATCAGCCTAGTGAATCGTCTCTGTACCCCCTCCAAAGCGAGTATATCCTTCCTTAAGTAAGGTGACCAAAACTGCACGCAGTACTCCAGGTGCGGCCTCACCAATACCCTGTACAGTTGCAGCCTCCCTGCTTTTGTACTCCATCCCTCTCGCAATGAAGGCCAACATTCCATTCGCCTTCCTGATTACCTGCTGCACCTGCAAACTAACTTTTTGGGATTCATGCACAAGAACGAGGTTTCATGTGGCGGTCGGAAGAGAGGGCTGTGGCTGGTGAGGTGACCAGGGTCAGGGACCTGCTCGATGGCGGAGGAGCGGGCTGGATGGCGCCAGACACGCTGGCGCGGCGCCTAAATTCTGCCAACGTCCGCCACGCGGCCGATGCCATCGAATCGCTAAAAACAGCTCTGGGCCCTGACTCCGTTAGGTGCATCGAGGAGGCTCAAGCACGTGGGGAGATCCCGTCCGAACTGACCCCCGTCCGGACGGAATTCCTCATCGGCGCCAAACCCCGGAACCTCCCTCGGGGGCCGGCGCCTCACAACTTGAGCCGCCTCGGGGAAATCCCCTCTGTGCCTTTCAGTTCCGCGCGGAGGGGTTTCCTGTACGGGCTGCTCCTGCACACCCTCAACTTTGCCATCCTCGCCGGCCGGCCGGACACGCCATGGCGTACCATCTTGCCGTCCGGAGGAGGCGGGGTTCCCCGATGGAGGGCACTCTACGCAGGGGTCCTCCCACTATTCATCGGGGACTTGGCCTGGAGGGTGTTGCACGGAGCAGTGCCGTGCAACAAATTTTTAAGCCGGTTCACGGACTTCCAGGCCGCCTGCAATTTCTGCGGTCTGGAGGAGTTCGTGTTCCATGTTTTTATTGAGTGCACAAGGTTGCAGCCCCTGTTCCATTATTTGAAGGGGCTGCTCCTGAAATTCTGGCTGCACTTCAGTCCCACTCTCCTGATCTTTGGGCACCCTGTGCGGAGGGGAGCGGGTAGGTCCGAGGGCCTCCTCGTAGGACTGCTCCTGGGCACGGCCAAGGGTGCCATCAGCCGGTCCAGGCAGCGGGCGGTCGAGGGGGTCGTTCAACCTGACTGCCTGCCTCTCTTCCGCTCTTACATCCGGTCCAGGGTGTCCTTGGAGATGGAGCACGCGGTGTCCACCGGTACGCTCGCGGCCTTCCGCGAGAGGTGGGCACCGGAGGGACTGGAGTGCATCATCACGCCCGGCAACCAAATTTTAATTTGATTTTACGTTTTAAAGTTTAATTTGTTTTCATTGCCGGTGCTTTTAGTGTCCCCCTCCCCTTTTATAGGGGGCACTGGGAAAATTTGATTTTAGCGCCCCAAAAAAAAACAAAAAATATAATTAAAAAAAAAAGGGGCCTTGAAAATGTCTGCTGTGTCACCCAGGTCGGGTGGCATGGTCTTAATGTTTTATGTTTTGCAGGTAAACTCAAAAGAGTTTCATGCACAAGAACCCCCAGGTCCCTCTGCACCACAGCATGTTTTAATTTCTCCCCATTCAAATAATATTCCCTTTTACTGTTTTTTTTCCCAAGGTGGATGACCTCACATTTTCCAACATTGTATTCCATCAGCCAAACCTTAGCCCATTCGCTTAACCTATCTAAATCTCTTTGCAGCCTCTCTGTGTCCTCTACACAACTCGCTTTCCTATTAATCTTTGTGTCATCTGCAAATTTTGTTACACTACACTCTGTCCCCTCTCCAGGTCATCTATGTATATTGTAAGCAGTTGTGATCCCAGCATCGATCCCTATAGCACACCACTAACCACCGATTTCCAATCTGAAAAGGACTCATTTATCCCCACTCTCTACTTTCTGTTAGCCAGCCAATTCTCGATCCATGCTAATACATTTCCTCTGACTCCGCATACCTTTATCTTCTGCAGTAACCTTTTGTGTGGCACCTTATCGAATGCCTTTTGGAAATCTAAATACACCACATCCATTGGTACACCTCTATCCACCATGCTCGTTATATCCTCAAAGAATTCCAGTAAATTATTTAAACATGATTTCCCCTTCATGAATCCATGTCGCGTCTGCTTGATTGCACTATTCCTATCTAGATGTCCCGCTATTTCTTCCTTAATGATAGCTTCAAGCATTTTCCCCACTACAGATGTTAAACTAACCGGCCGATAGTTACCTGCCTTTTGTCTGCCCCCTTTTTTAAACAGAGGCGTTACATTAGCTGCTTTCCAATCCAATGGTATCTCCCCAGAGTCCAGAGAATTTTGGTAGAGTATAACGAATGCATCTCTTTTAATATCCTGGGATGCATTTCATCAGGACCAGGGGACTTGTCTACCTTGAGTCCCATTAGCCTGTCCAGCACTACCCCCCTAGTGATAGTGATTGTCTCAAGGTCCTCCCTTCCCACATTCCCGTGACCAGCAATTTTTGGCATGGTTTTTGTGTCTTCCACTGTGAAGACCGAAGCAAAATAATTGTTTAAGGGGTCAGCCATTTCCACATTTCCCATTATTAAATCCCCCTTCTCATCTTCTAAGGGACCAACATTTACTTTAGTCACTCTTTTCCGTTTTATATATCGGTAAAAGCTTTGACTATCTGTTTTTATGTTTTGCGCAAGTTTACTTTCGTAATCTATCTTTCCTTTCTTTATTGCTTTCTTAGTCATTCTTTGCTGTCGTTTAAAATTTTCCCAATCTTCTCGTTTCCCACTAATCTTGGCCACCTTATACGCATTGGTTTTTAATTTGATACTCTCCTTTATTTCCTCGGTTATCCATGACTGGTTATCCCTTCTCTTACCGCCCTTCTTTTTAACTGGAATATATTGATAGTTACTTTGTAATCGCCACAGATTCTGATGGTGTCGTCTCCCTTGAGGACTGGGACAACAGGACTGGCCCACTCGCTGAACTCGATCGGTGAAATGATGCCCTCTCTTTGCAGCCGGTCTTGCTCAATCTCTACCTTTTCTCTCATCAAGTACGGTACTGCTCTTGCCTTGTGATGGATGCGTCGCGCCCCCGGAATTAGGTGTATCTGCACTTTTGCTCCTTGGAATTTCCCGATGCCTGGTTCGAACAACGAAGGAAATTTATTGAAGACCTGGGCACACGAAGTGTCGTCAGCGGGCGATAGCGCTCGGCAGTCGTCCCAGTTCAAGCGTATCTTTCCCAGCCAGCTCCTGCTGAGCAGCGTGGGACCAGAGTGGTAGCTTGTGCATCGATCCATCATAGGAGACCTTTACGGTAGCACTGCCGATTATAGTTTCGTGCGAACTGGAGTTAAGACTGGTCTTGAGGCCTTGTTGCACCACAACCTTGCGAAAGTCTTTTTGCCCATGATGGACTGGCTCGCGCCCGTGTTCAGCTCCATTGACACCGGGAATCCATTTATTTCAACATTCAGCATTATCGGGGGACAATTAGTGGTGAAAGTGTGCACCCCATGTACCTCTGACTTCTCTATCTGAGGCTCTGGTTCATCATGATCCTCCATGGATCTGTCCTCCTCAGCAACATGGTGGTTTTCAGGTTTAACAGGCTTAGCAGCTCGCCTGCACACTCGTTGGAGGGCTCCCATTGTTCCACAGCCCTTGCAAACGTACTCTTTGAATCGGCATGAATGGAAACGATGATCACCCCCGCAGCGCCAACAAGGTCTTAATGGCCTTGTATTCATCACCCTTGATGATGGACTCTGAGTCATCTGCGGACGTGCAGCTGCAGGTATGTGTGACCTGCCCTGTACATTCCGATTTGAAAATAACACCACTTTGTTCACAGTACTTGTAGCAGCACATATGTGCTGAGAGATTTGCTTCGTATTGTCACTGGTGGCAATGAACGCCTGGGCTATCGCTATGGAGTTACTCAAGGTTGGGGTCTCTACAGTCAAAAGTTTGCGCAGTATGGTTTCGTGGCCAATGCCAAGTGCGAAAAAGTCTCTGAGCATGTGCTCCAAATATCCTTCAAATTCACAATGTCCTGCAAGGCGTCTTAGCTCGGCGACATAACTCGCCACTTCCTGACCTTCAGAACTTTTGTAGGTGTAGGACTGGTACCTCGCCATCAGAACGCTTTCCTTTAGGTTCAAATGCTCTCGGACCAGTGTGCACAAATCGTCGTACAATTTCTCCGTGGGTTTCGCTGGAGTGAGCAGATTCTTCATGAGGCCATACATTGGTGCCCCACAGACGGTGAGGAGGATCGCCCTTCTTTATTTGGCAGTGCTCTCTTCCCCATCTAGCTCGTTGGCCACGAAGTATTGGTTGAGTCGCTCCACAAATCCCAATCATCTCCCTCCGAAAATTTCTCCAGGATGCCTACTGTTCTCTGCATCTTTGGGTTCGCTATCTGTATCTCGTCGCCAGTTGTTGTGCATGGAGAAAGAGTCAGACTGAACACTGTGAGCTCAAAGTAAAGTGTGACCTTAGTCTTTTATTGCAGGTCTCCAGAGTGCCTCTCCAACCTGTGAAGCCTCCTTAAAAACCTGTGCTCCCAAGGGATTATGGGATCCCTTGGGACTCCAAGAGATGAGCCCTCTGGTGGTTGTACAGAGTAAATACAAGTCCACATATATAACAGATAACATTTATGATTTTGTTATACATGTACACTGTGGAAAAATTAGCACCATTCTGACTTAATAGTTTTCATTGCCATTGGCCGCAAAGAAAAATCTCTCATTCTTCTCTACATAAACCTTTACCAAGCTATTTGCAATCATTAGCATTCCCTTTTTTATACTTGCTCTCATTACATCCATTTCAGGTTGCAAGGAAAACTGAAGCTTCGGGCAATAATATGCAAAGAATATGTATCTGCATCTCCTTCTCAGTTTAGTGCAGGGGCCTCAACTATTTGCAATATATATTAATGACTTGGATGAAGGGTAATCTATCCAAGTTTGCTGATGATACAAAAGTGGGAAAGCAAGTTGTGAGGACACAAGAAATCTGCAAAGGGATATAGATAGGCTAAATGGTGGGCAAACATTTGGCAGATGGAGTATAATGTGGGAAATTGTGAGGTTATCCACTTTGGCATAAAAAATAAAAGAGCAAATTATTATTTAAATGGAGAGAAATTACAAAATACTGCAGTACAGAGGGACCTTGGTGTCGTGCATGAAACGAATAACATTAGTATGCAGGTACAGCAAGTAATCAGGAAGGCAAATGGAATGTTGGCCTTTATTGCAAAGGGGATAGAGTATAAAAGCAGAGAAGTCCTGCTACAACTGTACAGTGCATTGGTGAGGCCACACCTATAGTACTGTGTACAGTTTTGGTCTCTTTATTTAAGGAAAAATATACTTGCATTGGAGGCAGTTCAAAGAAGGGAGCACAGTTTCAGAATAAGGGGTCGCCGATTTAGAACTGAGATAAGGAGGAATTTCTTCTCTCAGAGTGTCGTAAATCTGTGGAATTCTCTGCCCCAGAGAGTTGTGGAAGTTGGGTCATTGAATATACTTAAGGTGGAGATAGACAGCTTTTTGAGCAATAAGGGAGTGAAGGGTTATGGGGAGCAGGCAGGGAAGTGGAGCTGAGCCCAAATCAGTCATGATCTTATTAAATGGCGGAGCAGGCTCAAGAGGCCAAATGGCCTACTCCTGCTCCTATTTCTTATGTTATTATGTTCTGTTGCATCTATTCTTCCATCAAAATTTTTACAAGCAGGAAGGTATCCCTCATAATACAACAAAAGACCAAAGTGCTGAAGCAGTGTGCAGATGTAAATTCAAGTTCAGAGGTGAATACTAAATGTACTATATTAGTCAGTCAGTCATCATAATGAGATTGGTTATAATCCCCAAATGACCACACCATTCAATTTCCCTTCTGTCACTCTCAAAACAGTTTGCCCATTTCAGTCACCACCTGAGACAGAACCAACCAACATTTAGCACAGGGGTTAAAGTGAGCCGGAATGGTTCCTTCCGGTTCTTTCAGTGTAACCCTGTTTCTCAGTTGCAGGCATATTTTAGTGCTGTAAAAGCCAGCGAGAAACTAGTCATTACTCAATAATATAAAGGAGTGTGAGGTACAGCATGTACGCGTGTATTGAGACATGGGAAATCAAGGGCAAAAAAGGTCAGCAGAGGAAAACATGTCATGAATTTTGTTTTCTAACGCTTTATTTGGTGCATTTTCCGATATTTTGGAGCCGACAATGAACACAAACATTGCAATTTTTAACCAAGGCATGTTTAGTCATTTTTTTCTGAAAACTAATATATTTGTCATTTGGAAGTGAATTATTTTACTTTCTGTTTTAAAACTTCTTACTCCCAGTAGCAGGAGATAATATATTACTGGGAGGAAAGTAATTTTTAAGTACCTAATAACAAAAAAGTAAATAGGAGATTCAAATTCAGTCTTCTTGACCATTTCAGTTAGGGCTAGGGGCAGCAAATGTATAATTGGGCATGCTCATTCCAAAATTTCACCCCATCCCCACAGTTACTGTCGGTGCATCACTCGAGAGGCCCAGGGTCATGGTTCTCTGAACATTTTGCATTAATACTTTGGAAATGATGCATAATAGTTCATTTTTAACTCATTTATACTTCACATTGATAGTTTTTTAATCTGGAAAAAATTGACATTTGAGGTTTTGACTATCACTTTCCCTTAAGTTACATCAATAGTTACTCTCCTTCTCTAAAACCTGCCTGCTTACACACAGATGCATGCAACTCCCTAAGGACCACTTCACAGAGACACTTTCTAAACCCCTTTCAGCTCATAAAGAGACGAGGGTTAACTCCACAATCAGGTCAAAAAGAATGGTCCATGCTCCTAACACTCACGTGCACACCCATTCTAGTTGAGTGATAGCCTGACCCTGCTAAATTTCACAGGGTCAGCTAATTTACACAATTGAAATACATTTCTTGTCTAATTTTTTCTCAATTGCACAGAATGTTGAGTTATCAGGAGTGTAGCAACACTTAAATGTTTGCTTCACTTTAAAAGGGAGGCAGCTGCTTTATTTTGGAGGCTAACTTACGGGACGGCGTGGTTGAAGGAGCTCGTACAGCGAGGAGAGTCCAGCAGTTTTATTGGGGAAAGTAGCCCTGCAGAAAATATAAATTTTTGGTACACAATGATATAAAGTCAGTGCACAGCACGCATGGCGGGGGATGGCCCATTGTGCGAATGCTGCATTGCTCACCATTTTCTGCAGACCACTAGCAGTTCACAACACACAGTTCTGACACCTGCTCTCATGTTTTGCATATGAAGTGCATGTCGGCCTGGATATTTTTTACTTCTGTCTACAGACTTTATCATCTCCCTCAGTAGGAACTTTCTGTATCATGATTTGAAGCACTGAGTACCACCCTGATCCATGGGCTGTAAAAGAGTTGCATTAAAGGGGAAAAAGTGCATGGTGATCACTTTCGGGTCCTGGGGCTAGATTTTACACTTTTTTGCATGCATAACGCCCACTTAACGTTTTACCACTGAAATGAGGCATAATGCCCAGATATCGCCCATTTAGCTACAAAATGGAAACTGACGCCCATTTTTCAGACACTTATCGCCGAGCGTTATTTTCCCCATGTGCGTAATGCCAGGAGAAAATAATACCGCCAGCCCACTTTTTTGGGGCGGAATCATCAGAATGGGCGAAACCAACGCCCATAATATCGCCCAGCGTTACTTTCCGCACGTAATTAACACCGAGTTTCAATAATACCGACCGCCCACTTTTTTTTGTCGTAAAGATCACATTTGCCGAAACTAACGCCCAGGAGATCGCCCAGTGTCACTTTCACCACCTCACACACATCTCGCCCACAATATCGCTCAGAAAAAGTGGAACTATTCTTACGAATCACAGCGGTGTGGGCGCCATTTTTAAAATTGCAGGTTGCTTCATTCAAAAGGCTACTTCAACTTCGGGGGAGTTTGGATTGATTCTGGAGTTCTTCTCAGGTGAAGTGACCATCTCAACAGACATATTTTCAGACTCTGGATGATTGGGGTTTACTGTAGATGTATTTTAGTGAGGAAATTATTGCTTCTGATCAATCGCTATTATACTTTCATTGCAATGGGGCCAGCCATTTCTCAGCCTGCATCGATTAATACGCAGATGCTGCAGAGTGCAAATGGCTCAATGTCTAATGCACACATTATGTGCCCAATTTAAGATGTGCCGGAATGAGGAGAAGGTCCAGACCATACACACCCCGCACTTACAGGGAGAAGAGGTGTCTGAACACACCTGCCCTCGGAGACTGCGCTTCCACAAAGTGGTGATCAATGAAATATGTGAGCTCATCAGGCCACATATGCAGCCTGCCATCAGGATATCAGTGTCAGTCGGGTCACCGCGGCACTGTCTTTCTACGTGTCCGGTTCCTTTCGGGCCTGTGCGGTCGAGATTTCCCCTCTGTCTCACCATGTCACACATCGCTGCATTAGACAGATCAAAGAGGCCCGGTATGCGCGTGGGGTGGACTTTATCAGCTTCCCCATGACCACGGAGGCTCAAACTGACAGAGCTGGAGCATTCGACCACATTGCTAAGTTCCCCAGGGTGCAGGGAGCATCGTCATGCGGTCACCTTCTCAGGACCCAGAGCTTTTTCGTATCAGAAAAGGATTTCACTCCCTGAAGGTCCAACTAGTTGTTGACCACAACCAGATAATAATGGTCGTGAATGCCAAATGTCCGGGCAGCTTCGATGAGGCTCACGTCCTGCGTAAGAGCGCTGCCCTGACATGTTTAAGAGTCAGCCACAAGGACAATGCTGGATGCTTGGTGACAACTGATATGGCCTAGACACCTGGCTGATGACCCCCTGTGAGACACCCACACCGAAACCGAGAAGTGATACAACCAGAGCCACAGAGACATATGCAATGTGCTCCAGAAAACAATAACTCTGTTTAAGCAGCGCTTTAGATGCCTGGACCACTCAGGAGGGGAGCTACAATACAACCCTGAGCAAGTAGCTAAATTCGTGGTCGTGTGCTTCATGCTGCACAACCTGGTTATCAGGAGGGGCCAAGAATTGCCAGAAGGGACTGATGGTCCAACTCAGGAGAGACAGGAAGAGGAGGACGAGGGGCTAACCTATGGCCAGACAATCAGGCTGACTATGCAATCATGCCCAAACCCCCCTCCAGACCACAGGAAAGGGCCCGTGGTGGCTACATAGCTGCAAGACTCTTATGTCAGGAGCTTATAACTGAACGATTTGCCTCAAAGAACGTTGCTGTGAGTGACAACACTGACGCATTGCTGTGTGTGTGCAGCTCAGACATCAATGATGGGCATCACCTTGGTGCCAGTTAAAGTTTAAGTTGATTCAAGTTAAGTTTTATTTAACCCTTTCATGTTAAGGAATCACCAGTGTGTAACGGTCCAGCTATCTGAGACAATGTGCAACAAGATTATGTTGAATAAAATTAATTTTATATGACTATTGGTCTGAAATCATAAGTATCATGGGCAAAAACACCCCACCCCGAACCACACCCTACTTTTTCAACCATTAACATCAATCAAATGGTCAACATGTCCAGCGACACAGAATACAAATGCAAAGCAGGAGGGTGGCCCCCTCACCCCATACATTACAACAAATTGCATACACCGAGAGGGAGATATAACACAGCCATCACGTGCGGACATGCACCTCACTTTCCTTCCCCTCCTCGCTCTACGCCACCTGCCGAAGAGCTCCTCAGGTGGTGCCTCATTGAGGGGGATGAAGGCAGACGCGGTGGTTGGATGGGTACGGGAGCAGGGGGTGCCAAGGGGGGCACATTCTTGGATCCAGAAGCAGGATCTTGGTCCTGCCTCTTATCTTTCATTTGCAGTGGTGGTGCGGAACCTAGGGGTGGAGTGCCGTGCTCCGGGACCACTGGGAGGCCTGAGCCAGCAGTGTTCCTGGCTATCGCCTCTAGGGCCTCTGCTATCCGCGGAATGTACTCAGTCATGGTGGCCAGCTGCCCTACAATGCATCAAGGATCTGGTCACCAATGCCTACTGTAAAGTCCTTATTCTACAGTATGAAACCACACGAGGCACATTCTGGGGACAAGGTCACTCTGTGACCTTAACTCTTTATTCACAAGACTCCAAAGACGATGACTCTGTGTGGGACCTCCCTTTTTATACCTGTGTGATCAGGTAAGGAGTGTACCCCACAAGTTCACCCCTTGTGGTCAAGGTGTGCATTTAGGTTGAGTGTATACAGTAATACAGTGGTGTTACATTGTGGTTACATACATGATATCACCTCCCCCCCAAAGTCTTATTGGGATCATAGGTTTAGTCTTTCAGGTGGTCTGTACTCCCTCGTGGAGCGCCGCAGTTGGAGCTCTGGTTGTTGGACACTGACGTGAGTGTCTGTCACCTGTGGTGATTCCGGCCTGAACGCAGGGACTGTGCATTCTTCAGATTGCTCTTGTTGCTCGTTCACTGGCGGTGTTGTGAGCTCCATTTCATGGTCTTCTTCAGGTTCCTCCGTGTCGATGCTGAACCTTTTTTTTTACTTGGTCCAGATGCTTACGGCATATCTGACCATTGTTGAGTTTTACCACGATGACCCTATTCCCCTCTTTGTCAATTACAGTGCCCTCAAGCCATTTGGGCCCCATGGCGTGATTGAGGACAAATAGAGGATCATTTATTTCTATACATCTCCCCCTCGAATTACAGTCATGGTACTCGTTTTGTGACTTGCGCTTGCCCTCAACTATGTCGGTCAGGACTGGGTGAATGAGGGACAACCAAATTTTGAGTGTTCGTTTCATTAGTAGCTCTGTTGGCGGGACCCACGTGAGCAAGTGCGGTCGGGATCTATAGGCCAGCAGGAGATGCGATAGGCGGCATTGTAGGGAGGGTCCTTGAATCCTGAGCATACCTTGCTTAATGATTTGGACCGCACATTCCGCCTGGCCGTTGGAAGCCGGCTTGAACGGCGCAGCCCTGATGTGGTCGATGCCATTGCCCGACATAAGTTCTCGGAATTCATAGCTTGTGAAACATGGGCCATTATCACTAACCAGGATGTCCGGCAAGCCATGGGTTGCAAAGATTGCATGTAGGCTTTCCACGGTGGTGGATGGCATGCATGAATTCAGAATGATGCACTCGATCCATTTCGAGTACGCATCTACCACAATAAGGAACATTTTTCCCATGAATGGGCCCACGTAGTCAACATGAATGCGTGACCATGGCCTGGTGGGCCAGGACCACAGGCTGAGCAGGGCCTCCCTGGGGGCATTACCGAGCTGGGCACATGTCGTGCACCTGCGAACACAGTGTTCCAGATCTGAATCAATTCCAGGCCACAAACGTGTGACCGGGCAATGGCCTTCATCAGCACAATGCCTGGGTGCTCGCTGTGGAGTTCCCTGATGAATGCCTCCCTGCCCTTCTGGGGCATAACTACCCAGCTGCCCCATTGTAGGCAGTTGGCTTGGATGGAGAGCTCATCCATCCGTCTGTGGAACGGTCTGACCTCCTCAGGACACATTTTTTAATCAGGGCTAAGAGGGAATCTCTGTTTGTCCAGATTTTGATCTGGTGGGCTGTGATGGGGGAGCCTGCGCTGTCAAAGACATCGACATCCATGACCATCTCGGCGCTTTGCTCCGCTGCCCCCTCGGTGGTGGCCAGTGGAAGCCTGCTGAGCGCGTCAGCGCAATTTTCAGTGCTGGGCCAGTGCCGGATGGAGTAGTCATAAGCAGCCAGCATGAGAGCCCATCGCTGTATGCGAGCTGATGCGTTGGCATTGATAGCCTTGCTGTCTGACAACAGGGATGTTAATGGCTTGAGGTCCATCTCTAATTCAAACTTCCTACCAAAGAGGTACTGATATATTTTTTTTACACCATAGACACATGCAAGCGCTTTCTTCTCGACCATCCTATATCCCCGTTCTGCTTGAGAGAGCGACCTGGAGGCATAAGCCACAGATTGTAGTTGACCCTCAGCATTGCCCTGCTGCAACACGCACCCAACCCCATAGGACGATGCATCACATGTCAGAACCAATTTTTTACAGGGGTCGTACAGGGTCAACAACTTGTTTGAACAAAGTAGATTTCGCGCGCGATCAAAAGCCCGTTCCTGACAGTCCCCCCAAAACCAATCGCAACCCTTACGCAGGAGCATGTGCAGCGGCTCCAACAATGTGCTCAAGTTTGGCATAAAGTTCCCGAAATAGTTCAACAGTCCCAGGAATGAACGCAGCTCCGATGTGTTGCGGGGCCTGGGTGCTCGTCGAATCGCCTCTGTTTTGGATTTGGTGGGCCGAATCCCATCTGCAGCAACCCTTCTGCCCAGAAACTCAACCTCAGAAGTTAAGAACACACATTTAGACTTCTTGAGTCACAGGCCTACCCGGTCCAGTCGGCGTAGCACCTCCTCCAGGTTGTGGAGGTGTTCCTCGGTGTCACGACCCGTGATGAGGATGTCGTCCTGGAATACGACCGTTCCAGGAATGGATTTAAGCAGGCTTTCCATGTTTCTTTGAAAAATCGCGGCCGCTGATCGAATTCCAAACGGGCACCTGTTATAAACGAACAGTCCCTTGTGCGTGGTGATGGTGGTCAGTAGTTGAGATTCGTCGGCCAGTTCCTGGGCCATATAGGCTGAAGTGAGGTCCAACTTGGTGAACAGCTTGCCGCCTGCCAGCGTGACGAAGAGGTCCTCTGTTCTCGGGAGCCGGTATTGATCTTGTAGGGACACCCGATTGATGATGGCCTTGTAGTCGCCACAGATCCTGACAGAACCATCCGCTTTTAGGACGAGAACGATGGGGCTCGCCCAGTCGCTGAATTCAACAGGCGAGATGATGCCCTTTCTCAACAGCCGGTCCAATTCGCTCTCGATCTTTTCCCGCATCACATACGGCACTGCTCTGGCTTTGTGGTTCACTGGCCTGGCATCCGGGGTGATGTGTATCACTACTTTAGTGCCTTTGAAAGTCCCGACGCCAGGTTGGAATAGTGAATCGAATTGTTGTAGGACTTGTGAGCACGAACTTCGCTCCACAGATGACATTGCGTGAACATCCCCCCATTTTCAGTTCATCTCGGCTAACCAACTCCTCCCCAACAGTGCAGGACCATTGCCCGGGACAATCCAGAGCGGCAGCCGATTCACTAACCCATTGTGTGTGACAGCCAACATTGCACTGCCTAGCACCGGAATGATTTCTTTAGTGTAAGTCCGTAATTGTGTGTCAATACGTGCTAATTTGGGTCTACTGGCTTTGAGTGGCCATAGCTTCTCAAATTGCTGAACACCCATGAGTGACTGGCTGGCCCCAGTGTCCAGCTCCATGCGTACAGGGATACTGTTTAATAAAAGCCTCATCATCATTGGTGTCATTTCGGTGTATGAACTGTGAATATTCGCCACATGGACCCGCTGAACCTCGGCGTCCATCGATTTGCCCCAAAAGTCATCCTACCTCAAAGAACCCTCTTCTGGTCCATCCGCCTCATATATTAGTCTGGTTGCAGGCTTCCTGCACATTCGAGCTAAGTGGCCACTGAGATTGCAGTTCCTGCAGACAAACTGTTGAAATCTGCAAGATCCAGCTGAGTGTTTTCCCCCACACCTCCAGCATGAGTTAAAGTTTCCATTGTTGGGAACAAAGGGACTATGGCCAGGCATTCCGCGCTGACTGTCCCTTTGACTGCTCTTAAGTACCCTATTAGTGGGTGTCAATGGCCCATCCCGGGCCATATTGTCCACTGTGATGGCGTGAATGTCCATTCAGCCTGCCATTGTCTCTGTTGGAGTCCTACTCTGGGGTCTATTGCTGCCTGGGGAGTGTCGGACTGCCCCTGCCTGCCTGCAGGACTCTGAGTCGCATTGATGATGTTGACTCCCTGATCCATTGCCGCGTTAGAGGCAGAATTGCGCGAGTATATTATTTTCGTCTCTTCCTCCCCCACCGTGAAAGTTTGAGCTATCAATGCCGCCGCTTCCAAGGTCAAATCCTTGTTCTCAATTAATTTGCAGAAAATTCCCGCATGACCGATGCCCTCAAAAAAGAAGTCCCTTAGCATCTCCCCTGACAGGCATCTGTGAACTTACAGAGGCTGGCCAAATACTGGAGCTCCGCTACGAAGTCCGGTATGCTCTGTCCTTCACAGCATCAGTGGGTGTAGAATCTGTATCGGGCCATATGTATGCTACTCGCCGGATTGAGGTGCTCCCTGATCAATTTGCTAAGTTCTTCAAAGGTTTTGTCCGCCGGCTTTACGGGTGCTGGTAAGTCCTTCATGATCGCGTAAGTCTTTGGTCCGCAGCTGGTCAAAAGATGAGCCCTTCGCTTGTCGGCCGCTGCATCCCCAGCCATTCTTTCGTAACAAAATCGTCCCAGTCTTCCCCAACACAATACTGTTCCTCTGTGCTACCGGTGGCCATTCTCGTGGGTCATGAATTCCCGTTTCTCGTCGCCAATGTAAAGTCCTTACTCTACAGCATGAAACCACGCGAGGCACATTCTGGGGGTGACCTTAACTCTTTATTCACAGGACTCCAAAGATGATGACCCTGCGTGGGACCTCTCTTTTTATACCTGTGTGATCAGGTAAGGAGTGTCTCCCACAAGTTCACCCCTTCTGGTCAAGGTGTGCATTTAGGTTGAGTGTATACAGTAATACAGTGGTGTTACATTGTGGTTACATACATGACACCTACAGTCCTCCTGGACAAATGTACCATCTCTCAACTCTCATGTGGCACTCATGGAAAAGACCTGCCACGTCGATGAAACCTCCGCGGGGTCGGAGCCGACCTGGGGATAAATGGGGTTCCCTGTGGCGAGGTGCTTGAGCCTGGTACCTCCAGAGTAGAGGTGGGAATGACCGGAGGAGCCCTAGATGTCCTTGGGGTGTAATGGCTTCTGGAGTGTGGTGATGCAGGTTCCTCGAAGTCCGCGCTCTCATCCGTAGAGAACAGACCCAGCGGATTGACGGGCGAGAATCGGAGCTCCTCAGCACCAGATGTAGGATCGTCCGGCGAGCCCAGCCCCGTGCCCCCACCTTCTGGCCTCTGTGGTCTTGCCTGGGGCCGCGCTGCTGGCTGAGCTGCAAAACACAAATTAGGTTATTAGAGGAGAAGGAGGTGCTAGGGTCACACGGTGATTCCAGCGCTACACACAGTAAAAGCACCACTGCTATCAAAATCATCACAGACATCACATTTCATGACCATCAACATATTTGCATTGCAATGATTTTCATTAGGCCAGCATTATTTATAGAACAATTTTAGAAATCATCTATCATATATTTGATTGTTCGGAAAACAGTGACTATTGACTTTACATTATGCAATGGTGTAAACTTCACTCACATCACATCACTTCAGGGTTTGCAGATGTTTACATGGCCATCTGGGTGTGCTTCCCCACGAGTGTGTGCGCCCACTCCTCCAACTCAATGATGTCGCTAGGAACTGGTGGCCCCCCACCCGTTCACCTCTGCACGGACCTCACCGTCGATAGCTTCTTCTGTAAAGGTAACAGGACGACATGGCATGAGATCATTGCATGATATCATTGCTGGGTACTGTCACAGAGACTGATAAAACACATAACCGACAGATGTAATCATGACTATTATGATAATTATCATTCTTTACCTAAAGACGTACACCGTGACCGCAGGCTTTGACTACAACATTCCTGGTAAAAGTGAAAGACTTCACATCTGACGATAGTCACTCATGACTCTTACAAATCAAATTATATAAATACATACGTACATGTAAATAAATGTAATACTTACTCTTGCAGATCCGACAAGGTCGTTCCATCATTTGCGGCATTGGTTGCCCTCATGCACCTCGTTGGTCGTCGACGAGACCACCTCTGCTATCTCAGCCCAAATCTTCTGGTAGGCCTTTGGGGTGGGCTTCCCACGCCCTCCCTGTGTCAAATCACCCCAGCGTAACTCGACCTCCTGCAGGAGGGAGGCATTTGCCTCGTCTGAGAACCTCCTTGCTCTTTTGCACCCTCCAATGTGCTCCTCTCCCAGCTCACTGCTCTCTCCAGCGTCAGTCTCCACAGTGTGCTGTGTTGCCTCCTCCGCTCCCTCCATTATAGGCACCAAATTCGGGCAAATATCTGGCTGGTAACAGCTAATTTTTTTTGCTCAATTTGCTTAAAGCTCAAAACTCTCCTTCCTTCCTCCCAAAGCAGCCACATCACACCCACACACACCTTCACTCCCTCTCAGCTCACTCTCTATCTGTCTCTTCTTCTGCACATGTCATGATGACCCTTGACCTCCTGTATCGTGGGAATTGAGCATTGCCACACTGTTGCTAAGGACGGCGACACTTTATGGCAGTAGCTCAGAGAGATTTAACGCTACCGCCCATTTCTTATCACTCGCAGTAATGCCCAATTTCAAAAATGGAGACGAGGGGCTTTGAGAATGGGCGACAAGCCGACGATCTGAAAACCCATTTTTACCACCCACGCCGGGTAAAATCTAGCCCATTGACTTTCTGATGGGCAGCGGCATTGTCAATGAACAGCAGCACTTTATGGCATTGTGATTACAGTTTTCCATCCTACAATCTGATTCATTCATTCCAGATGCCTCTGGTTATCCAAGCTTTTATGTTGTTCCTGTATATTACCGGCAGCGTCTTTACATTTTTAAAACATCTGGGATTCTCTGCTTTACCAACTAAAATAAAGGGCAGACAATCAGTTCCATCCATGTTTCCTCCTATTGGAAGAACAACTCGCTCTTTGCTTTGTTTATTGCCAGTACAGGCATCACCAGCAATGGTCAGAGTTTTTTTTAGCAAAGAGCTGATCAAAAGGTCCAGTTTTGTCAATGCTACAAACCTCTTGGATTGTAGTTCTGTGTAAGAGATAGAAGAACATTCATCAGCTCCGTGCTGGTCACCTCGATGTTAACCCCACCCTTTGCGCCGACAACTACCATAAATCTAAAACCATATCGCTGCTTAAAGCGATCTAGCCACAAAACAGTGCCCAAAACTGCATGCCATACTTCTAACTGTGGCCTAATCAATATTTTGTAAAGCTGTATCATTCCTTCTTTACCCTTGTACTCTATGGGGTGAATTTCTGCAAGGGTTCATCAGTTCATTCACCACAACGTCTGCGGAAGAGCTGTAGAATCTCAAGAAAAATGGGGTTTTCACCACTCATCTCACTAACTCATGGGCTGCTTCTTTCCTTTTCTCCTCTGATAATATTTTATGACTATTTATTTCAGTTATGCCTTCTGCTTCTATTCCAACAGTTTCATTCATCCTGTTCTCCCTCTCTCGCCTCAAACTTAGACTTTTCCCACCTCCCTGTCATATTAATTTACATGCTCCCCAGTTTTTAAGATAATGCAGGTAAGTGGTGGGCTTCTCCACACTACCTGTCATTGGCTGAAAGTTGCTTGGCACTAGCCCCTAGTAAAATGTAGTAATCTTTGATGCTCGGAAAAGCAGCTCCTCAAAGACCTGGATCTTTTTAAGCCAAGGAGGGACATGAGTTGACCTGTAGTCAGCAGGTTACTGCTCCTCCTGTACCACCAATGTCATCTTCACCTGTTTCCTCCTCCAACACCATGTTCACCCTCCTCAATCTCACTATTGAATTATCCCAGATGTTTATAGTTGTGCTTTGCCGTGAGAAACGGTGTGTACTGTGAGCTAAAAGATTCCTCCAAGCCCCTCACCCTGAACTCTTTTACGTGTTACACCCGGTTACAGTGGTGCCTTGATGCAAATACATCAAATGCAGTTTTCCACTAAATGAATGACATGGAATTATTGCTCAATATATGATTTGATAGCAGTCAGTGAGTGAAGATGATAAAAAAAAGCAGGAGGAGTTTGTACAGATTCAAAGCTAGACTTCTGATTTCACCTATGCTCTATTCATTGTCTCTCTGCCCTTGATCTCTATGACAGTCTATCAAAGTGGGTCAAATGATGGAGGTTGGGAAATCTGCTTCCCATGTGACACGTCTCCAGCTTGTGATGTGCTTATCCTGCATAGTTGAATAGGTGAGAAATTGACATTCCTAGAAGTTTATACAGTGATACTCATGTCAGCGCACAGCCTATAGTGGTCGTTAGTACTTGAACATGAGTCTAGAACTAGGGGTCATTGTCTCAGGATAAGGGGTCCACCATTTAGCACTGAGATGAGGAGAAATTTCTTCACACAGAATGCTGTGAATCTTTGGAATTCTCTAACCCAGAAGGCTGTGGATGCTCAATCATTGAGAATATTCAAGACGGAGATCGATAGATTCTTGGGCACTAAGGGAATCAAGGGATATGGGGATAGGATGGGAAAATTGAGTTGGTGTCGAAGTTCAGCCATGATCTCATTGAATGGTGGAGCAGGCTTGAGGGGCCATATGGTCTTCTAATGCTCCTATTCCTTATGTTATGTTATTTTTAACATGCATCCTGCAGGACATTTGTCAGGGGGACCGGAATGTGAGGATATGAGGGAAGAAGCATGTAAAAAGGAAAGGAGCTGCTGTAAAGAATAGTGCGCTGTATGATAAACATACATAGGTAACATTCAAAGTACTGTAAGACTATCTGGGAGGGAGGTAACTCTAAATATCATGCATGTGTAAGAGATAAAGTCCCATTCAGTTACAGCGGGTGTATTGGTTTTCACGTGATTTTGTCACTATATGCAGTGAACGATAAGTAACCAACATGTTTTTTTAAAACAGGAAATCTCAATTAGCGAAAGCAAAATAATCTCACTTAGCAACTGCCTTTCCTAATTGTCAGCAGTTGCAGCCAAAATCTCTTCACTAAGGTAATCGCATTTTAACGAGGTGTGAACAGCTGATTGAAGCTGCTTCAAGACACAATTCTGCCTGAAATCAGCAGAGCCATTTAATCATTAAGTACAACACAGGAGATTAACAAAGTGTGAGCAGCTGATTGAACCTGCTTGAGGACCCCATGTTGAGTGAAATCACCAGAGCCGTTTAAAGCATTACGTAGAGGATAAGTACTTTTGGAGCTGTACAAATATATATTAATAAAAGTAACTAAACATATAAATTCATATATAAATACAAGTTGTTGAAATAGTTGGAATACATTATAAGCACCACCTTTGTAATTGACTGCGATGGTAATGAAAATGGTTAGTTGTTGAGATTAAGTTATCTCTAATCTTTCAAATAATCAGGATCGAGTGCAAACCAATATGGTGGGTATATTGTGTTTAATCGGAGTTTAAGATGGAATATAACACACTAGTTATACAGCAAAAACATACGCCATGACAAATAGCTGGTACTGGACCCAATCGGACAGATGGCTAGCATATGCGAACAGAGGACCCTCTCGTCTCACGTGTCTCTCTCTCCCTTCTTGAACTGCCCCTGAGTGTTAGATTGAAGCTAGCATTAACTCCACTCTCAGGAATGCTTACTCCACTGTCTGTGCTAAGGGCTCTTTAGGTCTCCCTTTTATTCTCTTTTTAGTGGTAGGACTGGGGTAGAATATGGACAGGACCATTTAACCTATAGAGGTTCCCCTTAAAACAAGGTGCCAAATGGTATGTCGAGTTCTTCGTCTAAACTTACAGATGAAGACCCTCCCTCCAGGGGTCCTATGCTTTCCTCTCACATCTTTCTTGTTTAAAAATTTTGAAGGCCTCTTATCTCGACTGTCCAATCCTCCCTTGTGAGAGTCTCTTACCTCATACTCATTTTCCAGGAAAATGAAACTTAAGCAGTTCCAGTAAACATAACTTATATATTAACCCCTTACTTGTCTTGAGCTCTAATGCAATAATTTAAACACAGTATTTTTTGCATCACAGTTTCATTTGCATAACCATTTAAGTATCCCTAATTTCTAACATAGCGCCACTTGCTTGATATTGGTGGGTGCCTATGCTAAGTGTGGACAGTGTAGATGGTGGAAACTGTATTACAAAGAAATGCGCCTGCGTCTATTTGCAACACAAGGGCTGGAATCTTACCAGCACAGCGAGTGCAAGTTTGGAGGCAGGCCTGCTGTCAAAATGGTCACGATTGACAGTGGGGCAGAAGTCGGTTCTGAACCTGTCTCCTTGTGAATTTCCCAAGTGCCAGCTCTGCCTGCAGATTGCAGACCACTCACTAAGCGGTGTGTCCGGCAATTGAGACAGTTAAGAAGCTGCTTAAAACTTTTAGCAGAATTTTTCCAGGTCATAACCATTTTACCAAGTTTTTTACAAGGTTGACATCCCTCGGAGATCATGTTAGGTAAGTGTGTCGGGTTCTCAACAACTCTGAATTGGTTTGACTAGTTGACAGCTGCAGAAGTGGTATAAAAGCTACAATTTCACAGCTGTTTAATTTCCAATCAAAGAAGCTGGAGCCTTCAGGATTTGGAATAAACGTTTCAGCTTTATGGATGTTTGAAGTGTTTGCAGTGAACTCTCTATTCAGTGTCACCTCCTTGGAGCAACCTATCTCACCATTGACAGATCGCTTCTGTCATCTCAACTTCACCTGCCATCTATTCCATCAGCATCTGTGCCCTTGAAAAAATCTCACCTTGGTCCACAGCATTCCACCACGATCCGCCCCAACAATAACATCACCAGGCACACCAGCATCACCAACAAAAACATCAACCTTCTCCGCAATCATCTGATGCTACACAGGGCACAGGCCATCAGCACCCGACCACATTGCTACCTGGGACACCAGGGATGGCCTCACTGTGGTCACATTTACTTCATTTGATGCTGCACACCCTGACTGACTCATGATGCGCAAGGTTGGCACCATCCCACAACAAGATCACAAAGCAACCCTACAATGCCCAACCCATTACTTTCACACTCCTCACCATTGGGGGATACCATTATGTCTCATCATTCACTGCAACAACTAAACCACACCCAATGGTGCACACAAGAAGGCAAAGTGTTGAAAGTAAAGATTTCAATGTTTGACAACACATTAGCAGAAACTTAACATCAGCATTGGCAATTACACCCAAGTGCCTACCCTTGTGTGTTGTTAGTTAGTATGATTGGACAAGGTGAGTGTGAGGGGTGGCTCATGAGATGGAGATGTGATAAAGTAGATAGAGGAAGAGGGGTGGATGGAAGTGCAAGGCAAGTTGGCGTAGGGTAGGGAAAGAAGAGTGATCGGGGTGTGATTAGTGGCACAGCAGGATGAGGTTGAGTGTTGCTTTGCAATAATGTTTTGTGATCTACTGAAAGGTTTGTCAGATCCTTCTGATGACAACTCCACTTGTGCCCTCCGGTACAATGTGCAACCAAGTTGCGTTGGTGTCCTGGAGAGGTTTTTTCCACCCATGGGAAGGGAAGAGAAACTCCATGCATGCTATAACTCCCTCCATAGTCATATGGGGGGATTCATGGGAGGGCCTGGGTGCAGCAGTGCACCTTTTTGCAGTGCTTTTCAGTGTTTGCTCTTGACATCAAGGCAGTATTTGACCGAGTGTGGTATCAAGGAGCCCTAGTAAAACTGAAGTCAGTGGGTATCAGGTGGAAAACACTCCACTGGCTGGAGTCATACCTAGCACAAAGGAAGATAGTTCTGGTGGTTGGAGGTCAATTATCACAGCCCCAGGACATCACTGCAGGAGTTCCTCAGGGCAGTGTGCTAGGCCCAACTATCTCCGGCTGCTTCTTCAATGACCTTCCGCCATCATATGGTCGGAAGTGGGAATGTTCGCTGATGACTGCATAGTGTTCAGTGCCATTCACAACTCATCAGATAATGGAGCAGTCCATGCCTGCATGCAACAATTTCTGGACAACATTCAGGCTTGGGCTGATAAGTGGCAAATAACATTCACGCCACACAAGTGCCAGTCAATGAATATCTCCAACAAGCGAGAGTCTAACCGCCGCCCCTTGACATTCAACGAATCCCTCACCATCAACATCCTGGGGGTCACCATTGACCAGAAACGTAACTGGACCAGCCACATGAATACTGTGGCACCAAGAGCAGGTCAGAGGCTAAGTATTCTGTGACGAATGTCTCACCTCCTGACTCCACAAAGCCTTTCCACCATCTACAAGGCACAAGTCAGGAGTGTGATGGAATACTCTCCATTTGTCTGGACGAGTGCAGCTCCAACAACATTCAAGAAGCTCGACATCATCCAAAACAATGCAGCCCGCTTGATTGACACCCCATCCACCACTTGAAACATTCACTCCCTCCATCACCGGTGCACCGTGGCTGCAGTGTGTACCATCGACAAGATGCACAGCAGCAACTCACCAAGGCTTCTTCGGCAGCAACTCCCAAACCCGCAACCTCTACCACCTAGACGGACAAGGGCAGCAGGCACATGGGAACACCATCACCTCCATGTTCCCTTCCAAGTTACACACCATTCTGATTTGTAAGTATATCACCATTCCTTGATTGTCACTGGCTCAAAATTCTGGAACTCCCTCCCTAACAGCATTGTGGAGTAACTTCGCTACGCGGACTGCAACGGCTCATCACCACTTTCTCAAGGACAATTAGGGATGGGCAATAACTGCTGGCCTTGCCAGCAATGCCCACACCCCATGAACAAATTTTTAAAAACCTCAATGCTGCAGAACACTGACAGCACAACTGTGAAAATCTTTGTGGGCATGATCCCTTAAAGGAAATCGGCTGATAATGTGTCATCAGATGATGTCATCAAACCCGCTTCCTTTTAATTGGCCGGGAACCTTGCAGGGTGGGTTTAAGAAGCCCAATCTAGGGAAAGTTGTGGGGGAAGCTGATATGGAGCCAGGAACAGGGTCGTTTCCCGCCTCAGACATTGCCGGCCACTCTCCTGCCTCGGTAGGAATAATCGAGCCCCAGATTTCTGATTTGGAGGACAAGACACAGCCAACAACAGATTTTTGATTGTTCCCTTTGGAGGCAACAGTTTGTCTGATAGTTATAATTTGATTCTGCCTGCTGTGGACACCCCTGCAATGTATCATTTGATCCAGTCTTGCTACACTACAGAATGTGGATGTATGGTTAACTTTGTGAAGATCCTCTGTTAATAGTATTCTGCAGTTGTAATTAGAGTTGGCATAGAGGTTATTAAACTTATTTCAGTGTTGTAGCTACATTGCTGATACAATTGATATTGATGACTGTGGCTATGTCCTGCAATTCTGCATTAACCATTTATGTGCTCCCTCGACCATGGCCAGCAAAATGTAAATCTTCCAACTTGCACAATGCTCCGGCAAGATTGCAATCGCTCTTTTCATTCCTTCAGGTCTTAGAAACATAGAAACATAGAAAATAGGTGCAGGAGTCGGCCATTCGGCCCTTCGAGCCGACATCGCCATTCAATGAGTTCATGGCTGAACATGCAACTTCAGTACCCCATTCCTGCTTTCTCGCCATACCCCTTGTTCCCCCGAGTAGTAAGGACTACATCGAACTCATTTTTGAATATATTTAGTGAATTGGCCTCAACAACTTTCTGTGGTAGAGAATTCCACAGGTTCACCACTCTCTGAGCGAAGAAGTTTCTCCTCATCTCGGTCCTAAATGGCTTACCCTTTATCCTTAGACTGTGACCCCTGGTTCTGGACTTCCCCAACATTGGGAACATTCTTCCTGCATCTAACCTGTCTAAACCCGTCAGAATTTTAAACGTTTCTATGAGACCACCTCTCATTCTTCTGAACTCCAGTGAATACAAGCCCAGTTGATCCAGTCTTTCCTGATATGTCAGTGCGGTCATCCCGGGAATCAGTCTGGTGAACCTTCGCTGCACTCCCTCAATAGCAAGAATGTCCTTCCTCAAGTTAGGAGACCGAAACTGTACACAATACTCCAGGTGTGGCCTCACCAAGGCCCTGTACAACTGTAGTAACACCTCCCTGCCTCTGTTCTCAAATCCCCTTGCTATGAAGGCCAACATGCCATTTGCTTTCTTAACCGCCTGCTGCCTGCTGTACCTGCATGCCAACCTTCAATGACTGATGTACCATGACACCCAGGTCTCATTGCACCTCCCCTTTTCCATTCAGATAATAGTCTGTCTTTCTGTTTTTACCACCAAAGTGGATAACCTCACATTTATCCACATTATACTTCATCTGCCATGCATTTGCCCACTCACCTAACTTATCCAAGTCACTCTGCAGCCTCATAGCATCCTCCTCGCAGCTCACACTGCCACCCAACTTAGTGTCATCCGCAAATTTGGAGATACTACATTTAATCCCCTCGTCTAAATCATTAATGTAAACAGCTGAGGCCCCAGCACAGAACCTTGCGGTACCCCACGAGTCACTGCCTGCCATTCTGAAAAGTACTCATTTACTCCTACTCTTTGCTTCCTGTCTGCCAACCAGTTCTCAATCCACGTCAGCACACTATCCCCAATCCGATGAGCTTTAACTTTGCACATTAATCTCTTGTGTGAGACCTTGTCGAAAGCCTTCTGAAAGTCCAAATACACCACATCAACTGGTTTTCCCTTGTCCACTCTACTGGAAACATCCTCAAAAAATTCCAGAAGATTTGTCAAGCATGATTTCCCTTTCACAAATCCATGCTGACTTGGACCTATCATGTCACCTCTTTCCAAATGTGCTGCTATGACATCCTTAATAATTGATTCCATCATTTTACCCACTACCGATGTCCGGCTGACCGGTCTATAATTCCCTGTTTTCTTTCTCCCTCCTTTTTTAAAAAGTGAGGTTACATTGGCTACCCTCCACTCCATAGGAACTGATCCAGAGTCTATGGAATGTTGGAAAATGACTATCAATGCATCCGCTATTTCCAAGGCCACCTCCTTAAGTACTTTGGGATACAGACCATCAGGCCCTGGGGATTTATCGACCTTCAATCCCATCAATTTCCCCAACACAATTTCCAGACTAATAAGGATTTCTCTCAGTTCCTCCTTCTTACTGACCCCCTCAGCGGTACATGATTATCTAACCATCAATCGGCAAGTTCCAGTTAAAGAGATTATTGACACCTTTAGCTTGTCTACATGGTGCAAATTAGGCTGAACCTTAGGTGATCAGCCATGATCATATTGAATGGTGGTGCAGGCTCGAAGGGCCAAATGGTCTACTCCTGCACCTATTTTCTATGTTTCTATATTTCTATGAACCCAAAAATAGTGATGGGTTCGATGCACTAACTTTGAGTCTGTGCTAAGAATGCACAGCCCAATGTACACCTGAGCAGAGCCCTCAAATGAAAATTGGGGCTTGTGTCAACAGTTAGAAGCGAATGACAAATAGTTGTTTTTTTAATAGTGATTTATATATGGTATGTCTGACTGACCTGATTGCTGTGGCAGTTTTGCAGTTACCTAGGAAATGTGTGTGGAGATATGTACTTTGTATAAGTATCTCTTTCCTTAGTCATCTGACAGTACTATTTGATTTATTAAGAATGTGAGTTTAATTGATCTGATTTCGTTATTAGTTTATAGAAAATCAATACCTTCATCGTCGCTAGGTCAAAATCCTGGAACTCTCTCCCTAACAACACTGTGGAAGTACCATCACCACACAGACTGCAGCGGTTCAAGGAGGTGGCTCACCACCATCTTCTCAAGGGCAATTAGGGATGGGCAATAAATGCTGGCCTTGCCAGCGACGCCCACATCCCAGGAATGAATAATATATCAGACCTGCTTCATTTTGTTAGTGGTACTCTGGACTAACTGTTATGCCTCCAAGGTAATCATTTCTGTGGCTGTTTGGGAAGGCTTAAGAAGGCTGTATGTTCAAAGCAGCCATTGTTTTAGGAAGCAGTGCATTCACAGTTTAATTTCTTTACCGAGTTTTAACCTGCAAAGTGTTTCTTCCACTAGTGGTAGAACCTTTAGCTTTTACGACTGTGTACAATGGAATTCTCTTCCTGAAACTTACTACATATGTTCTCATCATCAAAGCCTTATCAAAACCTATCCCTTTGTCCATGCCTTCGATCATCTTCCCATACCTCTCCAAATTCTGCGTCAGTGACAGATCCACCTCCTTGGGAAATTTCACTACATCTAACGTGCCGTGTTAGTGCAAATTGTAGTGGTCATTTTATTAACTCCATGACTGACTTATCAAGACATGTAAAGCTTTGTACCAAAGCAATCCTGTGAAATTAGCATTTCATCTTCACTGAGGATACTTTCAGGATGCTGGTCAATAATGTCTGGAGGAAGAGAGGTAAGAGGCAGCTCCTATGATATAATAGGAGCTATTAAAGTACCCTTTGGCAATGTAACATTTCCTGTCAAAGTGAAAGAAAAATATTAGATGAATTATTGTATTTCAATATATCACATGGTATAATATAACTTCTTGCCTAATCACATGGTACAATATATTAAAACCTGTGTTTTCCAGGAGTCTGCTATCCTATTTGTCCAGCTCCCGGCTCCCATCTTACTCTGCAAATCCAACATAAATTTCTCCTTCTCCACATGCCTCTTATTCCTATTCCAGTCAGCCCGTTCTGCGCCTTTGCTCTATTCCTTGCTCTTGCCTGTCTTGCAACCATTGTTAAATGTTAGTGCTGGTTTCACTGCTGCTCTGTCAGGGTTCATCTCGTTTTCCAGAGCTATAAAACAAAGGAAGGTTGTTCATTGGTGGGACTATTTTCAGCCTCTTTCATAAATGAACAGTAAATCATACTAATGATACAATCTTTTCAATTGCCTTGTGAAGGCTGAAATAAGCCAAATTTATAATCTTGTTGTTTTGCTTTCTTTTTCTGGAGACTGACAGAAAGTGACAGCAGAAATGAATCCCAGCATTGGCAACAGAAGTAAAGAAGGCAAGCTGGGCGGTAAGGAAAATGTGAGCTAGCTGTAAGGGGGTGAGGGGGGTGAATGGAAAACCGACAGATTGGAGGTGTTCTCTCCCAGTCAGCGCTCACCCCTTCAAGTCACTGCTTTCCTTCCTTCGGCTATTTCCTTTCATGAAGTTGCTGTCTGTCATAGTACCCTACTAGCGACTGAAGCAAAATTGGTCAACCAGGAAACTGAAAAATATAAAGGAAAGAATAAAGAGTTTGCATTTATGTAGTTCTTTTTCCTCAATAATTTTCAAAACATTTTAAATCCAGTTAATTAATTTTGAAGTGTAGGTACTGTTGTTTTGCAGAAAAACATTGCGTGTAAATTGGCTGCCATCAGGTTGCACAAGAAAACACTACAGCAATCTCTGAAAAACTGAAGCTGTGTATGTTCATGATGCAGGTGCACCCATGTCAATAATATGAGGATTGGGTGGGCTGGGTCTGCATGAATTCTGTGATCTAAGGTCTTCACTTCATATGCCAAGGTTCCCTGTGCATGGAAAACATATATAGTGAGTCACTGCTGAAAGCTGACTGCTTTTTAATCGTAAAATCTGGCCAGCCAGCAGCATTTAAATGTATGTTGCTTGCCCTTTAAAGGGGAGAGAATTTTTCTTTTCTCTCAAACATTTGCTCTCTGGCAAAGTGGCCGAAAGGAGCAAGAGTCTCGTGTTGAAATGGCTCTCTTCATCTAGATCATGCAATAATATGGGAGTAGACAGGGCCAGGCCTATCATTCCAAGAATCAGAAGTGTTCCTTGTATTATGGTAGCTATTTGAAACTTTAAATGTAAATGTAGTACAGCAAAAGTATTGATTGTGTGAAAAGATAGCATCAGGCAACCAAAAATAATAGCATAATTATCAATGCACAGCCTTCTAGATACAGGCAAAATAAAACTGCCTTTTAGATTCTGTTCAACATTATTGTGTGCAGTTTTTATGGGCAAGGCTAGTACTGTGATGACACCTTGCACAAATTTGTAAAATTTTATGTGGGATCTAATTTATCTATGTTAATGAGGGCCACCCATGCCAGTACGTAGCCTCAATAAAATGCTTCAAAATGCCCATTGCAAGATCGAGGGTGCTCCGAGTTGGGCTTGCAAGGCTGTGAGCCCAACTTTGCACCTAAAGCACCAGTAACAAAAAAGGCCTTGCAAAATTGGAGCTTATATTTCAATGTATTATAAAGAAATAATAGTTTACAATGTGCTCCTAAACAGTAAGGGATCTCGGAGGTTAAGTGATACATGGACGCCATCTCAACGGATGTGTTACTGCCTTGTACCACCTTTCAGGCTGACTCTTAATCCATATCTAATTACTCCCAGGTATCCATTACTTTCTATTTAAATACGATCACCTTGCAACTTAGTATACTCACTTCCATCGCACATATGCTCAACACAGTAATCCCAGATGGATTAGAAACAGAGCACGGATGGAGGGAGTGTAATAAGGTTTAAACTCATTAAATAAACCCATTGTGGATCCTCTGTGTTTTATTATCTGCATGTTGTAAACTTTTGTTAGCCAGTCAACACAGGTTCTGAATTGTTGAAAGTCGTCTCTCTATTATCTATCTATTTTTCAGCACTTTGACTTAAGGCCAGGACAAAGCTGCCTGCATTTTAGTTAAGATTAATTGTTAACAGTAACTTGCATTATTTCGAAACAGAAAAGAAACGAAACTACGTACGTAATTGGCTTTCTGAAAAAAAAGTGTATAAATCACATGGATTAAAACCTTAGTCAAGACCCATTTCAAGACAGCAACCAGCTACTGTAGGATTAATATCAATTATGCTCGACAATTTATTTCACCGTCGTCCTTAACGGGGGAAGAACGAAAACCCGAAGAACAGCGCGGGTTTTTAACTCCAGACTGGGCACCATTTTTTGAGGCTTACTATGAACCCAAATAATGCAACTTGTAAGCCGCACGATAATTCTTAGCCATGAAATTAAATGCTGTGAGATTTACAATGCTTCATTCAATTCAGCTCATGTAAAAAAAAAAGATCGAATGGGAGAAGAGAAACACAGTAACAGTGCTGTGTGAATAAGACTGCATGCACGCGTATCCAATTTCAGAATGGAAATTCCCTGGAAAGGGAAACCATCCCACGTGATTTCTAGAGACAGAATGCGATTTTGAATGAGTGCATTTGTGGCACCTGAAGTGAATCCTTTATTCGGAGGCTCATGTTGTCCAGCACCGAGAGTAAGGAAACCCGCTGGCGCTGGTTCTGCTACTACAGGGCTCAAGGGCCCGAGTCCTAATAGGTCTTTTCATCTATTGGAAAACGGCATCCCCATAACTATGGCTTTTAATTAAAATTCATTTACAGAATGGACATTTTCACATTTGGATTACTGGCCAGGTTCCCTAAAGATTACGATGCGAAAAAAAAAATTCTTGACACCAAATATAAACAGTAAAATAAATTGCAGTTGCAGCTTTTAAAATGGAAAGATGAAATAAAAATGCATTCTGACACATTAATCAAACATGATAGATTTGTGCTTTATGTGTGACTACGTTGGTGGTTTTAATCATTATATTCAGAATAAATAACGTGCAGAGAATCTAATTTGTGAAATTGATACGTCGCATTTATTGAATCAGGAAACACCCCACAAAACTGACATTTATTAGACCGGGGGATGAGTTCTATCAAATCTGTGTGGGGAATCAAGATTTCTTCATCGGGTGACGCTATCACATTTCACCTGATGAACTGATCTGTGGGATCCTTTCAATTCCTACGTTGGTCCAATAAAAACAGAAGTGTGCAAATACTGCGTGGCTTGTATACCTGCCCAGATCGACAGGTTGGATATTACCCGCCCCTGAAGGAAGAAAAAAATGCAGAAGGAATAACTAATGAAGAAATCGGGTTGAAAGAAGAAGCAGAAGCAGTAGGCTGGCGCTTTTATTCGCTTTCGAAATCGCGAAGCCTTGTGGAGTGTGTGTGTGTGGAGGCTGCGGCGTCCCGTAGTACAGTACATCTCCTGTCGGAAGAAGAGCAGCTGGATCGCTATTGTCATCTCGCGCCAGCTGAAATCAAGCAGCTGCCGCACCGCCGAGCGGACAACAGCAGCCCCGGAGCGAGCCCATCTCCCCGGCCCGAGCACCGCCCGCACCTACACCACACTGGGGACTATGACCTTGAGCTGATCAGCCGCTCCATTCGCATATTTGCTTTTACTGGAGGAGGAGGAGGAGAGAGGAAATAAAAGGAATACAAAACATTTCTCTCTCTGTTTACACTTCATGGGGATGTGTTCAAGGCAGGAGCGGATACAGACAGACATAGACAACGTACTCCAGAGGTGCAAGGCGGACAAGGACTGCCTGTTTTCCGGTAAGATTTTCTTATTATTGTTATTATTAATAATAAAAAAAGACACATCCTACATGATGTTTTGTGTCGGGATTTAAAATCCCGGCAGTCTGCTTTTATTGTATTTGCATCTGGTTCATTGACATCATGCAGTCAAAAATACAAGGAAAGCCATCCTGGGTTTTATATTCTGTGCATCAATTTACAACATTTGAGATGCTTTTAATACAATCTCGATGTGATGGAGCAGATGGATGAATGCGACTGTCTTTGCATTTTCTGTTCATTTACATGGATCTGTCCGTTCGCATCGACAATTTTGCTGTCGCTATGGAAACACTTGTTGCAGAAAAACGTACTGTAAACATTCCATCTCAGACTCTGGGCTGCAATGTGATTGTTTCACTGCTGCTGGATTTATCTCATTAATCCACTCTTGGCAGATCTCGCCAACAGAACAGGCGGCTTAAAATCCGCTGCTTGGTTTGATTGTTTTATTTTGATGTTTCTTTTCTTTTGTTTTAGATTTCAGATATTCCGATTCCACCTTCACCTACACATATACAAGAGGCTCGAAGAGGTAGGGTAGAACTTTCTCTCTCCCACCCCCGATAAAAAAAGTTTGTGCATTTGTACGTGGGATCACACGTTGTTATAATGTGGCCACTTAGACTTGCTCGGAACTTCCGCATCTCCGGGCAAATCTTCATTTCAGTTAAATTGAAGAAACGTGAAAGGGTGGTTGTGTTTTTTTTTCCAATAAAGCTTCATGACAACTGCGTGGAGCAGCACAGAACATGTTCTGGTTGCGGAAGTATGTTTTAAAGAGGCAGCGTTGCATTTAATCTCGTTGTTTACATACGAACAAGATGAACATCTGCAAAAAAAGTCTTTATGCATCAATAAAATATCCTCGAAATATTGGAAACAGCGTCGTACACTTATAACAGACCTGTAACTGAATATACAAGTAAATATACTTTGTAGGTTTATATCTATTGTGTTGAATAAGCTACATCTATGCAATTGGCCGTATATACCTTATATCCAGGTGAATAATACTTTATATATGTCATGATATTACTGGGTAACAGGACATTTTTCGAAACTAATGGTAAGAGATGTTGATTTTTTTTGCCATATCCCCCCTCAAAAATGTTCTACCATTCGCACTAAATTACCATAAAATTAAAATGCTGAAGATTTGAGAGAGAAAAAGTTAGTTGAGAAGTTTACAATTGTGATAACTTGAACCATCTACAAATGGCCTCTTCTGGTCCGCGTTATTCTATCTCTCTTTAAATATCATTGTTATGTGAAAGAAAGCTTGTTTGTGACATTTAATCAAGTCTAGATTAGCGTGGGTCGATGTGAAAACGTAAGGTTTCGTGAGAATTCGCTTAGGAACGAGCTTTATTTTGGAATTAAGACAGGGTGTGAAATTGTGTTGCTTTTAAGAGAAGGGGATTTTTTAGACTGCCTGGCCAAGTTTACCACCACTTCGCATTTTTTATGTAGTTCGAATGATTGTGCAACCGCGATTAAGAGGAAATGAGCATTGCTCAGACTCGGAAGAGGTTTTGAAACACGGAGTATATGTTCAGAAACCTACTTTACACAATATGCTGAGAAAATATTCATCTCAGTTATAATCCTTCCAGCACTGTCAAAGAGTGTACAATTACAACCGAACACGAATGAAGAAAATAGAACACGTGGTCTGTTAGTAATTTCATGTATTGAGTACATTTGTTGTATTTTTTAATTACTGGTGAATGGATCATAAACACCTATTTCAGTAATTATAGGGACATGAGTAGGTCATTCAGTCCCTCGAGCTTGTTCCATCATTCAATTAGATCATGGCTGCTCAGTACCTCAACTCCATTTATCCACTTTGCTCCATATCACTTGATATCCTTACCTAACAACAACAAAAATCGACTGATTTCAGTCTTGAACATTTAAATTGAACCAACATCTACAGCCTTTTAGGAGAGGTATTTCCAGATTTTTACTACTCTTTGAACTACCTGATTTCACTCCTAAATGACCTAGTTCTAATTATAAAATTAAACCCCCTTGTTCTGGATTTCTCCACCAGAGGAAGTAGTTTCTCTGCATGTACTCTATTAAATCCCTTTAATATTTTAAAGACCTCGGTTAGATCACCTCCTTAACCGTCTAAACTTAAGGTAGTACAAACCAAGTTTATGCAACCTGTCCTCATAATTGAACCCTTTTAGCCTTGGTATTATTCTAGTGAATCGGCACTGCACCACCTCCAAGACCTATATATCTTTCCTGAAGTTCGGCACCCAGATGCTGTACTCTGGATGGGGTCTGACCAAGGCTCTATAGAACTGAAGCCTAACTCCCTCCCCTTTGTATACCAACCTCCTTGTCATAAAGGCAAACATTCCAGTCAGAGAACATTCCCTGTCTGCTACCTCCGAACCAATTACCAACCCAGATTTTCTGATCTTTTGTGTGGAATGTTTATAAATGACTTCTGGAAGTCCATATAAACAACACCCATAGTCACTCCCCTAGCCATCACGCTAGTGACTTCCTCAAAAAATTCAACTGGATTATTCAGACATGACCTAGCCTTCACAAATCTTTGCTGACTCTTTTTGATCAGCTCATATTTGTCCAAATACTCAGCCACTCTGTCTCTGATGATAGATTTCAGTAAATTTCCCATAATTGACATTAAACTGACAGTTCTATAGTTACCTGGTTTCTCTCTCCGGCGTTAAATAATGGAGTGATATTTGCAATCAAAGGCACAATTCTTGAATCTAGAATGTTGTGAAAAATTATTATTAATGCATCTGCAATTTCCTTACCTTCTTTTATCCTTTGTGTTGGAAACCATCAGGTCCAAGAGAGTTGTTCATCTTAATTCCCATTATTTTCTCCATTACCATTTTTTACTAGTTTTAAATCCACTAAGGTTCTCCCCTTTTACTTATTTTTGTGTCCCCTTTTTCTTATTTTTGTATCACTGGTATTTTGCCCTCTTCTGGCACTGTAAAAACGGATACAAAATATCCACTTAGCAATTCTTCCTTTTTTTTACTGTGCATTATAATCTTGCTGACATGTCTTTAATGGGACCATATTCCCCGTTACTACTCTCTTTTTCTTAATATAGTGATGTTAGTGCTGATATTCATTGCAAGATTCTCAGGGGCCAAAATTGCCACTCTCTTTAAGGTCCATTACTGCCTCAAAGAGGCGGTAATGGGGCAGTAAGGCCATTCCGACTGGGGGCAGGTGGATAGGTTGATGCATCAGAAATTGCCCCCGGGTTGGGGGCAGCGGAAACAAATTTCCGCCCCACCTGGCGTGCCCGCCCCGTCAGGCACACGCTGACCTCTTACCGCACAACGCCGACCCGTTACCGACGGGCGCCGACCCATAACTGCCTGGCAGCGACCTCTTTCTGCCCTGCGAGGGAAATTGCCCCACAGTAGCGGACCGGTTGCCGGTCGGTACCCCTGACAGCTTTTCCCGGTGGGGATGGCGCAGCACCGGGGAGGGCGCAACACCGCGGCCGCCAATTTTATTTTAATTGTCGGCTAACTCTGAAGTCGGCCCGACAATGGCAACCACAGATTTGGACCCCCTCTGGCCTGGCTAAAGCCCACCTGGTCGCCCACTAAAGTGGCTGCAGAGCCCGCAGCGGCCCTCACCTTTAACTGAAGGGGAGGAACGTCGCGCTGATGTTATAAGCATTGCGCTGACATGGGGCCACATTCCGCCCCACTCCAAGAGCATGTCCTCTTCCAAACACCACCGCTATGAAATAAAGTAGAAAAAGAGGGCAATTTCCCTCTATTCTCCGGCCCATGGATTCAAATGGAAAATAATTACTTAAATCGAATTGGAGGGCAGTTTGGGCCCCTCAAAGCTTAGAGTAACAGAATGAGCACTGGACTCCTTGAAAAAACTTAGCATTAAAATTAACGATTACCAGCTGATAAGTCTATACATTGCCCTTGAGTATATTTGTTTTACAAAATGACCATATTATGAATATCCACAACTGAATAGAAAAAAAATCACATTCCAGGACTTTGTATTCTCCTTACTTACCATTGATTAAAAATTTAATTACAACCGAGTTGATAAAAGCAGAATCACAGGTCAGCAAAGCAATTAAAATGTTAACAAAGCCCTGGGATTTATTTCTATGGGTATAGAATTCAAAAGTAATGAAGTTATGTTAAACTTGTATAGGACCCTGGTCAGGCCCTACTTCGAGTACTGTGCACAGTTCCAGTCTTCATACTATAAAAAGGACATAGAAGCACTGGAGAAAGTGCAAAAAACATTTACAAGAATGTTACCAGAACTGTGAGATTATCGTTTTCGGAAAAGATAGAATGTGCTGGAGCTTTTTACTCTTTAGAAAAGATAAGACTTAGAAGTGACCTGATAGAAGTCTTTAAATTATGAATGGTTTAGGCAGGGTAGATGTGGAGAGAATGTTTCCACTTGTGGGAGAATCTAAAACAAGCGGCCATAAATACAAGATAGTTACTCATAAATCCAATAGGGTAATAAGGAGAAATTTCTTGACTCAGAATGTGGAACTTGCTACTACTGGAAGTGATTGAGGCAAATAGCTTAGTTGCTTTCAAAAGGAAACTAGGCGAGTACATGAGAGAAAAGGGAATAGAAAGATATGCTGAAAGACTAAGATGAGGTAGATGGAGACATGTGTGGAGTATAAACATCAGTACAGACTAGTTGGGCTGAATGGTCTGTTTCTGTGCTGTATATTCAATATAATTGTGTGTAATGATACTATGCTGGAGAATGTTTCACCACTTGTCTTCATCTGGTGTGTAGTCACTCCCATGGTATAATGCTCAACTGTATGCACAGCATGGAGTTCGTTGAAACCTAAATTAGTGTCAGACTTGGCTAAGTGATAGCACTCTCACCTCCTGAGGATGAAGGTCCTAGATTTAAGCCCCTCTCCAGAGAATTGAACACATAATCTAAGCTGACACTTCAATGCAATACTGAGGGAGAGCTGCACTGCCTTCTTTCCCAACCATCTGTTTCCCCCAAGTGGACATAAAAGATCTCATGGCACTATTTTGAAGCTATTGTTCTCTTGGAGTCCGGTCAACATTTATCTCTCAACTAACATTACCAAAACAGATTATCCGATCATTAATCACTTTGCTGTTTGTGTAAATATGTGTAAATCGTTTGCTGCATTTCCTTACATTACAACAGTGACTACATTGTAAAAGTATTTAATTTATTGTAAAGTACTTTGGAACGTCCTGAGGTCATCAAAGGCGATATATATTGTTTCTTAAATAAAACCTTTAACTGTTTCTGAAATAGAGTGCACTTGTGCTGCATCCGCACTTGTTTTGCTTTATTGTGGATAATCCCTATGGTTGTAAGTAGCAAGTTCAACTTTAAATTTTATATTGGCAGGAAGAAGAATTAGTAAATGAAAAAGGCATTTTGCGCAACACAAGTATTTTATTTTATTATATTGCCTGGATAACCATGGCTCTAAAGGAGTCGGCGGGGCAACCCATCATCATCATCATCATCATAGCCAGTTCCTCAGAATCGAGGAAGACTTGCTTCCACTCCCAAAGTGAGTTCTCTGGTGGCTGAACAGTCCAATACAAGTACCTTAATGACTTCCCTAAGTCAAGAACCTTGTCGTGGTTTGATGCCATGCCCAGTAAATTGGCAACTTGGTGTTCTGAGGATTGCAGGAATGGAAGGAGAGCCTGGATTTAAATACCAGTCTGAAATCAGATTCTCTCAGGCTATGCCACAGTGCACATCCTGCACTGCCAAGTACTTGTACTGCAAGCATTTTACTTTCGGATCTTTGGGATCCCTAAGATCATGTGACATATTATAAAGGCATAACACCATAAGCCCTTTGCCTGCAGGTGCAAGCTATTCTTATTTGATGTCATCTTCTGCTTTGTTCCAAGAGCATTTGATTCACATTACAAATGATAGAGTTGATTATAAACAAGTATGTGCTAATTACATTTTCCGCCAAATGGATAAAAGGTAATTTTCAGCAAGAGCATTAAATTAATTAAAAATTAAAATTGGCGGGATGTAACAAGTGGTCTTCCCCGTAGATCAGTACTGGGGCCTCAGCTTTTGGCAGCAGAAAGTTACAAAGGAACATAGACAGATTAAGTGGGCAGACAAAACTGTGGCAGATGGGGTTGAATGTGGGAAATGTGAGATCATCCACTTTTGATGCAAGAAAGACAATTTGGAATATTTTCTTAATCGGGAGAGAGTAGGACCTGTGGAGGAGCATTTAGGTGTACACATGTACACAAATCTCTAAAAGTTAGTGCACATGTACAAAAAGTAATCAAAAAGGTTAATGGAATGTTGGCCTTTGCTTCAAGGGAGCTGGAATATAAACGTGAGGAAGTGATGCTTGGTTGTACAGAGCCTTGGTCAGACACAATCTGGAATATTGTGTTCAGTTTTGGGCACCGCACCTCAGGAAGGATATTTGGTCTTGGGGAGGTGGTGGTGAGGGTGGGGGGGGGGGGTGCGGTGGGTGCAGATTTAACAAAATGATACCAGGCTAAAGGGTTAAATTATGAGGACAATTTGTACAAACTTGACCTGTATTCCCTTGTGTTGAGAAGGTTGATTCAATAGGGTAGATACAGAGAAGCTATTTCCAGGACAAGGGAGCACAATTTTCAAATTAGAGCTAGGCTATTCAGGAGTGAAATCAAGAAGCACTTTTTCACAAAAAGGATGGTGGATCTGGAATTAGCTTCTCAAAAAGGCTGTGATTGCTGGATCAATTGAAATGTTCAAATTGAGATTGACAGGTTTTTTAATAGGTATGGGTATCAAAAGATATGGATCAATAGGGGTAAATGGAATTGAGGTACTGATCAGCCATGATCGAATTAAATGGAAGAACAGGTTCAAGGCTGAATGACTTGCTCCTGTTCCTCTGTTCCCTATGTTCTCTATCCCACAAAATTGGCAGTGAGATCAGTGTTTGAATATATTTGAACTAACAGTAATGTAGGAAATGTCATGGCCACACATCCTATAGTGCTGTATGGGGTTTATTTTGGCATGGAGTAGGCCATTCATTGCCAAGTCCACTAGTCTATGCTGCTTTAGTTAATAGTAAGAAGTGAGTGTTTTGCTTCCTACAGGACCTGAGTCCAAAGAAAAAAGTGCTCAAGGTCTGGTAACAGAATTGATTTTGTAAATGAGAGTGCAGAAGGTAGTTTTGCTAGAAATTAGTTGGGGTTGAGGTATATTTTTGGGGAGAGTAGGGAGAGAGCATCTGACCTGCTTGATAAAGACATTTGGAGTCTGAATTTAAAATGAATATTACTCTCTCCAGCACTGACAAATTAATGAGCACAAATCCACTCCCCTTTCCAAAAAAATTCCATGTTCGTTTTTGCAGAAGACAAAAACAAACCCTGTTAAATATGATAAATGTTTATGCTTTATTTTGAGGAAACTAGAATATTTTAAAATGTACTAGGCAGCAGAAGAAGAGAGCAAAGGTTTGGAGTTGTGAGGAGCAAGTTTAGGAGAAGTGGCAGGAAGTATTTACATAGAATTACATTACATAGAATTTACAGCATAGAAACAAGCCATTTGGCCCAACTGGTCTATGCCCGTATTTATGCTCCACATTGCCTCCTCATATTCTACTTCATCTCACCCTATCAACATATCCTTTTCTATTTCTTTCTCCCTCTCGCATTTGTCTAACTTCTCCTTAAATGTATTTATGCTACGCGCCCCTGTATTTCTAAAAACAACAACAACTTGTATTTATATAGAGCCTTTACCGTAGTAAACACGGCGCTTTATAGGAGCATTATCAAACAAAATTTGATATCAAGCCACATGAGCTATTCGGGCAGGTAACCAAAAGCTTGGTCAAAGAGGTAGGTTTTAAGGAGCATCGTAAAGGAAGAAAGAGAGGTACATAAGAACATAAGAACCTGCTCCGCCATTTAATACGATCATGGCTGATCCGATCATGGACTCGGGTCCACTTCCCTGCCCACTCTCCATAACTCCTTATTCCTTTATTGGTTAAGAAACTGTCTATCTCTGTCTTTAATTTATTCAATGTCACAGCTTCCACAGCTCTGTGAGGCAGCGAATTCCACAGATTTACAACCCTGTGAGAGAAGAACTTCCTCCTCATCTCAGTTTTAAATGGGCAGACCCTTATTCTAAGATTATGCCCTCTAGTTTTGGTCTCCCCTATCAGTGGAATCATCCTCTCTGCATCCACCTTGTCAAGCCCCCTCATAATATTATACGTTTCGATAAGATCACCTCCCATTCTTCTGAATTCTAGTGACTCAAGGCTCAACCTACTCAACCTTTCCTCATAAGTCAACCCTCTCATCTCCGGAATCAACCTAGTGAACCTTCTCTGAACTGCCTCCAAAGCAAATATGGAAACCAAAACTGTACGCAGTATTCCAGGTGTGGCCTCACCAATATCTTGCATAACTGTAGCAAGACTTCCCTGCTTTTATACTCCATCCTCTTTGCAATAAAGGCCAAGATTCCATTGGCCTTCCTGATCACTTGCTGTACCTGCATACTAGCTTTTTGTGTTTCATGCACAAGTACCCCCAGGTCCCGCTGTTCTGCAGCACTTTGCAATTTTTCTCCATTTAAATAATAACATGCTCTTTGATTTTTTTTCTGCCAAAGTGCAAAACCTCGCACTTTCCAACATTATACTCCACCTGCCAAATTTTTGCCCACTCAATTAGCCTATCTATGTCCTTTTGCAGATTTTTTTATGTCCTCCTCACACATTGCTTTTCCTCCCATCTTTGTGTCATCAGCAAACTTGGCTACATTACACTTGCTCCTTTCTTCCAAGTCGTTAATATAGATTGTAAATAGTTGGGATCCCAGCACTGATCCCTGCGACACCCCACTAGTTACTGATTGCCAACCAGAGAATGAACCATTTATCCCGACTCACTGTTTTCTGTTAGTTAGCCAATCCTCTATCCATGCTAATATATTACCCCCAACCCCATGAACTTTTTATGTGG
Organism: Pristiophorus japonicus; assembly: GCF_044704955.1. Lineage (NCBI taxonomy): Eukaryota > Metazoa > Chordata > Chondrichthyes > Pristiophoridae > Pristiophorus > Pristiophorus japonicus. The sequence goes on from NC_091978.1 coordinate 108,736,131, forward strand.
CACCTTGTCAAATGCCTTCTGGAAGTCCAAATACACCACACCCACTGGTTCCCCTTTATCCACCCTGTTCATTACATCCTCAAAGAACTGCAGCAAATTTGTCAAACATGACTTCCCCTTCATAAATCCATGCTGACTCTGCCTGACTGAATTATGCTTTTCCAAATGTCCTGCTACTACTTCTTTAATAATGGACTCCAACATTTTCCCAACCGCAGGTGTTAAGCTAACTGGTCTATAGTTTCCTGCTTTTTGTCTGCCTCCTTTTTTAAATAGGGGCATTACATTTGCAGTTTTCCAAACTGCTGGGACCTCCCCAGAATCCATGGAATTTTGGTAAATTACAACCAATGCATCCACTATCCCTGCCGTTACTTCTCTTAAGACTTTAAGGTAGAGAGGCGGAGACATTTAGGAAGGGAATTCCAGAGCTTAGGACTTTGGCAGCTAAAGGCAATAGTAAAGTCAGGGATGCTCAAGAAGCCAGAATTGGAGGAGCACTGTTATCTTGAAGGATTGTAGGGCTGTGGGATGTTACAGAGATAGGAAGGGGCAAGGCCATGAAGTGATTTGAAAACAAGGATGAGAGTATTAATATCGAGGCGTTGCTTATCCAGAAGTCGATATAGGTCAGCGAGTTGGTGTGAGTTAGGACATGGACAGCAAAGTTTTGGACGACCTCAAGTTTATGGAGGGTGGAAGATGGAAGGCTGGCCAGGGGTGCATTGGAATAGTCAAGTCTGGAGGTAAAAAAAAGCGTGGATGAGGGTTGCAGCAGGTGATGAGCTGAGGCAGGAACAGAGTTGGGCGATGTTACGGAGGTGAAAATAGGAAGTCCTAGTGATGTCGCGAATATGTGGTCGGAAGCTCATCTCAGTCAAATACGACACCAAGGTTGTGAATAGTTTTGTTCGGCCTCAGATAGTTGCCAGGAAGAGGGATGGAGTCAGTGGCTAGGGAATGAAGTTTGTGGTGTGGACCAAAGACAATGGCATCGATCTTCCCAATATTTAGTTGGAGGAAATTTCTTCTCATCCAGTACTGGATATCGGACAAGCATTTAGACAATTTAGAAACAGTGGAGGGATCAAGAGAGGTGGTGGTGAGGTAGAGCTGGGTGTCATCAGTGTACATGTGGAAACTGACGCTGTGTACAGAGGATGATTAACAATTGAAACAGGTTGCCATGGAGGGTGGTTGAGGCCAGGATATTGGAATCATTTAAGAAATCACGAGATGCTGTAATGGGAAATCAGTAGGGGTGGTATTTTGGAGCAGTGAGATCAAATAGGCTGAAATTTACTTGACCCATCCTGTAAATAAGTCTTGTGGCCAGGTGAGATCTCTATCCCATTTATACCTTCAGTAATTACCACTGCAGCAATCCCAGGATCTAAAGCAGCTTGGCTAGGGATGTTGGTAAGAATGAGTTAAATATAGACTTTTATAAGAATTTAGTGATTTTAAAATGAATTGCAATCCACTGTGTTCCACATAGATCATATTAGTGAAATATGATTCACTTCATAGATTAAGGAGTGCTATGAAGTACATAAGATATTTACTTATTTACAACAAGCTGGTAACTCAGAACAGGTTATGAATTTGAAAACTCAATTTGTTATTCAACAATACCCTTTTTTATTTGTACAGTCAAAGTGGCTTTCTCATAGGTTTAAAAATCAAGCTGCCTTTTTATAGTGGTCAAACTTAAAGTGTATTATAAAGTAACCTTACAACATTTGCTTGTACATAACCCTGTAAAAGAGGTTTTGTTTTCTTTTGTTTTAGAAAAGCTTTCTCGTCCTGTCATGTGAGAAGCCCACATATCTTAATTTGCAGTAAACACTTTTAGTCTCATGCCATTTAAAAAAAATAATACTTTCTGTTACACATTGTGACTTAGAAAGCCAAAACCTGAAGGCCATAATGGTAACATTGACAAAAAAGTTCACAGATGATGCAAACTCCAAAAGCAGAGGTCAAATGTGAAAACTCAGCAATGCAAAAGAAAAAAAAGTGTGTGTGTAATATAACATATATTTTATAAATAATTCAGATAGCTGCAAAGAAGAACTTGTACTTATGTAGCACCTTTTGATGTTGTAAAACATCCCAAGGCCATTCTCAATGCTAATTAGTATTAGAAGAATAAAGTGAGATGACTGAAAGCACAGTTGAAAAGATAGTTTTGGAGAGGCTTTAACTCACAGGAGAGAAGTAGGAAGGCAGAGAAGTTTAAGGAGACATTTTCAAAGAGGAGAGATGCGACGACTGAAGGTCCTTCCATCGATGAGGGAGCAGAAGTTTTGGGTGGATGGGTGGGGTGTGGGGGAGTTGGTGGAGAGGAATTGTACAGATAACCAGAGTCAGATGACTAAAGGGCATGGGATTTGGGTTGGAAGTAGTTGCAAAGCTATAGTGAGGCAAGCCATGGAGAGATTTGAAGAGAAGGTCCATTATTCTGAAGTCAATGCATTGGGAGATAGAGATCCAGTGGAGTGTGGGACAAGATGTAGATGGCAGATTTGTGGATGAGTTGGGAACAATGTATATCTATCTACATATAAAAAAAAGTCCAATATGCAGTTTGTTTCTTAGACTTCAGGGTGTCACAATTTCGGCAGCACATTCTTTGAAATGGAAATTTTACATCACACTTGCACCTGAATGGCTCAGATTTCATATTCATAAGACAGCGACAAATCACAACTGAAGACGTAGGCAATGTACCAATCAAATATGGGATCAGTGGATTGGTAAACTTGGAATGAAAAACAAAGCAGGTATAAACAACCAATCCAGAATGTTCAGTCATTAAAAAAAAGTAACATATAAAAACCCAAAGAAGTCACCAAATATATTTTGGGGTATTCTATTTGCCAACATCTTGGTTTCTTCACCAAACTGAGGACATCCTACAGAAAGTAAGATTTGTAGTCCAATAAAACATAATAGAATTGCTGTATTATCAGAGATCTATTCTACATCTACCAATATGCATTTGTTCCTATGATTGCCAAAAAACTTTTTATAATGGTTTACAGCAATACAGACCATTCACTGAGCAGGTCAGAATTAGCTGCCTGTAGGTCCCACCCTCTCCTCTTCTGTCCGTCAGCGAAGACATTAGTAAAAGCAATTTTTCTATGTAAATTCATAACAACATAAAGCATAAACTTTGGAAGTTTGTCTGAGGTAACTTTCAGAGGAACTCTGTGTTACTATATTCAAGCAGTTACTTATTTAACAAATACAGCATATTACACATTTGACAAATGAACATTTGAACCTTGGAAATCTGAAATTGTTCAATTTTAATATATAGATTGTAATATATTCTTTTGGAGCAATTGAATTTCTTTCATTTTTTTCTGAGGGAGAAGTGAAATTCAATCGCCTGGGAACTGTGTGGTTCAGTTAATGTAAGGCAGGTCAGATAATTGTAAATTTTTAGATGATATGCGTGGCTTTTTGCTAATTTTATATTGTAGCTCGCAATGATGGGTTGCCCTCAATGAAATGAGCATTGTGGCTGTATAAAAATAATTGTTTTAACCACACTCGGTTGACTGCTGTGCCTAATTGTGTGAGAGAGAAATAGATGTGCGTACAATAATGAATCCTCTGACACACCATGAGCAATGCCACAGGATGCCTGCTGGTGTATTATAAAGAATGAAAATGGGAGTATGAAGCAGTGTTTATATATTCTAGCCTAGAAATGAAAATGGGCGTTAGGGATATAGGATGTACAAACATAGAAAAGAACAGGATCAGAAAAGAGTAAGGGACTGAAATTGCCCCTCTCAGAAAGGTCCGTTAGCACCTCTGGGATGTGCTAATGGGGTGATAAAGGGTTTTTGCCAGGGTGTTGCGGACAGAGCGCCCCACCCACTCCCCCCCCAGGAATTGCTCCCGGGGCTCCGCCGGCAAAAAGTGGTTTGCGCCACACCCCGCGATTCGTGCACCTGTGCGGCGCACGCATGGTGATGACGTCATCGCCGTGTGCGTCTATACCTTATCACCTATTGTCGACACCTTTGCGCCCCGTGGGGGAGGTCGGTGAGTGGCGATGCCGTCGACAGCTTCTCGGTGCAAGAAGCTGTGGTGGCTATGGTGCCCTGGCCGCCCTTAAAGGTGAGTTAGTATTGCGGTGACTGCCATCTTTATTATGTTGTCGGCCCAACAATGGCGGCAGCTGGTGTGGCCGGGCTGCCAACATGCAGACCAGCACCCCCTCTTGGGTATCAGGCTGCTGGCCCGGCCGACATCCTACCTGGTGACCCAGTGGGCGCCACTAAAGAGGCTGCAAAGTTCACAACGACCCTCCACTTTAAAAGAAGGGGAGAGATGTTGTGAGGCGTTAGCATGGCGCGGCACATCCACGTCGCTCTGACATCATCAGCACGGTGCTGATGTGCTGTGCACGATGCTGAGTGTCACAACCCCAACCGCAGGGTGAATGCTCCGTTACCGCCCCCAACATTTTATTTACTCAAAAAGGATAATTCTGCACCGTGACCGGCGCTTCATGCGCCGGTGCAAAAAAATCCAATAAATTGAATTGACCGCCCCAAACCCTAGGGCGGGACATTTCATCTGGCTGATCCCAAAAATCAATCCTTCTTTATTGCTCTCTCCTTCAAATATCTATTCAATTCACCCACACATTTATCCATACCATGTGCCTCTACTGTCTCAGTCGACAATCCATTCCACATATTCACAGCTCTCTGCATAAGGTACTTAAATCTAAGCTGTCTGTGCACCTTCCCTTTTCAAAGCTTGTATATGTGTTTCTTGGTTCACGAGTTTGGGCCAATTGTGAACATAATCTCATGGTTCAATTTAAGTTTTTGCTTAAGAATCTCGAACACCTGAATAATATCTCCAAAGTAAACAATCAAACTCTTTAAACTTTCCTTAAGCTTGGTTCAGATTTGGCTGCCTGTTTCTGCTCTGCCTCAAATGCTTGGTTATGCATATACATACATAATTACATACACATCTTGTCCCTTGCTCCCTTACTGTTCATTATTGATTGGTAGTTTTCATGATTGGTGTTGTTTGTTCTCATTTGTTACCTATTGCTCAGTAGATTCTATATAAGTTCAATTGTGATCATAGATATTTTAAGAGAATTATATTTGAGAGACATTCCGATGCATACATCACATACATTTTCAAGTGTGACAGGCACAATGCATACTAGATGCAGAATATATTATTTATATGTGTATTTTTATTTTATGTATATGTGTGTTGTATGTGTGTATGTCCCTGTTTGAAGCACTTCTTTCCATGCTTCGAGAACCAGCTGCATGATGACATTTCTCTTGACCTCTGTGCTCACTCCCCCAGTAACAATTTTAAATTGATGTCACTGTCCCCCCCAATCAGAATCTCTCCCTTTTCATTCTATCAAAACTCTCCATAATTTAAAAAAAAACTCTATTATATCTCCTCTGCTCTAGTGGAAATGGTCACATTATCTCAAGTCTCTCCTCATAACTTTCTATAATGGATTACTCAAAACTACACACAGTACTCTGTGCCCTAAGCAATATTTTGCGAAAATGTATCATTACATGTACTATTCTGCTAACCTGCCTATGGCTTCCTGAAATATTTTACAGCCCTTATTGTTTGTCAACATTTTATGTCACCAGTAAATTGTGAAATTGTGCTACCTATGCCCAAATTGAAATAATCTATATATATATCTATTAAAAAATGGACCCAGCTCTGACCCCTGGGGTACACCACTCTAATCCCAGCAACATCCATTTATCCTAACTCTTTGTTTCCTGTACATAAATCAACCATCAATCCATGCTGCTACATCACATGCATGAATTTTCTAATAAGACTCTTGTGGGATATCTTATCGATCACCTTCTGGAAAGCCATAAAAACTATATTACTTTCCCTTTATACTACTTGCCCTGTAGCTATCCAATCAGTCACCTCTCCAAAAACATTCTTCTTTATTTTCAATTCTTTATAATATTAGACAATCAATATTGCTTTTTCCTATTTTAATTGTTCCACGTTATTTCTGAAATCCTTTTGGTGGCCATCTTTTTCTTTCTCACTAAATTAAGAAACTTAATACTAGATATAAGATTTCCAATAATAAGCATATAAACATTTATACAATTTAAAATAAAATGATTAAACCTATCTACATAGTAACATTTTGTTTGTTTAAAATGTGCATTATGACATTTTCCATCAAAGGTGGATAATAATGACCTCACCTCCAAGTTACAGAGGTTTACATGTGAGTTTCCTGCAATTTTGTTTGTGCAGAGGCTCTCTTCAAATGATGACCAGATGATCAGTTACAACAGAAAACAATCATTTTTCTATTATTTTATTGGAAATTTTTGAGTTCTTAAAATTATCTTCAATGAGACTTGCACTGTATTTTCTGTTTCTTTGAATGCATTGTTCTCGCGTAAGTATAAGCCATATTAAAATCTGCTTGCAGGTTCCAAAACATGCTGTGCCTGATGTGCACAAATAGTGATTAAATGAGTTGAAACTTTAATTTTCATATTTAAAGAAGAAAGCATGGGTTAATCAAGGAGAGCCAGCAGGGATTTGTTAAAAGCAAATCGTGTCTAGCTAACTTGATTGAATTCTTTGATGAGGTAACAGAGAAGGTTGATCAAGGTAGTGCAGCAGATGTTGTATATATGGACTTTCGGAAGGCATTCGATAAAGTGCCACACAGGAGCCTCGTTAAGAAGATGGAAGTCCATGGAATTAAGGGGTATGTGGAGGCATGAATACGTATTTGGCTGTGATCGGAAGCAGAGGGTGGTGGTGGATGAATGTTTTTCAGACTGGGAGGTGGTTTGCAGTTGTGTTCGCCTGGGTCAGTTTTGGATCCATTACGCTTTTCAATTTTTATAAACGACCTCGTCTCGGGTGTAGAGAGCAGCATTATAAAGTTTGCAGGTGATACGAAATTTGGCAATGTAGTAGATGGTGATGGACTTCAGGATGACAGCACAGACATGATGGGCCAAATGACCTCCTTCTGTGCTGTAAGTTTCCATGATTCTATGAGATGATGTGAGTTCATCACTTTCCTTCAGCCCCGATTAGGCTGATCTCTGTCCATTTTGGAAGTATTCAAATAAGATTTGCAGGAAATTTGAGCATGGACTTTAGCAAGGCCTTTGATAAGGTCCCACATGGTAGACTGGTCATGAAGGTTAAAGCCGATGGGACACAGAGCAAAGTGGCAAGTTGGATCCAAAATTGGCTTGGAGGTAGGAAGCAAAGGGTAATGATTGATAGATGTTTTTGTGATTGGAAGGATGTTTCCAGTGCGGTTCCACAGGGCTCATTACTGGGTCCCTTGCTTTTTGTGGTATATATCAACGATTTAGATTTGAATATAGGGAGTTTGCAGATGACAGTAAAATTGGCTGTGTGGTTGATAATGAAGAGGAAAGTAATGGGCTGCAGGAGGATATCAATCTACTGGTCAGGTGGGCAGAGCAGTGGATAATGGAATTTAATTCAGAGAAGTGTGAGGTGATGCACTTTGGAAGGGTTAAAAAGGAAAGGGTTTACACATTAAGCGTTAGGCCACTTAATAGTGTAGATGAACAAAGGGATCTTGGAGTGCTTGTCCACAGATCCCTGAAAGTAGCAGGCCAGGTGGATAATGTGGTTAAGAAGGCATACGGAATGCTTGCCTTTATTGGCTGAGGCATAGAATTTAAGAGCAGGGAGGTTATGCTTAAATTGTATAACACTTTGGTTAGGCCACAACTGGAGTACTGTGTGCAGTTCTGGTCGCCGTATTATAGGAAGGTCGTGATTGCACTAGAGAGGGTGCAGAGGAGATTTAGTAGGATGCTGCCTGGAATGGAGAATCTTAGTTATGAGGACAGATTGGATAGGCTGGATATGTTCTCATTGGAACAGAAGAGATTGAGAGGAGACCTCATCGAGGTGTACAAAATAATGAGGGGCGTAGACATAGTGGATAGGAAGAGTCTACTTCCATTGGTGGAGGGGTCTATTACAAGGGGACATAGTTTTAAGGTGGTTGGTGGAAGGTTTAACACAGAAACAGAGAAACATAGAAAATAGGTGCAGGTGTAGGCCATGCGACCCTTCGAGCCTGCACCACCATTCAATATGATTATGGCTGATCATGCAACTTCAGTACCCCATTCCTGCTTTCTCTCCATATCCCTTGATCCTTTTAGCCATAAGGGCCACATCTAACTCCCTTTTGAATATATCTATAATGAACTGGCCTCAACAACTTTCTGTGGTAGTGAATTCCACAGGTTCACAACTCTCTGAGTGAAGAAGTTTCTCCTCATCTCAGTCCTAAATAGCTTTCCTCTTATCCTTAGACTGTGACCCCTGGCTCTGGACTTCTCCAAAATCGGGAACATTCTTCCTGCATCTAACCTGTCCAATCCCGTCAGGATTTTATATGTTTCTATGAGATCCACTCTCATTCTTCTAAATTCCTGTGAATATAAGCCTAGTCGATCCAGTCTTTCTTCATATGTCAGTCCTGCCATCCCGGAAATCAGTCTGGTGAACCTTCGCTGCACTCCCTCAATAGCAAGAATGTCCTTCTTCAGATTAGGAGACCAAAACTGAACACAATATTCAAGGTGTGGCCTCACCAAGGCCCTGTAAAACTGCAGCAAGACCTCCCTGCTCCTATACTCAAATCCTCTTGCTATGAAGGCCAACATGCCATTTGCCTTCTTCATCGCCTGCTGTACCTGCATGGCAACTTTCAATGACTGATGTACCATGACACCCAGGTCTCGCTGCACCTCCCCTTTTCCTAATCTGTCAGCATTCAGATAATATTCTGCCGACCTGTTTTTGCTACCAAAGTGGATAACCTCACATTTATCCACATTATACTGCATTTACCATGCATTTGCCCACTCACCTAACCTTTCCAAGTCACCCTGCAGCCCCTTAGCTTCCTCCTCACAGCTCACACTGCCATCTGCAAACTTGGAGATATTACATTCAATTCCTTCGTCCAAATCATTAATGTATATTGTAAATAGCTGGGGTCCCAGCACTGAACCTTGCGGTACACCACTAGTCACTGCCTGCCATTCTGTAAAAGGACCCGTTTATTCTGACTCTTCGCTTCTTTCTGCCAACCAGTTCTCTATCCAGGTCAATACATTACCCCTAATACCATGTGCTTTAATTTTGCACACTAATCTCTTGTGTGGGACCTTATTAAAAGTCTTTTGATAGTCCTAATACACCACATCCACTGGTTCTCCCTTGTCCACTCTACTAGTTACATCCTCAAAAAATTCTAGAAGATTTGTCAGACATGAAGCAGAGAGTCCCCAGCTCTTTACAATATATATTAATGATTTAGATGATGGAATTGAGTGTAATATCTCCAAATTTGCAAATGACATTAAACTTGTGGCAGTGTAATCTGTGAGGAGGACACTAAGAGGCTGCAGGGTGACTTGGACAGGTTAGGCGAGTGGGCAAATACATAGCAGATGCAGTATAATGTGGATAAATGTGAGGTTATCCACTTTGGGGGCAAAAACACGAAGGCAGAATATTATCTGAATGGCGGAAGATTCGGAAAAAGGGAGGTGCAGCGAGACCTGGGTGTCATGCTTCATCAGTCATTTAAAGTTGGCATGCAGGTACAGCATGTGGTGAAGAAGGCAAATGGTATGTTGGCCTTCATAGCAAGGGGATTTGAGTATAGGAGCAGGGAAGTCTTGCAGTTGTACAGGGCCGTGGTGAGGCCTCACCTGGAATATTGTGTTCAGTTTTGGTCTCCTAAACTGAGGAAGGATGTTCTGGCTATTGAGGGAGTGCAGCAAAGGTTCACCAGACTGATTCCAGGGATGGCTGGGCTGTCATTTGAGGAGAGACTGGATCAACTGGTCCTTTATTCACTGGAGTTTAGAAGGATGAGAGGGATCTCATAGAAACATGTAAGATTCTTACCGGACTAGACAGGCTAGATGCGGGAAGAATGTTCCCGATGTTGGGGAAGTCCAGAACCAGGGGGCACAGTCTTAGGATAAGGTGCAGGCCATTTAGGACTGAGATGAGGAGAAACTTCTTCACTCAGAGAGTTGTTAACCTGTGGAATTCCCTGCCGCAGAGAGTTGTTGATGCCAGTTCATTGGATAAAGTCAAGAGGGAGTTAGATATGGCCCTTTCGGTTAAGGGGATCAAGGGGTATGGAGAGAAAGCAGGAAAGGGGTATTGAAGGAATGATCAGCCATGATCTTATTGAATGGCGGTGCAGGCTCAAAGGGCCGAATGGCCTACTCCTGCACCTATTTTCTATGTTTCTATGTTTCTATGATTTCCCTTTCATAAATTCATGCTGACTTGGGCTGATCCTGTCACTGGTTTCCAAATGTGCTACTATGACATTTTTAATAATTGATTCCAACATTTTCCCCACTACCGATGTCAGATTAACCGGTCTATAATTCCCTGTTTTCTCTCTCCCTCTTTTTTTAAAAAGTGGGGTTCCATTAGTTACCCTCTAATCCATAGTAACTGATCCAAAATCTATAGAATGTTGGAAAATGACCACCAATGCATCCACTATTTCCAGGGCTACTTCCTTAATACTCTGGGATGCAGACTGTCAGGCCCTGGGGATTTATCGGCCTTCAATCCCATCAAATTCCCTACACAATTTCCTGACTAATAAGGATTTCCTTCAGTTCCTCCTTCTCACTAGACCCTCGGTCCCCTAGTATTTACGGATGGTTATTTGTATCTTCTTTTGTGAAGACAGAACCAAGTAGTTGTTCAATTTGTCTGCCATTTCTTTGTTCCCCATTATTTATTCACCTGATTCTGACTGCAAGGGACCTACATTTGTCTTCAATAATCGTTTTCTCTTCACATATCTACAGAAGCTTTTGCAGTCAATTTTTATGTTCCCTGGAAGCTTACTCTCATACTCTATTTCCCCCTCCTAATTAAACCCTTTGTCCTCCTCTGCTGTATTCTAAATTTCTCCCAGTCTTCAGGTTTGCTGCTTTTTCTGGCCAATTTATATGCCTCTTCCTTGGATTTAACACTATCCCTAATTTCCCTTGTTAGCCATGGTTGAGCCACCTCCCCCTTTTTATTTTTGTGCCAGACAGGGATGTATAATTGTTGAAGTTCATCCATGTGATCGTTAAATGTCTGCCATTGCCTATCCACCGTCAACCCTTTAAGTATCATTCGCCAGTCTATTCTTGCCAATTCACGTTTCATACCATCGAAGTTACCTTTCTTTAAGTTCAGAACCCTAGTCTCTGAATTAACTGTGTCACTCTCCATCTTAATGAAGAATTCTACCATATTATGGTCACTCTTCCCCAAGGGGCCTCTCAAAACAAGATTGTTAATTAGTTCTCTCTCATTACACAACACCCAGCCTAGGATGGCCTGCTTTCTATCTAGTTGGTTCCTCGACATATTGGTCTAGAAAACCATCCCTTATACACTCCAGGAAATCCTCCTCCGCCATTTTGCTACCAGTTTGGTTAGCCCAATCTATATGTAGATTAACGTCACCCATGATAACTACTGTACCTTTATCGCATGCATCCTTAATTTCCTGTTTGATGCCATCCCCAACCTCACTACCACTGTTTGGTGGTCTATACACCATGCCCACTAGCGTTTTCTGCCCTTTGGTGTTCCGCAGCTCTACCCATACAGAATCGACAACATCCAAGCTAATGTTCTTCCTTACTATTGCGTTAATCTCTTTTTTAACCAGCAACGCTACCCCACCTCCTTTTCCTTTCTGTCTATCCTTCTTGAATATTAAATACCCCTGGATGTTGAGTTCCCAGCCTTGGTCACCCTGGAGCCATCCCAATTACGTCATATCCGTTAATAGCTGCCTGCGCAGTTAATTCATCCACCTTATTACGAATGCTCCTCGCATTGAGACACAGAGCCTTCAGGCTTGTTTCTTTAACACTCTTTGTCCTTTTAGAATGATGTTGTAATGTGGCCCTTTTTGATTTTTGCCTTTGATTTCTCTGCACTCCACCTTTCCTTATCTCCTTTCTACCTTTTGCTTCTGCCCCCATTTTACTTCCATCTGTCTCCCTGAATAGATTCCCATCCCCCTGCATGTTAGTTTAAACCCTCCCCAACAGCAGTAGCAAACACTCCCCCTTGGACATTGGTTCCGGTCCTGCCCATGTGCAGAACGTCTGGTTTGTACTCGTCCCCCCTCCCCCAGACTGGCTCAAATGTCCCAGGAATTTGAATCCCTCCCTCTTGCACCATTCCTCAAGCCATGTATTCATCTTAACTATCCTGCTATTTCTACTCTGATCAGCACGTGGCACTGGTAGCAATCATGAGATTACTACCTTTGCGGTCCTACTTTTTAATTTAACTCTTAGCTCCCTAAATTCAGCTTGCAGGACCTCATCCCATTTTTTACCTATATCGTTGGTATCTATATGCACCACGACAACTGGCTGTTCACCCTCCCCCTCTAAAGTGCCATGCAGCCACTCCAAGACATCCTTGACCCTTGGACCAGGGAGGCAACATACCATCCTGGAGTCTCAATTGCGGCCGCAGAAATGCCTATCTAGTCCCCTTACAATAGAATTTCCTATCACTATAGTTCTTCCACTCTTTTTCCTTCCCTCCTGTGCAGCAGAGCACCCATGGTGCCATGAACTTGGCTGTTGCTGTGTTCCCCTGATGAGTCATCTCCCCCAACAGTACCCAAAACGGTGTATCTGTTTTGGAGGGGGATGATCACAGGGGACCCCTGCACTACATTCCTTACACTGCTCTACCTAATGGTCATCCATTCCCTATCTGCCTGAGTAACCTTTACCTGCGGTGTGACCAACTCACTAAACGTGCTATTCACGCCATCCTCAGCATCGTGGATGCTCCAGAGTGAATCCATGCGCAGCTCCAGTGCCACAATGCAGTCTGTCAGGAGCTGCAGCTGGACACAATTCCTGCACACATAGTTGTCAGGGACACTGGAAGCGTCCCTGATTTCCCACATAGCACAGGAAGAGCATGACACGGGTCTGGGCTCTCCTGCCATGACATAACTCTTAAATTAAGTTAATTTGGCAACAATGACAAGGTTTCTTACTGCTAAGGAAGTAAAAAGAAAAGAAAAAGATTAAATACTCACCAATCCACCAGCCAATCACTTACCCGCTTGGCTGTGGTGTCACACTTCAATTTCTTTATACTTTTTTTACCTTCTGCCCCTGCACCAGCTGACCTTGCGATCTGCCGCCGCTCCCACTCACTGCTGCCGCCCTTTGTTGTCCACGCTGCCCTCTCTCGTGATGCTGGCCTCCTCCGATTAGAGGGTTGTGGGGATCTGGAACTCGCTGCCTGGAAGAATGTTGAATGCCGAAATCCTCACCACTTTTAAGAGATGGTTGGATGGGCACTTAAAGTGCAGTAACCTGCAGGGTTATGGACCTAGAGCTGGTAATTGGGATTAGACTGGATGACCTTTTGTTGGATGGCACAGATATAATGGTAAGTACTGCAGGGAATAGAATACGACCAGGATGATCTCCTGGACTAGTTTCGAACGCCTGGATGTGTCGGAGAGGAATTTGCCCAGATTTTTTCTCCCTAAATTGGCCGAGGTTTTTATCTGATTGCCTCTCCCAGGAGATCACATGGCTCTGGTTGGGGAGGTGTGTAGAATGTTTCAGTATAAGGGGTGTCGCAGTTGTGTGAGGTGGTCTGGTTGGGCTGGGTGCTCTTTGCCTTTCCGTCATTGTTCATAGGTTTATATGTAACCTTTCGGGCTGCTGACCAAGGACCATGTGGCTCTTTGTCAGCCAGCGTGGACACGATGGGCCGAAATGGCCTCCTTCTGCGCTGTAAATTTCTATGTTTCTATGTTTCTATAGCTTGACATCGGCAAAATGTGCACGGGAATGGGCATGTTTTCTGGTCTAACTTCCGGATTGCCCCCACAGAGCAGATTCCAGGCCTATTTTTCCAAGAACTAATTAGAAAAAATATATTTGAAGAAGATTCTGACTTTTGGGCTGCCAATCGGCAGAGAATACTGGTCAACTGCCCAGTCCAGTAGTGAAGAGACCCCTGTGATTTCTGAGGCTCAGCCTCAGTTACAGTCGGCAGATGAGCTGTGGATTGCAAACAGTTTGAAGCTCAATAATTGAGCTGGAAATGCCGCCAGCAAGGTAAGTCGTGGAGGGGGAGCGGTGAGGGAGGGGTTGGGGGAAGGTGTAGAGGATGGTCCCGAGACCAGTTTGATGGCCTTGGAGGAGCACACCTGCTTCTTTAGGGCCACAAAAATAATTGAAGACTTGCCTTCAGTTGGCTTCTTTTTCATCGCACATCAAAAGAATCAGAGCCTGCTCCAATCAGTTCCTACTTAAAATTTACATCATAGAACCCCGATGTCCATATGAAAAGAGGCCGATTGCGCGAAATAGGTGGGCACTGTGGGCATCTGCCAGTAGACCCCTTTATAAATGGAGCTATTGTGTTCCAAACACAGATGAGGCTGCACACAGGGAGGTTAAAGTAACAGTGACCTCAATCTTTAATAAGACACTCCAGAGTGAGGAACAGGCCTGGCTTACATACAGTGCTCCCAAGGGATGCTGGGATCCCATGGGACTTCAGGGGATGAGCTCCCTGGTGGCAGAACATGGGAGTGCATGCTTTACAGATACACAACATCACTCCCCCGCCAAAGTCAAAGTGAAAACTATTTACAAGGTGAGGCGGTCGGGAGCCTTTCTTTCCCTGGTGGACCGCCTCGGTACAAATGTCTGCTCTGGTGTGTTGGCTGTGCCCTCGCTGGGCTGGCGTGTTGTTGACCCTGAGGGCTGCTGGGTGAGCCTGGCCTTGCTGGGTTGGTGTGCGTGATGGGTTCGATTTCCTGGTCCGGCGTGGTGTCGTTGATCCTTTGGGTGTGTGTTGTGGGTTCGAAAAAGGTGGTGTCTGCTCTGGGTTGTTCAGGGCAGTCTGAACTGCAGCCTCGTTTGGTCCAGGTGCTTTCTGCAAATTTGTCCATTGTCTAGTTTGACGACAAACACCCTATTCCCTTCTTTAGCTATCACCATGCCCGTGATCCACTTGGGACCATGTCCATAGTTTAGCACATACACAGGATCATTCAGATCAATTTCCCGTGACACAGTGGCGCGACTATCGTTTACATTTTGTTGCTGCCGCCTGCTCTCTACCTGATCATGCAGGTTGGGGTGAACCAGCGAGAGTCTGGTTTTAAGTGTCCTTTTCATGAGTAGCTCAGCCGGGGGCACCCATGTGAGCGAGTGGGGCCTCGTGCGGTAGCTGAGCAGTACTCGGGACAGGCGGGTTTGGAGTGAGCCTTCTGTGACTTGTTTAAGGCTCTGTTTGATGGTTTGTACTGCCCGCTCTGCCTGCCTATTGGAGGCTGGTTTAAACGGGACCGAGGTGACATGTTTGATCCCACTGCGGGTCATGAATTCTTTAAATTTGGCACTAGTGAAACATAGCCCGTTGTCACTGACCAGTATGTCAGGCAGGCCGTGGGTAGCAAACATGGCCCTCAGGCTTTCAATGGTGGTGGTGGCGGTGTTTCCCGACATTATTTCACATTCAATCCATTTTGAAAAAGCATCCACCACCACCAGGAATATTTTACCGAGAAACGGGCCTGCACAGTCGACATGGATCCTCGACCATGGTCTGGAGGGCCAGGACCACAAACTTAGTGGTGCCTCTCTGGGCACATACGCTGCATTGCCGTACACAGGACTCTAAGTCAGAGTCGATACCGGGCCACCACACGTGGGATCTGGCTATCGCTTTGATCATTACTATACCCGTGTGTGTGCTGTGGAGATCCGAGATGAACGTCTCCCTGCCCTTATTGGGTAGCACTACGCGGTTACCCCACAACAGGCAGTCTGCCTGAATGGACAGCTCGTCCTTTTGCCGCTGGAATGGCTTGATTAGCTATTGCATTTCAACGGGGATGCTGGCCCAGCTCCCATGCAGTACACAGTTTTTTACTAGGGACAGCAGAGGATCTTGGCTGGTCCAAGTCCTAATCTGGCGGGCTGTGACAGGTGAATTATCATTTTCAAACACTTTCATGACCATCAACAAGTTTGCAGGCTGCGCCATTTCCACCCCCGTGGTGGGCAATGGTAGCCGACTGAGAGCATCCGCACAGTTCTCAGTGCCTGGCCTGTGGCGAATGGTATAGTTATACGCTGATAGCGCGAGTGCCCACCTTTGAATGCAGGTTGAGACATTAGTATTTATCCCCTTGTTTTCAGCGAACAGAGATGTGAGGGGCTTGTGATCGGTTTCCATCTCAAATTTGAGGCCAAACAGGTATTGATGCATTTTCTTTACCCGGAACACACACGCTAATATCTCTTTCTCAATCATGCTGTAGGCTCTCTCAGCCTTAGACAAGCTCCTGGAAGCATAGGCGACAGGTTGCAACTTCCCCGCAATGTTAGCTTGTTGTAATGCACACCTGACTCCATATGACGATGCGTCACATGCTAGCACAAATCTTTTGCACGGGTTATATAATACAAGCAGCTTGTTGGAGCATAAAATGTTTCCTGCTTTCTCAAAAGCAATTACTTGTTTTTTTCCCCATACCCAGTTCTCACCTTTGCGCAATAAAACATGTAGGGGCTCTAAAAGGGTGCTTAACCCCGGTAGGCAGTTACCAAAATAGTTGAGGAGTCCCAGGAACGACCGCAGCTCCGTGATGTTCTGTGGCTTGGGCGTATTCCTGATAGCCTCTGTCTTGGCATCTGTGGGTCGAATGCCATCTGCCGCGATCTTTCTCCCCAAAAACTCCACTTCTATTGCCATGAAGACGCATTTCGACCTCTTCAGCCGCAGCCCTACGCGATCCAATAGCTGGAGGATCTCCTCCAGGTTTTGTAGGTGCTCGGCAGTGTCCCGACCCATGACCAATATATCGTCCTGAAAGACCACTGTGTGTGGTACCAACTTGAGTAGGCTCTCTATGTTTCTCTGGAAGATCGCTGCAGCCGACCGAATTCCAAACGGGCATCTGTTGTAGATGAACAGTCCCTTGTGCGTGTTGATGCAGGTGAGGCCCTTTGAAGACTCCTCGAGCTCCTGCGTCATGTAGGCCGAAGTCAGGTCGAACTTGGTGAACGTCTTGCCTCCTGCCAGCGTCGCAAATAGTTCGTCTGCTTTAGGTAGCGGGTATTGGTCCTGTAGCGAGGAACGATTAATAGTTACTTTATAATCACCGCCAATCCTGACCGTGCCATCACTTTTGAATGCTGGAACAATCAGGCCGGCCCAATCGCTGAATTCCACTCGGGAGATGATGCCCTCATGTTGCAGCCTGTCCAGCTCGATTTCCACTTTCTCCCTCATCATGTGAGGTACTGCTCGCGCCTTGTGGTGAATGGGTCGTGCCTCTGAGACCAAGTGGATCCGTACCTTCACCCCGGAAAAGTTTCCAATGCCTGGCTCAAAAAGTGAAGGAAATTTGTTCAGAACCTGGGTACATGAGGCCTCATCGACATGTGATAGCGCTCGGATGTCATCCCAGTTCCAGCGGATTTTGCCCAGCCAGCTCCTTCCAAGCAGTGTGGGGCCATCGTGCAGGACAATCAAGAGTGGCAGTTTGTGTACCGTGCCCTCGTGGGTGACCTTGATCATGGCGCTGCCCAGGATAGTGATAAGTTCTTTGGTGTACATTCTCAGTTTCATGTGGATGGGGCTCAGGGCTGGTCTGAATGCCTCGTTGCACCACAGTCTCTCAAACATCTTTTTACTCATGATGGATTGGCTCGCGCCAGTGTCCAGTTCCATGGCTACGGGTAAGCCATTCAATTTTACATTTAGCATTATAGGTGAACATTTCTTCGAAAATGTGTGCACCCCGTGTACTTCAGCATCTGCCTCCTCTCTCTGAGGCTCGAAATTGCTTTAATCCACCATGGACCAAGCTTCCTCTGCCATGTGGTGGTTAGCAGGTTTTGCAGAGCTTGCAGCTCATTTGCCCCATTGTTCCATAGCTCTTGCAAACATACCCTTTGAAGCAGCATGAATAGGCTGAATGGAAGCCTCCACAACACCAACAAGGTGTGAATTGCCTTGCATTCTTCCTTTGTTGGGGACTCGGAGTCTGGGTCACCTGACGCCTGCTGGCAGTTGCAGACTCATGATTTCTGTCCTGTACATTTCTGCTCGCAAATACAGTTCCAGTTAATTTATGAACATTGCTAGCACTTGTGTGCTGAGAGATTTGTTTGGTGTTATCACTGGTGGACATAAACGCCTGTGCTATCGCAGGCCTTACTGAGGGTCGGTGTCTCTACATTCAAAAGTTTTCGTAGGATGGTCTCGTGGCTAATGCCCAGTACAATAAAGTCTCTGAGCATTTGCTGCAGGTAGCCATCAAACTCACATTGTCCTGCAAGTCGCCTTAGCTCGGCGACGTAGCTCGCCACTTCCTGACCTTCAGATCGCTGGCACGTGTAGAACAGATACCTCGCCATCAGCACGCTTTCCCTCGGGTTAAGATGCTCCCGAACCAGTGTACACAGCTCCTCATCTGACTTATCTGTGGGTTTCACTGGAGCCAGAAGATTCTTCATGAGGCTGTAGGTTGGTGCCCCGCAGACTGTGAGGAGGACCGCTCTCCTTTTTGCAGCGCTTCCTTCTCCATCCAGCTCATTGGCTACAAAGTACTGGTCTAGCCGTTCAACATAGGCTTCCCAGTCCTCACCCTCCGAGAACTTCTCCAGGATGCCCACAATTTGCTGCATCTTTGCGTTGGATTCGTATACTCGTCGCCAGTTATTGTGTTCTGAACACAGATGAGGCTGCACACAGGGAGGTTAAAGTAACAGTGACCTCAGTCTTTAATAAGACACTCCAGATTGAGGAACAGGCCTTAGGGGCCGGCTTATATACAGTGCTCTCAATGGATGCTGGGATCCCTTGGGACTTCAGGGGATGAGCTGCCTGGTGGTGGAACATGGGAGTGCATGCTTTGCAGATACACAACAGGAGCCATCCACATCATCTTGTCAATGAGGAAGTAAGGCTACTGACTACATTTTGAGGCGATTACCACCCTGTTACCACCAGCTGAGAACAGTCAAAATCGACCCAATTGCCGCTGAACACATATATCTGTTAAAAGTTTATTTCCAAATCCTTTCAGTGCATCATATGAACTATCAACAGCAACACTCAAATTTGAAAACCAGTAATGCCAAAGGAGGAACAGTTAAGAATTAGAATGCAAGTGAACACTTCTGGGGGTTGCTTCTATCTTGGAGTTTATGATGCTATTCAACCTCTTTAAGGTGTAGCATTGCTTTGTAACATACAGCACCTATTTTTTTCTACACAGCATACATAAGTTACCCTTCTTTCATTTATATCAAGTTCAGAAAATGCATCTTATTTGTCTGTAAATGTTCACCCGTGTTAGATTTTCACTGTGTAGTAGCTGCTCAGCTATTTATGTGCATAATGTCTCTGAATGAAATCAAAGCTACATGCACTTCTGTAATTCACCTTTTTTAGCAATCAAGTATATAATACCTGTATATATTTCCATTATATTGTTATACTATGATAACTGTGATGAAAATTAAATGAAAGGAAAGTAGATTAGGAGGTCATCAAATAGCCTTTTACCTAGATGCAAAGAATAAATTCAGGAAAATACACCACATTGTAATTACATCATGATGTGTGGTGATAAAACTCAATCATAGCCTTTCTATTTAAGTGAAAACCACTGGATCCCCTGTGGCTCTGATTGTGTCAGATCAGCACTGGAGGGGTAGGGTACTGAGATCTAGCAGCATTTTTGAGTGGTGGGAGTGTTGGTGTTTGGCAGCATTGGCGGCCTGGTCTGGAGTTTTACCATATTATACTTAGGGAGCCTTGGCTGCAGCAGGATGAAGAAACTGATCCCAGCCGTAGTACAGGGCCAGAAAGCAGCCATGATTTCAAGATGGAGGATTAGTGACAGTCGCACAAGGAGGCTAAAAATGACCATGGGTCTAAAAGAAAGTATTCACAACAGGCAGCCAGAAAGTGGTCATGGCTGCAATAGGAGCACTAGGGGAGGCAGAAAGCAGGATCATCAGAACCATACATAAAGACCACTGCTGCTGGTGAATGGAAGCTTCGCAAAAATGAACAAAAATTCCATAACCAGGCCTCTGAGAGAGGTTAGGTCTCAAGGAAAAAACTGTTTTTAAAAATAACAACTTGAATTTATATAGTATCATTAACATAAACAAAATGTCTCAGATTGGTTCACAAGAGGCAGAGCCAGGAAAGAAGAGATTAGGAGATGTGAATGAAGGCTGGGTCAAAGAGATGGGTTTAGAGGAGGTTTTTAAAGGTGGCGAGAGAGGACCAGAGGTGGAGAGTTTTAGAGACGTAGATCCAAAGATTCGACAGGCCTAAGAGAAGGGGTGCACAGGAACTCGATTCAAGGAACAGAACGCTCGGTAGGAAATATAGAGGTGGTGGAGATCACTGATAAGGTTGGGCAATGCCATGGAGGAATTTATCAATGTTGGTAGGGGATAGGGAGTCACTGCAGGTCAGTAAGGATGAGGGCACTTTCATAGTAAGTTGAAATACCCTTTTTCAAATTATTCATGTTTTGTTATAATTTTTCTGACCTATATTTGGTACACTGGCTGAGGAAATAATATGACAGTTTAATGGATTGTCAAAAAATATTTAAACAGGTTGCTTTCGTGCTACATGTTTTACTGTTTAAAAAAGGAAAATATTTGACAACTATTAAAGAAATATTTGGATTTATATAAAAGAAAGAAAGAAAGACTTGGTTTTATATAGTGCCTTTCACGACCACTGGACGTCTCAAAGTGCTTTACAGCCAATGAAATACTTTTGGAGTGGAGTCACTATTGTAATGTGGGAAGTGTGGCAGCCAATTTGCGCACAACATCTCCCACAAACAGCAATGTGATAATGACCAGATAAACTGTTTTTGTTATGTTGATTGAGGGATAAATATCGGCCAGGACACAGGGGATAACTCTACTACTCTTCTTCGAAATAATGCCATGGGATCTTTTACATCCACCCTGAGAGGGCAGATGGGGCCTCGGTTTAATGTCTCAGCCGAAAAACGGCACTTCCAACAGTGCAGCACTCCCTCAGCACTGCACTGGAGTGTCAGCCTGGATTTATGTGCTCAAGTCCCCGAAGTGGGACATATAGTGCCTTTCACGAACTCTAAATGTCCCAAAGTGCTTTGCAGCCAATCCTTTTTCGAGGTATAGTCGCTGTGCATAATGCTCTTGATTGGTAGATTTCATGCTTGCTTTCTACGAGTTCATTAGTTGTTTTTTGATCTGTTTGATTGTGAATTGTTTCTTTTTTTATCGAATTTGATATTTATGCCAATGAATTTCAAGTCTGATATATACATTCAGCACTCTTGCCTTTTGAAGGATATAGGTTCAACTCCACTCCAAGCTTGGGGACATAAGGGATAATTATACCAGTTTGCGATGATGGCGGAAAGTCTAGCCTGCTTACAGTGTAGTAGAAATGTTAACACGCATTGCACATGATTTCCAACCATTAATTTTAATATTCAGTATCATGGACTCATAAAATTGCCCCTCTAATCTAGACCGACACTCCAGTGCATTACTGAGGAATGATAACCATTGGATGAGACCTTAAAATGAGACCCCTTCTGTCTGTCCAGGTGTACGTTACAGATCGAATGGCACAATTCAAAGAAGGGCAGGGAGTTCTTCCAGCTTCCTGGCCAACATTTCTTTCAACCCACACCACTAATGAACTTGTTAGTTATCTCACTGCTGTTCGCAGGAGCTTGCTGTGCACAAAATGACTGCCATGTTTGCCTGCATGGTAACAGTGACTGCAGTTCAAAGTAATCCATGTGAAGTAATTTAGGACACTCCTGAGAGCTGTGATAAGGCGTAGTGTAACAGCAACTCATGTTTTGTTTTAAGTATGACACTTTGACAGACATGCTGTGTTAGTGTTCCTGATCTGAAAGGCAAACCTCTGTTTTGAGTTCTTCAAATGGACCAGCAAGGATGAAAAGAAAACCACGAACGATTGAAATCTGAGCTAAAAATGAAAAATGCTGGAAATGCACAGCAGGTCAGGCAGCATAAGAAAGAGAAATACAGGTTAATAATATTTTAAGTGTGACCCTTCATCAGTTCTGAAAAGGACCACATCCAAAACATGAACCTATTTTTCTTTTTCACATAAAAGTGAAATAATGCAGAAACTGGAAATCAGAAATAAAAACAGAAAATACTGCAAACACTCAGCAGGCCATGCAGCCTCTGTGGAGAGAAACAGTTAATGTTTCAGATTGCTGAGTTTTTTTCAGATGTTGAACAAAATGCTGCGTATTTGTAAAATGTTCTGCTTCTGCCTTCAGTAAGCCTAACATTTTCAATTTTCTGCCTGCACTACAGGAGGGGAACATTACTCGTCTTTGTTCATGTTTTTATTGACTATTGTTTTTCAGGTTCCTTTCTGATTTAGTGTCAGCTGTGGCTCAATGGGTAGCAATTTTGTCTCTGAGTCAGAAGGTTGTGGGTTCAAATCTCACTCCAGGGACTTGAGCACATAAATCTAGGCTGACACTCGCACTGTTGGAGGTGCTGTCTTTCAAATGAAATGTTAAATTGAGGTCCAGTCTGCTCTCTCAGGTGGACATAAATGATCCCATGGCACTATTTCAAAGAAGAGTAGGGGAGTAATCCCTGGTGTCCTGGCCAATATTTATCCCTCAATCAATATATTAAAAACAGACTATCTGGTCAGTATCACAGTGCTGTCTGTGGGAGCTTACTGTGCACAAATTGGCTGCCACATTTCATATATTACAATAGTGACCACACTCCAAAAGTACTTCATTGGCTGTAAAGCGCTTTGAGACATCCAGTGGTTGTGAAAGGTGCAATATAAATGTAAGTCTTTCTTTTAAAAATCTCTGCCTATTTTGCCTAAATAGTAGCAGACCACTTGTCATTGCTACTAACACACTGAAGGAGATGATGGCTGTTATGTCTGAATAACCACTCAAATCAGTGCGGTAATAACTAGCTGTTTTTATTTCCAAGACCCTCTTGAATCTTCCATCAAAGAATAATAAAAGCAGTACAAGAGGAAACCTTGGAGTGTAATTGCTACAATGTGCTTATTCCCATCAGGGGGCCATCTAGTGTTCAGTTAATAATATACAAGTAGCATGCATATCACCTACCCCACCCCCACTCCCTTCAGAATTACAGGGTGAAAATAATTATCTACAAGAATATTGTTTCAAGCACTATAATCAGATGGCTCATAAAATCTAGGCTTGGGGAACTTTATGCCAAGGACAAATAATTGTTTTTAAAAAATTTCTATGTAGCTATTATACAGAAGGACAGTAATGCTGGGAAACTAAAAATGATTTCATTTATTGTCTGTACAAGTGATAACTCCCTCAAATTTTGCCCAGTATAGTGCCTCAAGTCCACCCGAAGAGGAATATCTCCTCCAATTTTGGTGATGCTTCCCTTTCCGCACTTAAGATGCTTGTGATATATAAGATATTCTACTTGTACTGGCTGGAAAGCATCCATATTGAAATCACAAGATCAATATTGTACTTAATGTTTAGCACCACACCCCC
The DNA here is from genome assembly GCF_044704955.1 of Pristiophorus japonicus. Taxonomy (NCBI): domain Eukaryota; kingdom Metazoa; phylum Chordata; class Chondrichthyes; family Pristiophoridae; genus Pristiophorus; species Pristiophorus japonicus. Next base: position 108,759,868 of record NC_091978.1, read on the forward strand.
AGGGTTAGATTACCAGAAGATATAATAATATCACGGATAATCTCAGTAGTTCATTGATGAGGTTCCAGACAAGAGATTATTAGCTAAAATGAGAGTGGTAGAAAATTATGACACGGAAGGAAGCCATTTAGCCCATCGTGTCTAGGTCAGTCGAAAAAGAGCTACCCAGCTTAATCCCACCTTCCAGCGCTAGGTCCATAGCCCTATGGGTTATGGCTCTTTTAGTGCACATTTTAAATGTGAAGAGGGTTTCTGCCTTTCAGGCAGTGAGTTCCAGATCCCCACCACCCTCTGGGTGAATTTTCTTTTTTCCTCATCTCCCTCCTAATCCTTCTACCAATTACTTTAAATCTATGCCCCCTGGTTATTGACCCCTCTGCTAAGGAAAATAGGTCCTTCTTAGCCACTCTATCTAGGCCCCTCATTATTTTATACACCTCAATTAAATCTCCCCTCAGCCTCCTCTGTTCCAAGGAAAACAACCCCAACCTATCCATCTTTCTTCATATCTAAAATTTTCCAGTCCTGGCAACATCCTCGTATATCTCCTCTGCACCCTCTCTAGTGCAATCACATCCTTCCTGTAATGTGGTGACCAGAACTGCATGCAGTACTCAAGCTGTGGCCTAATAGTGTTGTATACAGTTCTAGCATAACTTCTCAGCCCTTATATTCTATGCCTTGGCTAATAAAGGAAAGCATTCCATACCCCTTTTTAACTAACTTATCGACCTGTCCTGATACCTTTAAGGATCTGTGGACATGCACTCCAAGGTCCCTCTGTTCTTCCATACCTCTCAGTATCCTCCCATTTATTGCCTTGTTTCCCTTCCCTAAATGCATTACCTCACATTCTTCCAGATTGAATTGCATTTTCCACTTTTCTGCCCAACTGACCAGTTCATCGATATCTTTCTGCAGTCTAAAGCTTTCCTCCTCACTGTCAACCACACGGCCAACTTTTGTGTCATCTGCAAATTTATTTTATCATGCTCCCTACATTTATGTCTAAATCATTAATATATACACCAAAAAGCAAGGGACCGAGTTCTGAGCCCTGTGGCTCAGGAGACAGAGAGTAGCTATAAAGGAAATATTCTCTGATTGGTGTGATATGACATGTGATATTCTTCAGGGATCTGTACTTTGGCCTCAGCTTTCAAAATGTATATTAATCACTTGGATGAAGGAATAGAGAGATGTATATCCAAGTTTGCAGATGACACTAAATTAGGAGGCGCAGTAAGTTCTGTGGATGCAAGCAGGAAATTTCAAAGGCGCATAGATAGACTAAGTGAGTGGGCAACACTATAGCAGATGGAGTACAACGTGAACAAGTGTGAGGGGATACTCTTTGAATCTGAGAAAGATAAATCAAAATATTTTCTTAATGATGAGGGTCTAGGAGCTGTGAAGAAGCAAAGGGATTTAACTATAAAAACAGAAAATGCAGGAAATCTCAGCAGGTGAAGAGAGAAACAAAGTTAACGTTTCAGGTCTGTGATCCTTCGTCACAGACGTTAACTCTGTTTCTCTCCTCAGATGCTGCCTGACCTGCTTTCTTGCATTTTCTGTTTTTATTTCAGATTCTACCATCCGCAGTATTTTGCTTTTTTAAAGGGATTTAGGTGTCACGTACAGAAATCGCTAAAAGCTAGCGCCCAAAATGTTCTTTTCTTTTTAATTATAGAAAGTGAATGTGATTTCCGGATATGTTCTATCACTCGACGAGGCTCCCCACGAGCAGTGCAAATTTGGAAAATGACCCCCGAAATTTGCACACGTAGTCCATTGGTTTTCTGTTCCAAATGTTACATACACCACAATCTAATGCTAAAGATATTGCATCTTTTTTATGTTGCGATTTACATTATTGGGTGCAAATATCAAATTGAAAATGCTAGCTTAACTGCACTGGCAGCACATTTTCATAATTGTTTTGAACCCTGCAGCACTTTTAGTGCTTTTGGATACATACTGATATAAAACTGGCTGCATAATAATATGGCTGAGGACAAAACTTAAGCCAAGAGATATAAGAACATAAGAACATAAGAATTAGGAACAGGAGTAGGCCATCTAGCCCCTCGAGCCTGCTCCGCCATTCAACAAGATCATGGCTGATCTGGCCGTGGACTCAGCTCCACTTACCCGCCCGCTCTCCGTAACCCTTAATTCCCTTATTGGTTAAAAATCTATCTATCTGTGATTTGAATACATTCAATGAGCTAGCCTCAACTGCTTCCTCTGAGACAGCCCCCCACTGCATGAGTTTCACATCCACTGCAGTATGTGGTCTGGGCTGAAGCCCAGTTTTAAAGGTTCACAGGTAGCTCATTGGATCATCTGGGAACTTGTGGATGCTTTTAATGTTAGCAGAGAAGTGGTACTCCAATTAACATTGTTCTTCTGTGCCACCCACTGCTCTCCCTGCTCTCCCTGCTCACCCATGCTCAGTGCGTCACCCTGGCTCATTCTATAAATCGCCCAGGGCTGAGTGTCTCCAAACTGGCCTTTGGGGAGGGATAGATTAAGTGCTGTGTGTTTGAAATGTGCTACGATTGTCTTGATGTTCACAAGTAACTTAGAGTAGAAAAGGTGACATGAGAGTTTCATGATATGGTTTGCTAATAGTTAATTGGGGAACAATAGGAATTAAAGCAAATCATCCTCAGGATTTGCCGAGTCTGATACTTCTAGTGAACAGGGATCGGAGGTTTACTTCGCTGCTACCTGCTACTCATGGTCCCCGACCTGTGAGGGAATGCCATCGCCTCAAGTTGGGGCTATAAGGAGGATCTGGAGCCAGCCTCTGCAGGGAGCAGTACGAGCCATTCTAGGAGGGCGACAGCTTCGAGGAGAGTGATTGGATTGACATCACCAAAATCCAGGTCGCTGATTGGAGCACGGGCAGGATGATCGGTGGGGCCCAGGTACAGCAGGAGAGGCGGCAAGCAGCAGAGGAGCGGCGAGGTCGGGCGGAGGAGCGGCGAGAGATCGTGGCGGTGAGCGGTGAGATCGGGGCCTAAGAACGACGTGATCGGGGCCCAGGAGAGGTGAGAGGTTGGGGTCCAGAAGAGGCGAAGACCCAGGGACAGCACGGACCAGCCCAAACTGCAACATATGGACAGTAGGAGTATGTGTGCGTACTAGGTCCATGTAGCAGAGCTTGGTCTCCAGTCGTCTTGGTTAACCCTTTCCACTGGACCAAGACCTAGCTCTATCAAGCCCGTGTGGTAGCTGGTGTGCAACAGCCACCTCACATTAAAATAATCCACGCACAGGCATTTTCCATCCTTCAAGATGTAGTTCAGGATCTGGATTATCAGGTCCCTTATTGAAACACCTGTGAACTCATCCCTGCTGCGTCCAGCACACTATTTCTTGCCCCCAATTGGAAGCAGGTCATCCTCAATATGAAGGACTGCCTAATACCTGCTACAGTTCTACATTTGGTATTATGGGCTGGTTTCTCCTTGAGAAAGAATGCACAAAGTGAGAATTATTTCCATGAGATGCAGTAAAACCCAGGTGTCAAGAAGGAATGCATAATTCAAAGCTTTTGTGGGATAAATGCATGCAAAGATGTGAGTGAAAGAAACTTCAAGATGAAGAGTGGGCTGCTTAAAGGCATGGTGTAGCCTCCGAGCCATTGGCAATAAGTTATTAACACAGTATGATGGTCATTGTAAGTGGCAGACGTACTTAGTAGAGTGCATTGTTGGAAGTGGCTTTTCTTACCATGACTGATCTGAGTAAGATCATTAAACTGCTTCTGGCACTTCTGAGTAGGGGTGGTTGAGCTGGCATTATTGGCCTGGCCACCTCCTTTCATTCCCTGTGGACAGCTCACTTTTTGCAGCAACATTTTACTGCCCCATCAGAGAACCTAGGGATCACTACCTTCCTGCAAACTTGACATTCATTCTGCAATCTCAGATCTTTCTTCCCCTGAACAGAAATGGTACTGATTTTGCTTGCCTCTTTAAGCTGCTACGGGGTTTTAAATCCAGCACACTATTTCTTGTTCCCAACTGAGTGAGCTCACAGTCTGAGGGATATCTGATGTGCAGAGCTTTCCCCAAGTATTTGAATGAGCACTGACCCTGGGAAATCACAGCAAGGTCAGCACTCATTGTTTCAGGCAGGGGTGATCTGCGCTCTGCCCTACTTCTACCTGTGTTTGTCAATCAGAAAATGAAGACTGTGCTGTCTTTCACAGGATGATCACACACAGATTGACAGACACTAGTGAGTGAACTGTTTTCTTCTGAGCCCCCTGACCGAATGCAAGCTTCCCATGTATTTGTGACATTACACAATATATCGTTTATAGTCTTTTTTATCATTTAGCTTTTATGTCCTGGACAAGGAAACCTGGAGGTAAGAGATTGAACAGGCGTGCCATGGGAGCCAGTAAATTTTCTGACTGTGACACTAAAAACAAATAGTATCAGTTGATAGTGAGGAGTGGTTTCCTTTGGGCATAGAGTTTCAACCGACCTGAAATAAAGATGTAATTGTGGTGGCGTGCAACTGTCATCCTGCATCAAAGACACAGAACACACTGACAGTTGGTATTTACACTAATAGCAGAAACCCTGAGCAGAACAGAATAAAATTCTCATGAAAAATTAGAAAGGTATGTGTTCAAAATTATGTTGGAAACTAGTGAATGATTTCAAGGCTATAATGCAATTGTGAGATTTATTTGTCCACTGCTGCGGTTCATGATTTAATGATTTTGAACCTAATGACTAGATTGCTGCCTTGTAACTCCCAGCTATCCATTACTCTTTATAAAACATAAACTTTATAGTAATGAAGAACCTTGCAGTCCCATAACCTTTTACTTCTGCCAAAATAGCAAGATCTGAAGAAAGATTTTTTTTTAGCAAGTGTATTTGTTTCTCTTCAACAATTTCCCCTTTAATATGTGACAGGGAATGTTTGAATATTCTGGCTGGACATTCGTTCCTCAGCCAACACCTGCACAACAGTGTAACTGGTCATTTTTTGTTTGTGGAACCTTGCTGTGCACAGTTTGGCTGTTGCATTAGCCTCTTTCACAATAGTGACCATCCTTCAAAAGTAATTTCTTGGCTATGAAGCACTTTGAAATGTCCTGAGGATGTGAAAGGCACTGTATAAATTCCAGTTCTTCCTTTCTTTTTCCAGTTGTCCCACAAACACCTGATAATTCCAAGTACAAAGTTATGAATCGGTTATGAAGATTTCCTTAACAAACAACGATCTGGATGCTCCACTGCTCTCCATTGTATTTTTTGTTTGTGCAGCTAGTGTGTAGATAGTTAGTTTTGAATAACCAATTCAATATTTTTATTTAATTTCAATAGGGATTATTGAAGCAATAAAGATGCTTGCTTCACCTTTTCTCTGCTAAAGGATAGATTACATGGAAGAACTTCAACAATTGGACATCCCTGTCTGGAGTAAAAATAAAATAGGGAAGGTAGCTCAACCGTGGCTAACAAGGGAAATTAGGGATAGTGTTAAATCCAAGGAAGAGGCATATAAATGGGCGAGAAAAAGCAGCAAACCGAAGGATTGGGAAAATTTAGAATTCAGCAGAGGAGGACAAAGGGTCTAATTAGGAAGGGGAACATAGAGTATGAGAGGAAGCTTGCAAGGAACATAAAAACTGACTGCAAAAGCTTCTATAGATATGTGAAGAGAAAAAGATTAGTGAAGACCAACATAGGTCCCTTGCAGTCAGAGTCAGGTGAACTTATAATGGGGAACAATGAAATGGCAGACCAATTGAACAAATACGTTGGATCTGTCTTCACTAAGGAAGACACAAATAAACTTCCGGAAATACTAAGGATTCGAGAGTCTAGCGAAAAGGAGGAACTGAAGGAAATCCTTATTAGTCAGGAAATTGTGTTAGAGAAATTGATGGGATTGAGGGCCAATAAATCCCCAGGGCCTGATAGTCTGCATCCGAGAGTACTTAAGGAAGTGGCCCTGGAAATAGTGGATGCATTGGTGATCATTTTCCAACATTCTATTGACTCTGGATCAGTTCCTATGGACCGGAGGGTAGTTAATGTAACACCACTTTTTAAAAAAGGAGGGAGAGAGAAAACAGGTAATTATAGACTGGTTAGCCTGACATCAGTAGTGGGGAAAATATTGGAATCAATTATTACAGATGAAATAGCAGCGCATTTGGAAAGCAGTGACAGGATCGATCCAAGTAAGCATGGATTTATGAAAGGGAAATCATGCTTGACAAATCTTCTAGAGTTTTTTTGAGGCTGTAACTAGTAGAGTGGATAAGGGAGAACCAGTAGATGTGGTGTATCTGGACTTTCAAAAAGCTTTTGACTAGGTCCCACACAAGAGATTAGTGTGCAAAATTAAAGTACATGGTATTGGGGGTAATGTATTGACATGGATAGAGAACTGGTTGGCAGACAGGAAGCAGAGAGTCGGAATAAACAGGTCCTTTTCAGAATGGCAGGCAGTGACCAGTGGGGTGCCGCAGGGTTCAGTGCTGGGACACCAGCTATTTACAGTATACATCAATGATTTAGATGAAGGAATTGCCTGTAATATTTCCAAGTTTGCAGATGACACTAAGCTGGGTGGCGGTGTGAGCTGTGAGAAGGATGCAAAGAGGCTGCAGGGTGACTTGGATAGGTTAGGTGAATGGGCAAATGCATGCAGATGCAGTATAATGTGGATAAATGTGAGGTTATCTGAATGGTGACAGATTAGGAAAAGGGAAGGTGCAATGAGACCTGGGTGTCATGGTAAATCAGTCATTGAAGGTTGGCATGCAGGTACAGCAGGCAGTGAAGAAGGCAAATGGCATGTTGGCCTTCATAGCAAGAGGATTTGAGTATAGGAGAAGGGAGGTGTTACTGCAGTTGTACAGAGCCTTGGTGAGGCCACACCTGGAATATTGTGTTCAGTTTTGGTCTACTAATCTGAGGAAGGACGTTCTTGCTATTGAGGGAGTATAGCGAAGATTCAACAGACTGATTCCCGGGATGGCAAGACTGACATATGAGGAGAGACTGGATCAACTGGAGTTTAGAAGAATGAGAGGGGATCTCATAAAAACATATAAAATTCTGACGGGATTGGACAGGTTAGATGCAGGAACAATGTTCCCATTGCTGGGGTGTCCCCGAACCAGGGGTCACAGACTAAGAATAAGGGGTAAGCCATTTAGGACCGAGATGAGGAGAAACTTCTTCACTCAGAGAGTGGTTAACCTGTGGAATTCCCTACTGCAGAGAGTTGTTGAAGCCAGTTCGTTAGATATATTCAAAAGGGAGTTAGATATGACCCTTGCGGCCAAAGGGGTCAAGCGGTATGGAGAGAAAACAGGAAAGTGGTACTGAGGTTGAATGGTGGTGCAGGCTCGAAGGGCCGAATAGCCTGCTCCTGCACCTATTTTCTATGTTTCTATGAGTCATTTTGTGGTATGACTTCATGGGTGATAACATCCCGCCAGTACTTCACCGAATTGGCCATTTGTTACCTTTGAACCCATAGATTGAATATTAATTAATTCTGAGGGACCTCACTGCTGAGCCTAAAACTGCCCTCGTCTGACATCTACACAGCTGTGAACTTTGGATAGCGATTGTATTTTTTCACTTTTACTCATCCTGGGCACGATGATGCCTGAGGCACTGCAGACACTTTTACATTGGCCAACACACCATTGAAACAGGTGATCTTCCTAATCTCTATGACTCAGTGCCGTACCTCACAGCTAGAAAGAAGAAAGACTTTGATTTATATCGTGTCTTTCATGACCCCCGGACATCTCAAAGCGTTTTACAGACAATTAAGTACTTTTGAAGTGGAGTCACTGTTGTAATGTGGGATAATGACCAGATAATTTGTTTTGTTATGTTGGTTGAAGGATAAAGATTGGCCAGGACACTGGGGATAACTCCCCTGCTCTTCTTCAAAATAGTGCTATGGATCCTTTATGTGCACCAGAGAGAGCCTCGCTTTAACATTTTATCTGAAAGACAGCACCTCTAATGGTACAGCACTCCACTGGAATGTCAACCTAGATTTATGTGCTCAAGTCCCTGGAGTGGGACTTGAACTCAAAACCTTCTGACGCAGAGATAAGTGTGCTACCCACTGAGCCACAGCTGACACTGCTCGAAGAATATGGTTGAAGGAACACTTTTATGCTTTACCTGTATCATTGCTAAATTCCTTATTTGACTTAAAAGTGCATTGTCCCCCTGAAGCAAGCACATGAATATTCCCATTGTTTGAATGGGAACAATAAACGCATTTCAAAAGCAGCAATAAGTTTGCGTTTGAATAAGCAATAGAATGTGTATATATAGCAAGGAATAGGTGGGTCCAGAAAAAAAGACCAATACCAGATATGAGAGATCAAATGGCTGAATACTCAGCCTACTCAATTCATGAGGAACAGCTTGAAATTCACAAGTGATTAAGTTATGAATCTATGATGGATTCTTCTGGAGATTGATAACTGCTCTCCATTGCTGGTTATATAATAAATATGTGGTTGTGTTGGTTGAAAGCAATACAAATTCTTACTAATTTCAATAGAGATTATTAGGAGCAGTGAGATGTCTAAGTCACAAGTGACCGCTCTGTGGTTCTTATTCTACTCGACTTCTCTGCAGCATTCAATACATTCAACTGTGACATTCACCTCTCCTGTTTTCCAGCTCTCTGTGACTACCCTTGTGTCGTTCCATTCTTACCTGTCTGAAAGCCAGCACATCTCCTACAGTGGCCTCTCTTCATGTTCCCACACAGTCACCGCCAGAGTCCCCAAAGATCTATCCTTGTTCCCCCCCCGCCCCCCGTCTTCCTCATCTACATACTGCCCTCATTGATATTATTAGCAGACAGTGGGTCAGCTTCCATATATGTGCTCTACTTTTCCATCACTTCCTTGACCCAATGACCACTTCTGCCCTGTGTCGCCATACTGCCTGCCCAACATCCAATCACGGATCAGTCATAATTTCCTCCAACTAAATTTTGCGAAGGCCGCACCCAGCCATTAACTCTGCTCTCTTGCCACTGACTCCATCCCTCTCCCCAGCCACTTGTTCAAGCTAAATGAGACCCTGTGAAATTATAGTAACTTGTGTTACCCTGAGCAGAGTTTAAAACTCCTCTTTTTTCCATCACCAAGACTGCTTATTTCCACCTCCGCAAAATTGTGTATGTCTGTCCCACCTTGTACCACTGCCACTGAAACCCATATACATGCTTTTGTCATATCTAGGCTCAATTTTTTTTTCTATGCTCTTCTTGCCAGCCTCCCTCCAACCTGTATAAATTCCAACTTGTCCAAAACTCAACTGTGCCAGTCCTGTACTAGGTCCCACATACCCATCGCTCCTGCCCTAGCTGACCTTCGTTGGTTTGCTGTCCTCACTGTCATGAGTTTGTCAGTGAACATCAATATTATTTAAAATAGGATAGCCCAGGACAATCACTGGGAGTGAAATTGGACTTTGCTTCAGCCATTTTTTAGGCACAAAATGGGTCTATAACCTACCAATTTTTATCACTGGTAGCAAACGACTGAAACATACAAGAAGTGCGTTGGTTGCCATATTGGTTAGAGCACCCCTTAGTCTTCCGGACACATTCCTGAAATTAACCTATGCAAATGGAGGGCCTAACACGTTTCAGGATACTTTATTAAATTGGTCGCGACTGACTACATCATGTGCCGTGAAGCAGCCAGACAAGCGGTCTTTAAAGAAGACCTGAATGTGGAGGTCTGATGATACAAGAGGACAAATTTCATGCGGTCCTTGCCACTGGTGGAGGCAAGATCAAATTTGAGCACGAGCCACTGTCTACCCCAATCCCTCAAATATGCTGTGTACCGTAACTCATCTGAAGTCACATTAGGGCTTAGACTCCCTGAGCCAGAGAAGGAAGGAATCAGCCTGGTTTCCCACTCCTGACAACTCTCCAGTGGCCACCAATGTTCCTTTTAAGCTGTGCCGTTACGCATTACAGGGGTCCCGCACAGCTGACTTGCCGCCTTTTCAATGGAAAAACTGCGCATGCACGGTATTTTGAATGGGCCGCACAGCCCTTTAAAGTTCGCCCAGAGGTCAAAATCGACCTCAGTATCTTCAAAAGAGAGGGGAGGAAATCGGCGAGAGGAAAATAAGCTGGCTAAATCAGCTCTAATCTTACAATGCAATACAATACAAAAAGTGAGTTGAATGGGGGTTGAGAGACTAGATATGCCAATTCCTTCTAATGCAAGCGAGGGGTAAAACTGGTCTTCGGCAGTAGTGCGAAACGTGCTCATAGCAAATTGGTAGCACGGTTCTTTTCCATTGAACGAATTGGAACAGAACGTGGGTGCAGTGTAAAACGAGCTGCAGATACACTATGAGCTTTACTCCTGGTGAAGACCAATTTCATCCCCTTCCGTTCCAACTACTCTAATAATGAAAGCAACTTAGAATTTCATGGAATCCTCCATACAGGTAATAATTTTCCAATGCTAGAAACAACACCAACATTTATGGAGGTACAACAATGACTTGCATTTATATAACATCTTTAAAACATCCCGAGATGCTTTACAGGAGTGTTATCAGACAAAATGTGGCACTGAACCACATAGGGAGATATTAGAACAGGTAACTAAAAGCTTGGCCAAAGAGGTAGGTTTTAAGGAGTGTCTTAAAGGAGGAGGAGAGTGATAGAGAGGTGGAGAGGTTTAGGGAGAGAATTCCAGTACTTGGAGCCTAGGCAGCTGAAGGCATGGTGGCCAATGGTGGGGCAAAGGAAATCAGGGATGCACAAAAGGCCAGAATTGGATGAATGCAGAGTTTTTGAAGTTTTGTAGGGCTGGAGGAAGTTACAGAGATAGGGAGGGGCAAGACCATGGAGGAATTTGAACACAAGAATGAGAATTTTAAATTTGAGGTATTGGTAGACCAGGAGCCAATGTAAGTCAGCGAGCACAGGGGTGATGGATGGAGCATTGGAGGACTCCCAATGTTTTAAGGGATCACAAAAATTGTCAGGGTTGAATTATACAAATGCAAAATACTGCGGATGCTAGAAATCTGAAATGATAAGAGAAAATGCTGGAAATGCTCAGCAGGTCAGTCAGCATCTGTGGGGAGAGAAAGAGTTAACTTTTCAGGTCGATGACCTTCCATCAGAAGGTCATTTCTAATGAAATGTTAACTGTGTGTTTCTCTCTCCACAGATGCTGCCTGACCTGCTGAGTAGTTCCAGGATTTAATTTTATGTGTGTTCTTAAAGGTGCATACTTTAAAATATAGAGATCGAAATTCCGTCCCGCCGTTTTTGAAGTGGTGTCACTGTCTGAGTGCTCATTTTAACTCCAGGCAGCAGATGCCGCCTCAAACTGCAAAATTCTGTTTTGCTGGCCAAAGAGCAGCGCTAAAAGTGGCGTTGCACACTCATCCTCAGTCGCCTATTGAGCGGCAGCTCAGGAGGCCTACTGAATTTTGCGACTGTAGGCTGCCGGCATGCGAATTAAAAAGAATGAAAAAAAAAGTTTTCCACACTTTCTGTCATCCACACCCACACTTCCCCACTGGTCCCATCAATACATAAATGTTAAAAAAAATAAACATAACCATTTACTTTGATCCCTAAATGCTACTGCCCCGGGATCCCCGATGCCCCTCCACCTTTCCCAGGTTGCACGGATGCCTGCCGGTAAGGCCACCGTACTCATCAAATATCGCATCGGCGGTGGCAAGGGGGCATTGCATGCTCGATGACGTCACCACGTGGGCGGCGGCCGAGCACACAGTGGTACATCTTGCCGCCACCCCCGCCACCCAAGTAAATTTGCCGGCAGCCCTGCAGTAACAGGCGGCGTAAGAAAGCAAATTTCGACCCCATAGTGTCTGGCAATTGAAACATTACAAGAGTTTTCTTTTGTCAGAGGGCATGCTGGTCACTTTTTCCTTCACAGCCATCACTCTCTGAGAATTCTGCTTTCTTGGTTATGCCCTTCAAGAATTACAATGAAAATTGTCCTTCCAGGCCCTCTGCTTATAGCATTCTACTCAAAACATAGCAAGTACTATCAGTGATGTTTCCATATAAATGCAATGCAATATTTGTATAAAATTTCTCTCTACATTTTAGGCTGTTTATTTTAAATTGGGTAATGCCGCCATTAAAATCACAGAGAGAGGAAAAATCAAGAGACTGAATAATGTCTGACTATATAAAGAAACACCTATGCTGGAGGAACTAGTGGCATTCTGTAACTTTTGAGGGCAAAATTTTAGCATATATATATTGTATCTTGGAATCAATTTGTTGCTGCTATTCTGCAAAGGCTTTGCTTGCAGAATACAATATCAATGTAGAATATTACAGATTTAGAAATTATCAAGATTTAATATTGATAAGAATGAGAGGCAAAAAGACAATGGCCTTGAAATTATGTTGTACACGTTTGTATAAAATTCCATTGTCTGCTATTTTAAGTAACATTAACCTGTTCAAAATAGGCAGGTTGGCACTTCTGTAAGCATTTGTATGCAAGCATGGTACAGCATAATTTCAAGGCCAATAATATCAGCTAGTAAGAAGGGGAGAAAAAGGTCAAGAACAGCAGAAGTGTGTGAAGGATTGAAAGAGAGATAGATGGGTAACAAATGAGAGTCTGACTGATAAGAAAGGGAAATAAGTTGGCGATAAATAGATGGAGACTGATAAGAAACAGATAATTGAGAAGCAAAAAGAACAAAATCAATAGCTATCAGAAGCAGCTTCTGCTGCTCTTTCCACCTCCTGTTCCATCATGTGTGCAACTGAAGTGATTTATACAGGACCTAGGTGAGTCCTCTTCATGTAGGTGAAAGAGCAGTTTATTTTAAAACTGTTTTCTTATTGATATGAAGAGAAGCCAAGTCAAGTCAATGAAAACAACTTTCATTGAGTTGGGACAGAAGAAGGAAAGGTATTTTTGTGGCTGAAAATTCACTTCTGGAGTCTGCCTATGTTTATCTGGGTAAATTTTACAAATGTGCGCTCCTGGCATCCGAGGATCATGGTCAGGAGAGCGTATTTATGATCATTTACATTATGGTGTCAGGAGAGCAAAAAACTCACTTCACTATGAGATCAATTACCCTTTTGTATTGCACTAATCAATACATGACCACTGCAGCACTGTAGGAGTAGCTTCACCACCCACCGAACTGCCCACAAACAGCAGAACCTGGAACTAAACTACCATTCAGACAAGCCATGAGGATTGTGAAGCAGCATTAGGTGTCTTTTGAGACTGGGCTAAGTCTCATTGTTGGGGGTACAGTATAAGGAGCTTTACAATGAATCTAGACCATGCTATATCTGACCTCGGAGTGCTTGATGCTAACATGGGATGAAAAAAAAACAGTGGGATAATATTTTTCCAATGTAATCAGCACAAAGTATAAAACATTTTTTTCATTTAATTCAAATAGTTTTATTTGCTTATCATTAAATCACTTCATGCTTCGATTTTTAAAAAAGAAATTAAGCTTGTATTTAGAAGAATCAAATGCTTTAATGAGAGAGAACAACCTTACAGACTAGGCACTGAGTTATTGAAAGAAAAATGGAATGATGGGAAAGAAGCAGATAGTACAGCAACCCCAACTTCAGACAGATGAAATGAAGTCACAATAGAGCAGCTTCCATATATGTGGCCTGTACAGTTAATGTATAAGTTGAGTTCAAAACTCGCCATGCAATTCTACATGGCGCATCCCAGACGTACACACATGAACCTCATTTTTAATACCAGTCTACAGACTCGGGGATTGGATTTGTACAAATAACAAGATTGACTGGACTCCATTCCCATTGTCTTGCCTCCAGCTGGTATACTGTAGCTGGTACAATGGAAAAGTACACTCAGACTCTGTTTTGGCAGGTGTGAGAGAACTGTGTAGAATCTGTCATTAGGGCCAGAATGGCTGAGCACTTGGACAGATTTGAGCTGATCACAGAGAGTCAGCATGAATTTGTGAAGGGTAGGTCATGTCTGACTAATCTAGTTGAATTTGTTTGCGGAGGTCACCAACGTCGTGGATAAGAGGGTGCATGTGGATGTTATTTATATGGACTTCCAGAATGCATTTGATGAGGTTCCGCCCAAGAGATTATTAACAATATGAAAGAGCTCAAAATTGGAGGTCAGCTTGCAGCGTTGGTTGAAAATTGGTAGGAAATAGAATAGGCATATAAAATACGTACTCTGATTAGCAGGATGTGACAAGTGGTGTTTCACAGTGACCTGTACTGCGGCCTCAGCTTTTCACTATATTTATTAATAACTTCGATGGAGGAATAGAGAGTTGTATATCAAAGTTTGCAGATGACACTAAATTGGGTCGTACAGTAAGTAGTGCAGATGGGAGCAGAAGATTACAAAGGGACATGGATAGGTTAAGTGAATGAGCAAGACCGTGGCAAATGGATTTCAACGTGGGGAAGTGTGAGGTGATCCACTTTAGATCCACGAAAAACAATCAGTGTATTTTATAAATGGTGAAAAAGTAGGAACCGCAGAGGATCAAAGAGGTTTTGGTGTCCATCGACACAAATCACTGAAGCTAATGGACAGGTACAAAAAGCAAATAGGCTAATGGAGTGTTGGTCTTCATTTCAAGGGGGTAAAATACAAAGGGGAGGAAGTTATACTTAAGTTGTATAGAGCCTTGTTCAGATCCCAACTGGAGCACTGTATTCAGTTCTGGACACTTATAATTTAACCCTTTTAGCCCTGGTATACTTCTGGTGAATCTGCTCTGCACCCCCGCGAAGGCCAATATATCTTTCCTGATAGTATTAGGAGCTTTTTTAAAAATCGAAGCATGAAGTGATTTAAGGATAAGCAAATAAAACTATTTGAATTAAATGAAAAAAAATGTTTTATACTTTGTGCTGATTACATTGGAGAAATATTATCCCACTGTTTTTTTTCATCCCATGTTGGCATCAAGCACTCCGAGGTCAGATATAGCATGGTCTATATCCATTGTAAAGCTCCTTATATTCTCAGGAAGGATATATTGGCCTTGGAGGGGTACAGAGCAGATTCACCAGAATTATACCAGGGCTAAAAGGACAGGTTGCTTAAACTTGGCCTATATTCTACTTTTTAATCCCTCTCAGGAGATTACATGGCTGTGGGGGTGGGCTAGGAAGTGTCTAGTCATGGGGCAGGCTTGATGGACGAGCTAGTCTTTTCCTGCCAGTCAATTTTCAAATGTTCATATTCCTTCGAATATGGAAGACTGAGAGGGTGATCTAATCGATGTGTTTAAAATAATAAAATGATTTAATAGGCTAGATAAAGAAAATCTATTTCCACTGGTGGGGGAATCCAGAACAAGGGGATAAAATCTTAAAATTAGAGCCAGGCCATTCAGGAGTGAAATCAGGAAGCACTTTTCAAATGATCGAATTGAATGGTGAAACAGGCTCAAGGGGCTGAACGGTGCACTCCTGTTCCTATGTTCCGAAAGCAAAATGGCCTAATTCCAGAGGAACTGTTATGCCCTTTTACATTATAAACTGTACTGGCAATTTTACATCGGATTTACTCTGGAACCAGGGCGAATTGGATATAATGTTATAACACCAGCATTACTGGAACTGTTTTCAATTTTTGAATCTGACGATTATTGTAATACTTGAACTGCTATACATTTCTGCATGGCATTGTTTGAGATTGAACTTGCAAAGATGAAACCCATGACAACTGGTGGGGATTGGTTATATTTATAGCTCCTTGTCTTTTGTTACTGTCACAATACAATTAACATGCTGAGCTTGCATTGTTATCATTTGTGCAGACTCTTCATATTGAGATTCACTTACTCTGTGATTACTGCCATTATTTCAAACTGCACATTTTTAGTTAGGAATTGTAGTTAGTAAGCGATTAAATTTATTTAATTGTAAAACATGCCAACTATTGAGTAGATTTACTGATATCTTACTGAGTGAACAATGGCACTGCCTCACGCTAGCTGTTTGTTAAACTTGGGTAAGGATTCTCCTGAATCGGCATCTAGCTGGTTTAGTTGGTAGGTTAAATTCCAAATGCAAATCTCTTACAATTCTCATTGAGTAACACCAGGCCTACCTGAAAACGAGGTGCCAACCTGGTGAAGTTACAACACAGGACTACATGCATACGATAAGCAGAGCTAAACGACCCCACAACCATGAATTTCAGAAACCTAGGCCTAGAAATTGACCCACTTACCGCCATGTTCGCTGCAATCCGATCTAAAAATGGCGGCTGCCACGCTATTTTTATAGAAAGCTTTAAGAAAGCTGCGGACTGCAGGAAAATATCAATCAACTGGTCAGGTGGGCAGAATAGTGGCAAATGGAATTTAATCCGGAGAAGTGTGAGGTAATGCATTTGGGGAGGGCTAACAAGGAAAGGGAAATGGTAGGACACTGAGAAGTGTAGAGGAACAAAAGGACCTTGGAGTGCATGTCCACAGATTACTTTTGAAGATGCATTTACTGACCTTTACCAGCGGTCTGAGGTCATGAAGCTTCTTTGGGCACTGGAGCCATGGCCTCGGTGATCTGGTCCCACCTTGTTCTTCCTGGAGGGCCTCCTGGCCCTTGTGGATAGAGGAACTGTCTTACAGTGTTTACCCCCTGCAGAAAGCTAGAATGTTGAATGCAAGACCCTGGGAGCCCCTTCCCTGCCTTGCTGAGCCATTTTGTGTTCGTGATGAAGCAGTTTTCCCATTTTTTTAGGTGCAGAAGGCAATTCAGCTTTAAGAGCTTTGAGAATTCTTTTTCTTGTTAATTTTTTTTAGAAGGCAGTTGAGCTGTAACAGCTAAAAACTGCCTATTTTACATCATTTTTATTTTTATCATTTCAGAAGGCATTGCCCCTTTTAAGATCCCACATTGCTTTGTGAAATCACAACCTCACTTTCAGGGGCTGTTGAAGGTGCAACGCCGCTTGGGCACACCACATGTATGCCGGGACCAATGTCACCAGTGTCATGTATGTAACCTCTATGTAACACCACTGCAATACTGTATATATTTAAGCAATGCACACCTTGACCACAGGGGGTGAACTTGTGGGAGACACTCCTTACCTGGTCATCCAGGTATATAAAGGGAGGTCCCAGACAGGGTCATCACTTCTTGGTCCTGTAAATAAAGGTTCAGGTCATAGTGACCTTGTCCATAGAATGTGCCTCGTGTGGGTTTTGTGCCATTGAGTAAGGACATTACATTGGCGACGAGAAACGGGAATCAACGACCCACGAGAATGGCCACCGGTAGCACAGAGGAATGGTACTGTGTTGGTGAGGACTGGGACGATTTCATTGAGAGGCTTCAGAAAAGCTTTGTCACGAAAGAATGGCTGGGATATGCAGCGGCAGACAAGCGAAGGGCCCATCTGCTGACCAGCTGCGGACCTAAGACTTACGCGCTCATGAAGGACCTAGTAGCACCTGAAAAGCCGGCGGACAAACCTTTGAAGAGCTCAGCAAACTAATCGGTGATCACCTCAAACTGGCGAGCAGCATACACATGGCCCGACACAGATTCTATACCCACCGACGTTGTGAAGGACAGAGCATACCGGACTTTCGTTGCGGACCTCCGGCGTTTGGCCAGCCTCTGTAAGTTCACAGACGCTTGCAGGGGGGAGATGTTAAGGGACTTCTTTATTGAAGGCATCGGTCATGCGGGGATTTTCCGAAAGTTAATTGAGACCAAGGACTTGACTTTGGAAGCGGCGGCATTGATGGCTCAGACTTTCACGGCAGGGGAGGAGGAAACCAAAATAATATACGTGCGCAATTCTGCCTCCAACGTGGCGGGGGATCAGGGAGTCAATATCATAAACGCGACTCAGAGCCCCGCAGACAGGCAAGGGCAGTTCGACACACCCCAGGAAGCAATAGACCCCAGAGTCGTTTTTCAACAGAGACAATGGCAGGCTGAACAGATATTTACGCCATCACAGTGGACAATGCGGTCCGGGATGGGGCCATTGACACCCACTAACAGGGTACTCAAGAGCAGTAAAAGGGACAATCAGCGAGGAATGCCGGGTCATAGCTCCTTTGTTCACAGCAATGGGAAACTCAGCTCATGCTGGAGGTGTGGGGGCAAACACTCTGCCAAGACTTGCAGGTTTCAACAATTTGTCTGCAGAAATCGAAACCTTAGTGGCCATTTAGCTTGAATGTGCAGGAAGCCTGTAACTCGGCTAATTTACGAGGTGGATGGACCAGAATAGGGGATTGTGAGGCAGGATGACTCTTGGGGCAAATCAATGGACACTGAAGTTCAGCGGGTTCATGTGGCAAAAATTCACAGTTCATATACCCAAACGCCACCAATGATGATGAAGGTTTTATTAAACGGCATCCCTGTACGCATGGAGCTGGACACTGGGGCCAGCCAGTCACTCATGAGCATTCAACAATTCGAAAAGCTATGGCCACTCAAAGCCAGTAGACCCAAACTAGAACGCATTGAGACACAACTACGGATGTATAACCAAAGAAATCATTCCAGTACTGGGCAGTGCAATGTTGGCAGTCACACACAATGGATCAGTGAACTGGCTGCCGCTCAGGATTGTCCCGGGCAATGGTCCCGCACTGTTGGGGAGGAGCTGGTAAGCTGAGATGAACTAGAAATGGGGAGATGTGCACGCAATGTCATCTGTGAAGCGAAGTTCGTGCTCACAAGTCCGACAACAATTTGAGTCACTATTCCAACCTGGCGTCGGCATGTTCAAAGGTACCAAAGTAGTGATACACATCACCCCGGACGCCAGACCAGTGCACCACAAAGCCAGAGTGGTGCCGTATGTGATGTGAGAGAAAATTGAGAGCGAATTTGCTGAGAGAGGGCATCATCTCGCCTGTTGAATTCAGCGACTGGGCGAGCCCTATCGTTCCCATCCTAAAAGCGGATGGTTCTGTCAGGATCTGTGGCGACTACAGGGCCACTATCAATCGGGTGTCCCTACAAGACCAATACCCGCTCCCGAGAGCGGAGGATCTCTTTGCCACGCTGGCAGGCGGCAAGCTGTTTACCAAGTTCGATCTCACTTCAGCCTACATGACCCAAGAACTGGCCGACGAATCTAAACTACTGACCACCATCAGTACGCACAAGGGACTGTTCGTTTACAACAGGTGTCCATTTGGCATTCGATCAGCGGTCACGATTTTTCAAAGAAACATGGAAAGCCTGCTCAAATCCATTCCTGGAACAATCGTATTTCAGGACGACATCCTCATCACGGGTCGTGACACCGAGGAACACCTGCACAACCTGGAGGAGGTGCTACGCTGACTGGACCGAGTAGGCCTGCGACTCAAGAAGTCTAAATGTGTGTTTTTGGCTCCTGAGGTTGAGTTCCTGGGCAGGAGGGTTGCTGCTGATGGGATTCGGCCCACCAAATCCAAAACAGAGGCGATTCGACGAGCGCCCAGGCCCAGCAACACATCGGAGTTGCGTTCATTTCTGGGATTCTTGAACTATTTCAGAAACTTTCTGCCGAACTTAAGCACGTTGTTGGAGCCGCATCACGTGCTCCTGCGTAAGGGTTGCAATTGGTTTTGGGGCGACTGTCAAGAATGAGCTTTCAATCGGGCGCAGAAGCTACTTTGTTCAAATAAGTTATTGACCCTGTACAATCCCTGTAAGAAATTGGTTCTGACATGTGATGCATCGTCCTATGGGGTCGGGTGCGTGTTGCAGCAGAGTAATGCTGAGGGCCAACTACAACCTGTGGCTTATGCTTCCAGGTCGCTCTCTCAAGCAGAACAGGGATATGGGATGGTTGAGAAGGGGACACTCGCATGTGTCAGTGGTGTAAAAAAAATGCATCAGTACCTTTTTGGCAGGAGGCTCGAATTAGAAACGGACCACAAGCCATTAACATCCCTGTTGTCAGACAGCAAGGCTGTCAATGCCAACGCGTCAGCTCGCATACAGCGATGGGCTCTCATGCTAGCTGCTTGTGACTACTCCATCCGGCACCGGCCCGGCACCGAAAACTAAGCTGATGCGCTCAGCAGGCTTCCACTGGCCACCACCGAGGGGGCAGTGGAACAAAGCGCTGAGATGGTCATGGCCGTTGATGCCTTTGACAGCTCAGGCTCCCCAATCACAGCCCGCCAGATCAAAATCTGGACAAACAGAGATCCCCTCCTATCTCTGATTAAGAAATATGACCTGACTGGGGATTGGGCGCCCGCACACGGAGCTTGTCCTGAGGAGGTCAGACCGTTTCACAGGCGGATGGATGAGCTCTCCATCCAAGCTGACTGCCTACTATGGGGCAGCCGGGTAGTCATGCCCCAGAGGACAGGGAGGCATTCATCAGGGAACTTCACAGTGAGCATCCAGGCATCGTGCTGATGAAGGCCATTGCCCGCCCGGTCACATGTTTGGTGGCCGGGAATTGATTCAGACCTGGAACACTGTGTTCGCAGGTGCATGACATGTGCCCAGCTAGGTAATGCCCCCAGGGAAGCCCCGCTCAACCCGTGGCCCTGGCCCACCAGGCCATGGAAACGTATTCATGTAGACTACGCGGGCCCGTTCATGGGAAAAAATGTTTCTCAATGTGGTAGCTGCGTATTCGAAATGGATCGAGTGCATCATTTTGAATTCGTGCATGACATCCACCATTGTGGAGAGTCTACGTGCGGTCTTTGCAACCCATGGCTTGCCGGACATCCTTGTTAGCAATAATGGCTCATGTTTCGCAAGCTACGAATTCCGGGAGTTCATGTCGGGCAATGCATCAACATGTCAGGACAGCACCGTTCAAGCCGGCCTCCAATGGCCAGGTGGAACGTGTGGTCCAAATCATTAAACAAGGCATGCTCAGGATTCAAGGACCCTCCCTGCAATGCCGCCTATCGCGCCCCCTGCTGGCCTATAGATCCCGACCACACTTGCTCACGGGGGTCCCGCCCGCTGAGCTACTTATGAAACGAGCATTCAAAACTTGGTTGTCCCTCATTCACCCAGTCCTGACCGGCATAGTTGAGGGCAAGTGCCAGTCCCAATACGAGTACCATGACCGAAATTCAAGGGGGAGATGTATAGAAATAAATGACCCCGTATTTGTCCTCAATCACGTCGTGGGGCCAAAATGGCTTGAGGGTACTGTAATAGAGAAAGACGGGACAGGGTCATCGTGGTTAAACTTAACAATGGGCAGATATGCTGTAAGCATCTGGACCAATTAAAAAAAAATGTTCAGCATGGACACTGAGGAACCCGAGGAAGATCATGAGATGGTGCTCACACCAGCGCCAGTGAACGAGCAACAAGAACATTCAGCAGCATGCACAGTCCCGGCGATCAGCCCTGAGAGGCCGGAATCACCACAGATGACAGACACTCACACCAAGGCTCAGCTACCAGAGCCCCAACTGCGGCGCTCCACGAGGGAGCGTAGACCACCTGAAAGACTTAACCTATGATCCCAATAAGACTTTGGGGCGAGGTGATGTCATGTATGAAACCTCTATGTAACACCACTGCAATACTGTATATACTTAATCAATGCACACCTTGACCACAGGGGGCGAACTTGTGGGAGACACTCCTTACCTGGTCATCCAGGTATATAAAGGGAGGTCCCACGCAGGGTCATCACTTCTTGGTCCTGTAAATAAAGGGTCAGGTCATAGAGTGACCTTGTCCAGAGAATGTGCCTCGTGTGGGTTTTGTGCCATTGAGTAAGGACATTACAACCAGGAAGGTACTACACTGTAAGTTTAGTGCTGGGCTAATGCTAATTAATCCTCAGCGGCAATTTTTTTGTCCTGTCAGTGCCACCATTTTCGGCGGCCGTTAACCCCCGGCGGCTCCGGTGGCACCGGCAGCTTTTGTGGCTGCCACAAATTTCTAGGCCCTCAAGCAGGAATCACATTTGAGAAAGCAATATGTTAAAATAAAAATAATGATGGAGTCTTTCAAACAAAATTCCAAGTGTAGTTTGTTTTCAAATGTTAGTAGTTAAACTCTTTTTACAGAACAGAGCTTGTTTTCATTGGAATAAAAAAGTTAGATAGCTAGTTAGATATGATCCAGGTATTGAACTTGCTGAGAAAGGTGACCAATATAGATGTAAGCAGGGTTGTGAGTGAAGATCTAGAGAACTCTGAGCACCAAATTATAAACCTCAAATGAGACCGAGAGATTAGAAGAAATTACTTTATTTCTCCCAGCATGATGGATAGGTGTTACAGACCCCCAGCAAAAGCTATTTATCCTGTGCCAGTCAACTTGTTTAAAAAACAAAGAGAGCTTTTGATTAGGAATGGGAATGTATATTATGGGCTAAGATTTCCACAGGGGTACTCCCAATCTTCCTGCATATCTATGGCAGACGATCAGACGAAAGCTCCAGAGAAACAGTGCAAACAGCCGTTTCTTGCTTGTCAGGCCGAATGGCCTTCTTCCGAGCTCCAAAAATTTTATGATTCTTCAGGGTTTCTGCCGATCTGCAGCTGAAGTTACGGGAGGAGATCAGGAGAACCCCTATGGAAATTCTACCCTTACTCGTCTAAGTGTAGAATGGTGTGATCCAAGCACTGTAGGGGCTCTCTTCTGTTCCTTGCTGCGGTGTGATGGAATTGTAATGGAATGTAAAATATTTTTGTAGCACCACTCTAAGTCTGTAGCTTGGAGGGCAAGGAATGTAGCAAAGCAGACTTCTGGTATCATCAGGAATTGGGTTTGCATCTCTATTGGCGTTGGTAAAGAATATCCATGTTCTGCAGAATGATACCATCTTTTTAATACACTGCCTTTGGTCAAGAACAGTGTATCATTAAAAATGTCCAGTGGTCACTCACTTGAAGCATTTACCACAATTTCTGTCTGAATCTAAGCAAGGCTTGGAGATTATTCTGTGATAGTGAAATTGTGATTGAAGGAGAGCAAGTTACATAATATTAAATAGTATTTATAGCACAAAAACAGGCCATTCAGCGCAACAGGTCTGTACTGGCGTTTTTGAATTTTGCTCCACATGAGCCTCCTCCCATCTCACTTCATCTCACGTCATCAACACATCATTTTCCCTTGATGATCTGTAGAGAACAAGCAATAAGGTCTGGGTGAAACCACAGCAGCGGTGCAACAGTTAACTTGTGATGGTTGAAACGAGTGCTCTAATATTTGAGGCCAAAATGAGCTCTGGTTCTTTCACCAAGGCACTGGGGTAAATAAGTGTCTCTGAGGGCAGCAGAAAACTGGACAATGGTACGGGACAAATTTCTGCCCCCGTGCATTCTGTCATCAGCCATTTGTTAATCTGCTGTTTCCAGCTTTCTGATTAGGTAATTTATGATATGTGCAGGAATTCATAAACGGCTTGTATTAGCTGTACAGTACAAGACGTATGAATTGTCTGCACTTGCTTGCTTTGTAACACTTGCTTGCTTTGTAACAGTTTGCTGACGATACAAAGATGGAAGGAAAAGCAATGTGTGAGGAGAACACAAAAAATCTGCAAAAGGACATAGACAGGCTAAGTGAGTGGGCAAAAATTTGGCAGATGGAGTATAATGTTGAAAAGTGTGAGGTCATGCACTTTGGCAGAAAAAATCAAAGAGCAAGTTATTATTTAAATGGAGAAAGATTGCAAAGTGCCTCAGTACAGCGGGACCTGGGGGTACTTGTGCAGGAAACACAAAAGGATAGTATGCAGGTACAGCAAGTGATCAGGAAGGCCAATGGTATCTTGGCTTTTATTGCAAAGGGGATGGAGTATAAAAGCAGGGAAGTCTTGCTACAGCTATATAAGGTATTGGTGAGGCCACACCTAGAATACTGCGTTTAGTTTTTGTTTCCATATTTACAAAAGGATATACTTGCTTTGGAGGCAGTTCAGAGAAGGTTCACTGGGTTGAATCCGGGGATGAGGGGGTTGACTTATGAGGAAAGGTTGAGTAGGTTGGGCCTCTACTCATTGGAATTCAGAAGAATGAGAGATGATCTTATCGAAACGTATAAGGTTATTGTAATGTATGTATATAAGGTCTGCCCACCAGCAGGGGGCACTACCATAGGAGGTCCTAGGGTCATAGGTACATTAGTGCTGGGTCCGCTATATAACCTGAACTACACTACAACTGGCGACAAGGCAAATACGAACCCACGCAAAAGTATGGCGAACACAGCACGATCGAGTACTGTTGGAATTCTTGAGAGATTCAATGAGGGAGAGGATTGGGGAGATTTCACGGATCGTCTTGACCAGTATTTTGTGGCAAACGACCTAAACAGAGACAAGGATGCAGAGAAGCGCAGGGCAGTTCGCCTCACCGTCTATGGCCCCACAATCTATGCACTCATCAAGAATCTGCTCTCACCCACTCTTCCTACAGAAAAGGATTACAAAAAACTGTGTGCTCTAGTTTGGAAACACCTTAAACCCACGGCAGGAATCCTCATATCCAGATATCGCTTCTATACGCACATTCGTCCAGAAGGCCAGGACGTAGCGGCATTTGTTGCCGACCGGAGACGTCTTGCAGGGCCTTGCAAATTTGGGCCTGTGTTGGAAGACATGCTGCATGACTTTCGTGATCGGGGTCAATCATGAGGCGATCTTACGTAAGCTGCTGCTGCGGAGACGCCGGACCTCAGCAAGGTCATCACCATCGCCCATCATGCATGTCCACGCAGAAAAGCACAAGGTAGATAACGCGACAAAACAGAACTCCACAGCAACCATTATGTACAAAATTGTATCGACGGCTGACAGAGCTGCACATGGCAGGGCCTACTCGACAGCCTCTGCAAGACCGGGAGCCACTCAAAGTTCGCCATTGAGGGCCTACTCGACTGCGTATGCGAGAATGGGAGATGCTAAAAGCCCGCCATCGGGCACAAATCCGAGCTCAATGTATTGGTGTCGCGGGAGCAATCACCGATCCCATCAGTGCTGCTTCAGGCAGTATGTATACAGAGGATGTGTGAAGACGGGGCATCTTCAGCGGATGTGTCCGCAGCGGAGCAAGCGAGCTGCGACACACCACGTGGATGGTGATCAATTCAGCATGGATCTGGCGATGCAGCCTGAGACATTTGAGAGCTCCGAGGAGGAAGTGTATAGTGTACGTGCATTCCTAACAAAGAGCCAACCGATAATGATGGAGGTAAATTTAAACGGCGTGCCGGTAGCCATGGAATTAGACACGGGTGCGAGTCAATCGATAATGAGCCAGAGGACTTTCAAAAAGCTGTGGGAGACCAAGGCAGAGAGACCCAAGCTGAAAACGATAAATGCGAATTTGCGTACCTACACCAAAGAGCTCATACCAGTGATTGGTAGTGCAGCAGTAAGAGGGAGCGGTTCATGATCCACCGTTATGGATTATCCCGAGCAACGGTCCATCGTTATTCGGCAGGAGTTGGCTCGAGAAAATAAAATGGAAATGATACGATATCAAAGCTTTGTCATTAGTGGATGATGATTTGTGTGTTCAAGTGCTGAGCAAATTTCCCTCACTGTTTGAACCGGGAATTGGCAGCTTCAAGGGAGCCCAGGTGCAGATTCACCTCGGCCCAGACGCAAGGCCCATCCATCACAATGGTGGTCCTGCACATGATGAGAGAAAAGGTCGAGCTCAAATTGGACAGGTTACAACGCGAGGGGGTCATCTCACCGGTTGAATTTAATGAATGGGCCAGTCCCATTGTTCCGGTGTTAAAGAGTAACGGCACGGTCAGGATTTGTGGAGACTACAAGGTCACGATCAACTGAGTTTCGAAACAAGATCAGTTTGCAACGCTAGCCGGGGGAAAATCGTTCACAAAATTGGTCGGCCTACATGACGCAGGAACTGGTTGAATCATCAAAGAAACTTACGTGCATCAACACGCACAAAGGACTGTTTATTTACAACAGGTGCCCTTTTGGCATTCATTCGGCAGCAGCCATATTTCAGAGAAACATGGAGAGCCTTTTGAAATCCGTCCCCAGGACCATGGTATTCCAAGATGACATCCTAGTCACAGGTCGTCACACCGCCGAGCACCTGCACAATCTGGAAGAGGTTCTGCGTCACCTGGACAAAGTGGGACTCAGGCTGAAACGTTCAAAGTGCGTTTTCATGGCACCAGAGGTCGAATTCCTTGGACGAAAGATTGCTGCAGACGAAATCAGGCATTCAGAAGCGAAAACAGAGGCCATCAAAAATGTGCCCAGGCCCCAGAATGTGACGGAGCTGCATTCATTCCTGGGTCTTCTCAACTATTTTGGTAACTTCTTACCCAAATTGAGCACAGTATTAGAGCCTTTGCTCAGGAAAGGAGTTGACTGGGTATGGGGTGAACTTCAAGACAGAGCCTTTGAGAAGGCTAGAAATCTGTTGTGTTCCCACAAGCTACTGGTACTGTATGACCCATGCAAGCGTCTAGTTTTGACCTGTGATGCGTCGTCCTATGGGATCGGCTGTGTACTCCAGCAAGCCAATGAATCAGGCAAACTACAACCAGTTGCATATACGTCTCGAAGCCTGTCCAAGGCAGAAAGAGCCTGCGGCATGGTAGAGAAAGAGGCTTTAGCATGTGTTTATGGGGTAAAAAAAAAAGCTGGAAACCGATCACAAGCCACTTAACTTTATGTTCCGAGAACAACGATATATTAATACCAATGCATTGTCCCGCATCCAGAGGTGGGCGCTGACATTATCTGCCTATGATTATGTCATTCGCTATAGAACAGGCATTGACAACTGCGCTGATGCATTGAGCCGGTTACCGTTGTCCACACCGGAGGTGGAAACACCAATGCCCGCAGAGCTACTCATGGTCATGGATGCCTAATGACGGGTCGCCTGTCCCTACTCAACAAATTAAGTCCTGAACCAACCAGGATCCGACCCTATCTGTTGTAAAACATTGTGTTCTTAATGGGGATTGGTGAACCATCCCCAAGGAAATGTATGATGAAACCAAACTGTACAGCTGCCACAAAGAGGAGCTTTCCATCCAGTCTGATTGTTTATTGTGGGGTATTCGTGCTGTAATGCCCAAGAAAGGCATGGCGAAATTTGTACGGGAGTTACATAGTACACATCCCGGTATTGTCATGTTGAAGGCCATCGGCAGGTCCCATGTTTGGTGGCCTGGCATTGACTCGGACTTAGAGTCATGCGTGCATCAGTGCAGCACTTGCATGCAGTTAAGCAATGCCCCAAAGGAAGCTCCGCTCAGTCTGTGGTCATGGCCATCCAAACCATGGTCTAGAATCCACATCGACTTTGCGGGCCCCTTCCTCGATAAAATGTTTTTTGTGCTGGTGGATGCATACTCCAAATGGATAGAATGTGTGATCATATCATCCAGCACTTCCACTGTCACCACTGAGAACCTGAGAGCCATGTTT
The DNA here is from genome assembly GCF_044704955.1 of Pristiophorus japonicus. Classification (NCBI taxonomy): domain Eukaryota; kingdom Metazoa; phylum Chordata; class Chondrichthyes; family Pristiophoridae; genus Pristiophorus; species Pristiophorus japonicus. Next base: position 108,787,313 of record NC_091978.1, read on the forward strand.
GCCACACATGGTCTGCCAGACATCATTGCCAGCAACAACGGGCCGTGTTTCACGAGCTTGGAGTTTCAAGAGTTTATGAAACGCAATGGCATAAAACACGAGGTCAGTCCCATTCAAACCCGCGTCCAATGGTCAAGTGGAGCGGGCAGTTCAAACCATCAAACAGAGCCTGAAACGCGTAACTCATGGCTCCTTGCAGACAAACCTGTCACGCATACTGCTCAGTTACAGGACAAGGCCACTCACGCTCACCGGGGTCCCGCCTGCAGAACTATCGATGAAGAGAGGCCTCAAAACCAGGCTCTCTCTAATCCATCTTGACCTTAACGATCATGTCGAAACCCGACGTCAACGCCAGCAGTGGTATCACGACCGCGCCACAGTGTCACGTGACATATCTGTAAATGATCCAGTGTATGTACTTAACCATAGTCAAGGGCCCATGTTGCTCCCGGGCAATGTTACGGATAAGGAGGGCAACCGGGTGTATATGGTTAAGCTCAAGAATGGGCAGATGTGCAGAAAACACATTGATCAAATCAAGCTAAGACACACTGACGAACCAAAACAGTTGGAAGAAGACACTGCAAGCTTAGACAACCAACCAACTCATGTCCAGCCATCAGAAGAACCCACTGTGGTCAATGTCCAGCCCCAAGTCATGAGAGACTTGGAATGCACTGGAACTGTACTGAGATGGTCAACCAGGGTGCGAAGGACTCCGGACCATCTGAAGTTGTAATATGGACTTGTGCCAAGAACTGGGAGGGGGAATGATGTAATGTATGTACATAAGGTCTGCCCACCAGCAGGGGGCACTACCGTCGGAGGTCCTAGAGTCATAGGTACACTCGTGCTGGGCCCGGTATATAACCTGAACTTCACCTTTGTATCTTCACTTCTGGAAGCCATTAAAGACTGACCAGGTTACACCTAGTCACTGGCTCACAGTACAGAGTTCATTGTATCATTTCATACACTATAATTATGAGAGGGCTTGACAAGGTGGATGCAGAGAGGATGTTTCCATTGATGGGGGAGACTAGAACTAGAGGGCATGATTTTAGAATAAGGGGCCGCCCATTTAAAACTGAGATGAAGACAAATTTCTTCTCTCAGAAGGTTGTAAATCTGTGGAATTCGCTGCCTAAGAGAGCTGTGGAAGCTGGGACATTGAATAAATTTAAGTCAGAAATAGACAGTTTTTTAAATGATAAGGGATTATGGGAGCGGGCGAGGAAGTGGAGCTGAGTCCATGATCCGTTCAGCCATGATCTTATTGAATGGCGGAGCAGGCTCGAGGGGCCGTATGGCCTACTCCTATTCCTATTTCTTATGTTCTTATGTTCTTATATATTAATAAAGTATAGGCCTACACAAAGGTCTGCTGCTTTTAGATATAACCATATTTGGTAAAAATATTTATTATTAAAGATCTATTTTTCAAATCAGCAGATTTGACAGCAATGGTTTCCAATCAATAGACAGAAGACTCACCTGGGTGCTGTGACTCTGTTTGAAAGAGTTACCGTTATATTGTTCTTGCTCACATTGTAAGCAAATTTGTGAACACTGAATATAGAAGGAAAACAAAGGAAACCATTCATGCAACATATCACCGAATATCCTAACTCCAAACTGGAAAAAAGAGGTTCAATTAATAAAGATGTGACTGTTGTTTTATTGGCAATACATTGTATGATCAGCAATCTGAATTGCACAATAAATGAAACAGGAAAAGGATCACGCTTGTTCAATGATTTTTTTAAGAAACCATTTTTATTTGAAAGAAAGCAGAATGGGATCTAGGGCAAAGTGGCAAGTTGGATCCAAAATTGGCTCGACGCAGGAAGCAAAGGGTAATGGTTGATCGGTGTTTTTGTGACTGGAAGGCTGCTTCCAATGGGGTTCCGCAGGGCTCACTCAATACCAGGTCCCTTGCTTTTTGTGGTATAAATGATTTAGACTTGAATGATGGCGGTATGATTAAAAAGTTTGCAGATGAAACTAAAATAGGCTATGTGATTGATAATGAAGAATAAAGCTGTAGACTGCAGGAAGATATCAAAGCACTGGTCAAGTGGGCAGAACAGTGAAAATGGAGGTCAGTCCGGAGAAGTGTGAGGTAATGCATTTGGGGAGGGCTAACAAGGAAAAGGAATACACATTAAATGGTATGACATTGAGAAGTGTAGAGGAACAAAGGGACCTTGGAGTACAAGTCCACAGATCCCTGAAGGTAGCAGGCCAGATAGATAAGGTGATTAAGAAGGCTTACAGAATACTTGCCTTTATTATCCGAGGAATACAATACAAGAGCAGGGAGTTATGCTTGAACTATATAAAACACTAGTTAGGCCACAGCAAGAGTACCACGTGCAGTTCTGGTCACCACATTACAGGGAAAGATGTAATTGAACTAGAGAGGGTACAGAGGAGATTTACGAGGATGTTGCCTGGACTGGAGAATTTCAGCTATGAGGAAAGATTGGATATACCGGGTTTGCTTTCTTTGGAACAGAAGAGACTGAGGGGAGACCTTATTTCTAAAATTATGAGGGACCTAGATAGAGTGGATAGGACGGACTTATTTCCCTTAGCAGAGGGGTCACCAACCAGGGGGTATAGATTTAAAGTAATTGGTAGGAGGTTTAGAGGAGATATGAGGGGAAATTTCTTCACCTAGAGGGTTGTGGCAGTCTGGAACTCACTGCTTGAAAGGGTGGTAGAGGCAAAAACCATCACCACATTTAAAAAGTACTTGGATGTGCACTTGAAGTGCCCTAACCTACAGGGCTATGGACCAAGAGTTGGAAAGTGGGATTAGGCTGGATAGCTCTTTGTCGGCCAGCACAGACATGATGGGCCGAAATGGCCTCCTTCTGTGCTGTAAAGATTTCTATGGACTAGACTTTCTACTTCACATCGTTGGAACATCACCCATATATCGCTCAAAATGGCTCGCTATCGCCCATTTTGACTGAAAAGTGGAAAGTTAGGCTGAAACTTTGCCAGAAAATTCTCCCCCCCCAACTTTAGGCTCACATCACCGAGGTGATCACCCGCATATCGCCCAACGCAAATTTCGACGCATCACCAGCACATCGCCGGGCTGATAGCTCGCTGAGAACATCGCTGGAAAGTAGTTGCTTTTTCCTGGCCTAACTCATGGAACTCGGCACTATGGACGCCATTTTGAATGTCAGAGGAAGGGAGAAGGCTACAAAAAGAAGGGGCTTTTAACATCCTTTTACTGATAGATCCACTCACATTTATACTTAGATTTACAATTGTAAGATTCAACAACATTTTATTATTAACAATTTCAATTTTCAACACCACCCCGCTATTCAGCCAGCCCCCACCCCGCCAACAGCAACAGTAACAAGAACAAGAACAAGGAAAACAAGAAAAACATGAACAACAATAACACCCCCCTCCCCACCTGCTGCCACATTTCCCTCCAGATCCTGGACCCCCCTGTGTCCTAGCCCCACCTGCCCGTTTTGGTCCCCCGGTACCGAGACGACGCGGGCGTGCAGCAGGCAACGGCAAGACCTCCTGCCGTGGTGGGGGTGATGGTGACACGATCGGCTGTTGGAGGGATATTGGAGGGGAAGACAAAGCACGGACAGGGGCATCGTCTTCCAGGTCAGAAGGAAGTGCTTCCTCCTGACTCGCTTGTGTGCTGGGGGTTGTGCTTCGATAGATCACGGCAACTTGGGGTGCAGCGCCGTGCTCAGACAGCAACGCATGTCACAAGGCATTGGTGGCAGCGGTCTGTGCACGCATCTCCTCCAGCGTCTGCTGCATTGCCTCCCCTTGGGCAGCAGACACCCGGGAAAATTTCTGCACGAACGGCTGGAGATGCTCGCGATTTATCGCGACCGTCTCCTCGCACAGGGAGGTCAAGCCCTTTCTCCGATCGTCCACTGCAGGCGAGTGCTGAGCTCGCTGACCCAGCCTCCATGGGGTTGGCGGTGCACTATAACACGCCTTGACGTTGCCGGCTGCATGCCGCTTGTTCCCGGTGCCTCTTCAGTTGCAATAGCAACTTCCATGGTAGCCGCAGGTTCATCCCCCTCTGTGACTTCCTCCATTTCTTCCTCCTTCTCCTGCTCTGGCTCAGTCATATCCTCCTCTTCCTCCTGTGCGGTCTCTACTTACACCTCTGGTTGACCTTCAAAGCACAATTGAGCCTATTGAGTTTATTGGAACAGAAGGGTACACATTACCGACAAGACTTTACATATTAATATATCATGAGGATTTAACTGCCCCAGAAAACCTGCCGCGGCTGCATCAGTCACAGATGGACACGGGTTTATGGAGAGTGCACAGAGAAGGGGACAGTTGGCCAGATGACCTTCCCCTGTTTTTATTGCTTATGTTCTTATGTTGTCAACCTGAAAGTAGCACAAGGGCTGCATTCGTGACATGACATGATATTACATCATCCGTACATTGCATTTTAATTAAATGATGTTACATTACTTTAATAATGTTTCACACATTACTCACGTGACGCATGGAAGGGTCCTGCAACACCATGGGTGGTGGCCGAACGACTGGTGGTCCCCAACAGCACTGCTGTATGTTCCTCCAGCTCATTTAAAGTCTGCATGTAAGCAGGGCCCCCTCCAGTGCACCTCCGCTGTGCCTTGTTGTTAGATATCTTCTTCTGCAGACATGAAAAGAGCATGGCATAAGCTAATTGACTAGGTAGTTTCATGGAAAGACAATAGCTTCAAACGTTACATGCAAATGAGATCCACAATTGATGCACGGTTATAACAAAGATCAGCGTGTTTTGGAGCTACATGTGTATATATACATAAGTATGTATGTATGTAAGAATTTTCAAAATTTAATTCAATCCAGGAGATTTACTATTACAGTTTTAATTACAATCTTCATCAATACAGTATAAAATCTGTACTTACTCTAGCTGACGGCACAAGGCTGTTCCAGCACTTCCGGCACTGGTCAGGCCCCTCGCCCCATGGGACGTCGAGGAGACAATGTCCGTAATCTCGAACCGTAGCTTCCTGTACGTCCGGGGTGGAGGTTTGCCCTTATCACCCCGGGTAAGTTCTGCCCACCTAGAGTGGACCTCCTCGATGAGGGCCTCGTTGGCCTTGTCAGAAAATGGCCTTGCCCTTTTCCGACCCCCATCCACGCTCTTGGATGATGATGATGATGACATCTCTACAATTTATCCAAATCGCCAACTCTCACCAAAAAACACTTTATCCAACTCTCCAATGTCTTATCAAAAGTTTATCAAAATGGATTATCAAAACTCCACAAATCTCCTCTCTCCAACTCCAACAACTCTCTCCTTTATCTTTCCTCTCTCTCTCCCCAACGGCCTTCTGCGCATGTGTGGATGACCCCTAACCTCCCGAAAAGCGGGAAAACCTGTCACCAAAAAAAAATCGTATGCGCAGAGGGCTGATGCTGGGGAAGCTTTTGCCTTCCACATCGTTGGTAGTTCGTTGGGTGAGCATCACATCGCTGACCTTTTGCATCGCCCATTTGACATCGCTAGCCTATCGCCGAGTGGAGAATCGCCATCCATAAAATGGGCGATGAGCCAGCGATAGATAAGGCTGGGACTTCGAACATCACTGGAACATCGCCCATTTTTTGGGCGATAGACAGCAATGTGGAAAGTCTAGCCCTATGTTTGTACATGTTTCTAACCTCATTTTTATATTGCCTTTCGCAACCTCAGAAGGTCTCAAAACACTTCACAGCCAATTTAGTACTTTGAAAATGTAGTCACTGTTGTAATGTAGGGAAGCGCAGCAGCCAATCTGCGCACAGCGAGGTCCCACAAATAGCAATTAGTTAAATGAGCAGATAATCCATTTTATTTATGTTGCTTGAGGGATATATGTTGCCCAGAACACTTGGAGAAAAGTGGATGGATATTTTTTACGACCACCTGACAGGGCAGATGTTATTTTGAGGTTTCGACTGTTCTTACATAGACAAACAAATCAGTTTGCACATTGCAATATCCCACTTTTGTGGTATTAGTTGAAGGGGGGAATGTTGCTAGGACAATGAGCAAATTCTCTGCTCTTTGAGCTATAACGTTTGCCTGAACTGCCAGGACAGGCTGACAAAGCCTTGATTTAAAATGGTTAATTTTAACTGTGGCTGCCTGGTGGAAATGAGGAGGTAAATGATGTCAGGTCACTTACCATCCCATTTATGCTGGCACTCTAGCCGCCACCCTCTTGGTAGGGACAATTAGATGGGCAACCGGAAGGTCCGTCTCTTTCAGGCAAGAGGCCAATTTTAAAATGAAAATTGGGCTCTTATAACATACATAGAATCCCAATTATAATTATGAGGTACAAATGGGTGGAGCGTACGGTGCACACTTTGCCCGGAGCTCAGTTGGAGCGGAGCTGAATGGACTAACCAGCAGTGCTTAAGAATTCGCTGTAGGCTGCCCAAGCAACAGCCCAAAACCTCTTTTACCATTTACTATTGTGGTTCCCAAAGGAGCGGGAATGCCTTCCTGACCCTGACCCCACAGAAATACTCCCGCTCGCTGTTGGACTGTGCACAGCTCATCGTCTCCCCCCCCCACCGCCCCCCACCCCGTGCCTCACTTCCCCCAAGCCACATATGAGCCAATTGCTTTCCCACCTTCCTGAGCTGGTGAGCTGTATTTGAGTCCCAATGTTATTCACAGTTCGCCAAATTGATACAAATAAGGCTTGGGCTTGTAAAGTTGGCCATATTAAATTTACAAAACTAATTGGATTGCTTTTGTATTCTTATATTCTGTAATGTGTGAACATTCTTTTTGTATTTGTTGATTCATAAATATTGTTCCCTATGGTAAAGAGTTCCAATACCAGGGGACACAAGTTAAAAATTAATTTTGAAGAAGATTGGCAATCAGTTCAACTCTTTTTACCCAAAAGATATTAGAAACAGGCAATAAATTGCCAGGGAAAATCACCAAAAGAGACATTGTAAATGGGTTCACCAAGCATTTCTGGAGAGCAGAGAGGTTTGAGGGATATGGTGAGAAGATGGGAATGTAGGGTTGTTCGATTCAAAAAGAACAGACTTGTCTGGGCCTAATGGCCTTTTCCTGTTCCTAACCTGTATTATATTGTAGGATGGCTTGATGCTCTACTGCAATTCTTTCTCAGCTTGTGAATTAGTCACATGCTCTGATTCACAAGCTGAGTAATAAAACAGCTAGATTCAGATCACTATTAGAGAATTTTTCATTACACATCTTCATTGAAATCTAAGGAAGCTGAGGACGAGTTGAAGCAATCAATTGAAATGTCTTATCTTGAAAGACTTTTCCATAGATAGAAATGTGGTGCCAACCCAATAAATCACTTTGAATACTCAAGCGCACCAAGTATTTCTAAATGATCGTACCTCTTTTCATAATTGTAGTAATAATTACATTTATATTTATATATTTGAAGTGCGGTGTAGCTTTTTGAGTTGGAATCTCGTGGGTAAAAATCACAACTTGCTAAATTTGCTTCCTTTATTAAAATAATATCGGTAATTACCTGTGATGAAGAATTCACTGCTATGATGCTATTTCTGCATCATTTAAAATAATATTTTCAGATAATACAAATAGGTTAATATTTAAGAAGTGATTCTGACTTCCAGAGCTCCCAATGGGAGTGGCATTCGTAGAGAAAGAAAAAGAAAAACTTGCATTTATAGAGCGCCTTTCACGACCACGACTCAAAGCGCTTTACAGCCAATTAAATTCTTTTGAAGTGTTGTAATGTGGGAAATGTGGCAGCCAACTTGCACACAGCAATCTCCCACAAACAGCAATGTAATAATGACCAGATAATCTGTTTTTGTTATGTTGGTTGAGGGATAAACATTGGCCAGGACACTGGGGATAACTCCTCTGCTCTTCTTCGAAATAGTGCCATCGGATCTTTTAAGTCCATCTGAGAGGGCAGACAGGACCTCGGTTTAATGTCTAACCCAAAAGGCGTCACCTCTAACAGTGCAGTACTCCCTCAGCACTGATCTGGAGTGTATAGATTTACATGCTCTCGTTCCTGGAGTGGACTTGAACCCACAATCTTCTGACTCAGAGGTGAGTGTGCTATCCACTTAGCCACAGCTGATATCTTGGGAAACCAGCTGCATGGCCCTAATTTCCTGAGATGCGGTCCATGTGAGTGCTGCTTCCCATTGGGAGTGGTGAAATTAGCCCTATGGTCAGAGGTGAATTACACTCCCTGCTGGAGTGGAGCTAAATTATTGAACAAATAGGAATCTGTTCAACCTCCCCCACCTCCAGGCCAGATCCAAGGTCATCCCATCCTCTGTCACTGAACTACAGTACGCAGACGACGCTTGCACCTGCGCACACTCGGAGGCCGAACTCCAAGCCATTATCAACACCTTCACCGAGGCGTACGAAAGCACGGGCCCGATTCTAAACATCCGTAAGACAAAGGTCCTCTACCAACCTGACCCCGCCACACAGCACTGCCCCCCAGTTATCAAAATCCACGACGAGGCCTTGGGCAATGTGGACCATTCTCCATACCTCAGGCGCCTACTGTCAGCAAGGGCAGACATCGATGACGAGGTCCAACACTGCCAGCGTGTGCCAGCGCAGTCTTTGGTCGCCTGAGGAAGAGAGTGTTTGTAGACCAGGATCCCAAATCTGGCACCAAGCTTATGTTCTTGAGGGCTGTAGTGATACCCACCCTCTTATATGGCTCAGAGACATAAACTATATACAGCAGACATCACTAAACACTAGAGAAGTACCACCAGCGCTGCCTCCGCAAAATCCTGCAAATCCACTGGCAGGATAGACACACCAAAGTCACTGTTCTCACTCAGGCCAACATCCTCAGCATCGAAGCATTGACGACGCTTGATCAGCTCCGTTGGGCGGGCTACATCGTCTACATGCCCAACGAGACTCCCAAAGCAAGCGCCCTACTCAGAGCTTCGACACGACAAGCAAACCCCAGGAGGGCCGAGGAAACGGCTTTTCGTAAAGCTTCGTGAAAACCACTGGTGTGCAGACCTCTGTGGTGAGGAGGTGCGTGGAGGGGCAGTCGGGACTTCGGCGAGAGGCCTATAAAAGGCACAGCAGGGAGTCCGGGGAGCAGCGTCGAGGAGATGCGTGGAGAGGCAGTCGGGACTTCGGCGAGAGGCCTATAAAAGGCACAGCAGGGAGTTCAGGGAGCAGCGTCGAGGAGGTATGTGGAGAGGCGTGCTTGTGCAGCTACAGGGAGAAGGCAAAAAAGTAGAAAGAAAATGAAAGGTGACGTCACAGCCAAGGGGGTAAGTGATTGGCTGGTGATTGGTGAGTAGTTTTTTTCTTTTCTATATCAACTTTTAACATTGTTATTGCCAATTTAAGTATATCTAAGGGTTAAGTCATGGCAGGAGAGCTCGGACACGTGTTATGCTCCTCCTGTACTATGTGGGAACGAAGGGACGCTTCCAGTGTCCCAGGCAGATACACATGTGCGGGAAGTGTATCCGCCTACAGATCCTGATGGACCGCATTGCATCACTGGAGCTGCGGGTGGATTCACTCTGGAGCATCCACGATGCTGAGAATGACGCGTCTAGCACGTTTAGCGAGTTCGTCACACCGCAGGTAAAAGGTATACAGCCAGATAGGGAATGGGTGACCAACAGGAAGAGTAGAGCAAGGAAGATGGTGCAGGAGTCCCCTGCGGTCATCCCCCTGCAAAACAGATACACCGCTTTGAGTACTGTTGAGGGGGATGACTCATCAGGGGAGGGCAGCAGCAGCCAAGTTCATGACACCGTGGTTGGCTCTGCTGCACAGGAGGGCAGGAAAAATAGTGGGAGAGCAATAGTGATAGGGGATTCAATTGTAAGGGGAATAGATAGGCATTTCTGCGGCCGCAACCGAGACTCCAGGATGGTATGTTGCCTCCCTGGTGCAAGGGTCAAGGATGTAATCGGAGCGGGTGCAGGACATTCTGAAAAGGGAGGGTGAACAGCCAGTTGTCGTGGTGCATATAGGTACCAATGACAAAGGTAAAAAACGGGATGAGGTCTTACAAGGCGAATTTAGGGAGATAGGAGCAAAATTAAAAAGTAGGACCTCAAAAGTAGTAATCTCGGGATTGCTACCAGTGCCACGTGCTAGTCAGAGTAGGAATCGTAGGATAGCTCAGATGAATACGTGGCTTGAGGAGTGGTGCAGAAGTGAGGGATTCAAATTCCTGGGGCATTGGAACCGGTTCTGGGGGAGGTGGGACCAGTACAAACCGGACGGTCTGCATCTGGGCAGGACCGGAACCAATGTCCTCGGTGGAGTGTTTGCTCGTGCTGTTGGGGAGAAGTTAAACTAATATGGCAGGGGGATCGGAACCTATGCAGGGAGACAGAGGGAAATAAAATGGAGTCAGAAGCAAAATACAGAAAGGAGAAGAGTAAAAGTGGAGGGCAGAGAAACCCAAGGCAAAAAACAAAAATGGGCACATTACAGCAAAATTCTAAAAGGACAAAGGGTGTTAAAAAAACAAGCCTGAAGGCTCTGTGCCTCAATGCGAGGAGTATTCGGAATAAGGTGGATGAATTAACTGCGCAGATAGCAGTTAACAGATACGATGTGATTGACATCACGGAGCCATGGCTCCATGGGGACCAAGGCTGGGAACTCAACATCCAAGGGTATTCAGCATTTAGGAAGGATAGACAGAAAGAAAAAGGAGGCGGGGTGGCGTTGCTGGTTAAAGAAGAAATCAATGCAATAGTAAGGAAGGACATTAGCCTGGTTGATGTGGAATCGGTATGGGTGGAGCTGCGGTATTCCAAAGGGCAGAAAATGCTTGAGGAAGTTGTGTACAGACCACCAAATAGTAGTAGTGAGGTTGGGACAGCATCAAACAAGAAATAAGGGATGTGTGCAACAAAGGTACAGCAGTAATCATGGGAGACTTTAATCTACACATTGATTGGGCTAACCTAACTGGTAGCAATGCGGTGGAGGAGGATTTCCTGGAGTGTATTAGGGATGGTTTTCTTGACTAATATGTTGAGGAACCAACCAGGGAGCTGGCCATCCTAGACTGGGTGATGTGTAATGAGAAGGGACTAATTAGCAATCTTGTTGTGCGAGGCCCCTTGGGGAAAAGTGACCATAATATGGTAGAATTCCTTATTAAGATGGAGAGTGACAAAGTTAATTCAGAAACTCGGGTCCTGAACTGGAGGAAAGGTAACTTCGATGGTATGATGCATGAATTGGCTAGAATAGACTGGCAAACGATACTCAAAGGGTTGACGGTGGATAAGCAATGGCAAATATTTAAAGATCACATGGATGAACTTCAGCAATTGTACATCCCTGTCTGGAGTAAAAATAAAACAGGGAAGGTGGCTCAACCATGGCTAATAAAAGGAAATTAAGGATAGTGTTAAAGCCAAGGAAGAGGCATATAAATTGGCTAGAAAAAGCAACAAACCTGAGGAATGGGAGAAATTTAGAATTCAACAGAGGACTAAGGGTTTAATTAAGAAGGGGAAAATAGAGTACGAGAGGAAGCTTGCAGGGAATATAAAAACTGACTGCAAAAGCTTCCATAAATATGTAAACAGAAAAAGATTAGTAAAGACAAACGTAGGTCCCTTGCAGTCGGATTCAGGTGAAATTATAATGGGGAACAAAGAAATGGCAGACCAATTGAACCAATACTTCGGTTCTGTCTTCACGAAGGAAGATACAAATCACCTTCCGAAGGTACTAGGGGACAGTGGGTCTAGTGACAAGGAGGAACTGAAGGATATCCTTATCAGGCGGGAAATTGTGTTCGGGAAATTGATGGGATTGAAGGCCGATAAATCCCCGGGGCCTGATAGTCTGCATCCCAGAGTGCTCAAGGAAATGGCCCTAGAAATAGTGGATGCATTGGTGATCATTTTCCAACAGTCTATCGATTTTGGATCAGTTCCCATGGACTGGAGGGTAGCTAATGTAACACCACTTTTTAAAAAAGGAGGAAGAGAGAAAATGCGTAATTATAGACCGGTTAGCTTGACATCAGTAGTAGGGAAAATGTTGGAATCGATCATGAAGGATGAAATAGCAGCGCATTTGGAAAGCGGTGACAGGATTGGACCAAGTCAGAATGGATTATGAAAGGGAAATCTTGCTTGACGAATCTTCTGGAATTTTTTGAGGATGTAACTAGCAGAGTGGACAAGGGAGAACCAGTGGATGTGGTGTATTTGGACTTTCAAAAGGCTTTTGACATGGCCCCGCACAAGAGATTGTTGTGCAAAATGAAAGCACATGGTATTGGGGGTAATATACTGACGTGGATAGGGAACTGGTTGGCAGACAGGAAGCAGAGAGTCGGGATAAACGGGTCCTTTTCAGAACGGTAGACAGTGACTAGTGGAGTGCCGCAGGGCTCAGTGCTGGGAACCCAGCTCTTTACAATATACATTAACGATTTGGATGAAGGAATAGAGTGTAATATCTCCAAGTTTGCAGATGATACTAAGCTGGGTGGCAATGTGAGCTGTGAGGAGGACGCTAAGAGGCTGCAGGGTGACTTGGACAGGTTAGGTGAGTGGGCAAATGCATGGCCGATGCAGTATAATGTGGATAAATGTGAGGTTATACATTTTGGGGGCAAAAACACAAAGGCAGAATATTATCTGAATGACGGCAGACTAGGAAAAGGTGAGGTGCAATGAGACCTGGGTGTCATGGTTAATCAGTAACTGAAAGTGGGCACGCAGGTATAGCAGGCGGTAAAGAAGGCAAATGGTATGTTGGCCTTCATAGCTAGGGGATTTGAATATAGAAGCAGGGAGGTCTTAATGCAGTTGTACAGGGCCTTAGCGAGGCCTCACCTGGAATATTGTGTTCAGTTTTGGTCTCCGAGACTGAGGAAGGACGTTCTTGCTATTGAAGGAGTGCAGCGAAGGTTCACCAGACTGATTCCAGGGATGGCTGGGCTGTCATATGAGGAGAGACTGGATCAACTGGGCCTTTATTCACTGGAGTTTAGAAGGATGAGAGGGGATCTCATAGAAACGTATAAGACTCTGACGGGACTGGGCAGGTTAGATGCGGGAAGAATGTTCCCGCTGTTGGGGAAGTCCAGAACCAGGGAACATAGTCTTAGGATAAGGGGTAGGCCATTTAGGACTGAGATGAGGAGAAACTTCTTCACTCAGAAAGTTGTTAACCTGTGGAATTCCCAGCCACAGAGAGTTGTTGATGCCAGTTCATTGGATGTATTCAAGAAGGAGTTAGATATGGCCCTTACAGCTAAGGGGATCAAGGGGTATGGAGAGAAATCTGGAAAGGGGTACTGAAGGAATGAACAGCCAAGATCTTATTGAATGGCGGTGCAAGCTCGAAGGGCCAAATGGCCTACTCCTGCACCTATTTTCTATGTTTCTATGTTTCTATGCATGACTGCATCATTTTGATAGCCTGTCAATCTCCAGCAGTGTGAGGGTGACATGCAGCTGCAACTCAGCAGCATTAAGAAGCTATACGAGTTCTCACTTGATGATTATGATTATAATTGCTCTGCTCTTCAAACCCAAAAAAAACCCGCCCCGGGTTTATAGAAATTTGTAAAAATCTATTTTATTTCCACACTGATCGCTTCTAAGCAAGCTGTCTGTACAAAATGGTCTGCTTCAGCTTCTTTCTATTTCTATGAATGATGAATTAAAATATATGCTTGTTCCTATGCTAAAGCTACAATAGAGCTGGCCTATAAATGATCATACGTGCTATGGTTTCACAGAAGGGAGGTTGTTATCGGAGAGTTGTGCAGCATAGTTTGTGTTGATGCAAAGTGGTTTAGACTTCACATCAAGGCAAACTGTGTAGTAATTCAAGTGCAAACTCACCTGAGTCAAACTCCAAGAAGTGGTATAACATACTTAAAGGTCACAACGTTTGCCTGAGGCCTAACCAATAATTTGTATGGGTTTAATATTATCTATTTCCCTTTGTACTCTCTGCCTCTATTAATAAAACTTAGGACCCATATGCTCTTTAATAGTTTTATCAACTTGTCCTCCCACTATAAACAATTTGTTTCTCTCAACCCCTAACTAACTCTGCTTTTCTACTCCTTTTAAACTTTTGCCATTTATTGCATATTTTCTTTTCTTATTCTTCCAGAATGAATCACCTTGCATTTCTCAGCATGAAAAGTTATTTGTCATCTATTTGTCTAATCTGCTAACCTGCCAGTGCCCTTCTGAAGCTCCTTACAATCACCTTCACGTTCCCTATTTTTCTATTGTCTACAAATATTGATGGCAATTTGATATTGACCCCATACGCAAATCTAGATGATAGGAAAACAATGGTTTTAACGATGACCCCTTGGAGGCAACACTGTTTATAATCTTCCAGCCTCAAAGCGGCGGCCATGGGTCCGTGCGAAGGGGCCGCCATTTTATAAATTGCCCTTCTTCAATTTTGGAGGGTTATAAGGGACCGTTCCGCCCTTTTTCCTGCCGATGCGTGCACCCGCTGACTCCTTACCGACCGGCATCGACTCCTTCCAGAAATTGCCCCGCGGGAAATTGCTCCTTTCCAGAATTGCCCCACGGGTGCCACCACCGATCGGTGCCACTGACAGCTTTTGCTGTCGGTACCCTTTCTGTGGCATAGCAGCACGGCCATCCTTAAAGGGGAGGTGGCACTGCCAGTGATGCCATGTTATTTTTTTGACGACCGACTGCCCGACAGTTGTGACCACGGGTTCGGCCGGGCCACCAACAGGCAGCCTGGCACCCTCTCTTGGGTGCCAGGCTGCTGGCCTGGCCAAATTCCTCCCTGGTGGCCCACTGTTTGCCACTAAAGTAGCTGCAGAGTTCGCAGTGATCCTCCCCTTTAGCTGATGGGGAGGGACGTTGTAACGCACCAGTGCGATGACATCATCAGCGCGACGCTGATGCCTTGTAGCGGCGCTCACTCCGCCTCACCCGATTCCTGCCCCGCTAATGACGGCCACTCATCCCCGCCCCCACTTCTGCCCCCATGATGAGGCCACTTCCGCCCCACTTCAAGAAACAGCACGAAGTGCTGAATTTCTCCAGTTCGGCCAACCCATACATTGGGGCAGCCGGAATACGTCAAGAGTGGTAGATGCAACTTGTTTCTGGCGGTGGGCAATTTTGGATCTGTATCTGTATCCACATGCAACATCCACTGCATTTCCTTGCTCAATGCATTTTTATTCCTTAATCTGACGCAACTGGGGTTTTCGGCACACTTGCAGATAGTCTCACTGGTGGAGCAGCTCTGAGAAAATTCCAGGCCAATGTATCTTACGAACTATAATGAGAAATGCCAGAGGAGATCTGCTAGTCTTTATTACAAACAGCGAGTGATATTTCTTATGGGAATAGCATTTAACAAGTTGCAAAACTTGCAATTGTCGGGGCTGTGTTAGAAATCAATCACATCGTTTATTTCTAAATTCATTTGTCCATTTTATCTGAGCAATTGGCAGCTGCAATATCGCTGTTCATATTTTAACATGTTATGAATCAAAATCCTCAAGCTGCTTTAATATCTAAAACGTTCCCCATGTTAAAAAAAAGTCATCGGGCCTTTTTCTTGAGAGGGCATTGTCCTGGAAGGGTTTGTGTTTGGACTGCACAGCCTGCTTTGGAGCTAAAACAAAAATAAATTATAGGCCGCCAAAGGAAATTATTCTTAAATGTGCCACCATTACCCCAGTCCCACAGGATATAGCTCTAAGCCGACTGAGTAGATGTTATATATTTTTGATGGCACCATAATAGGAAGTTGGAGTTCCCCCAGTGTTGAAGGTCAGAGCAATAGGAATATGATGATGCCCTGAACAAAGGAGATGTTGCATTCTGTTCAGAGCACCAGTGCATTGATGTTCCTTTAACCCTTAGTGATGATGTTAACTTTATGTTGTGAGCATAACTCCTCCATGGAGCTATTATATTGGTATTGAAAAGTTATGGAAATTGCCGGGGTCTGTTTCCTTGGCTTCCCCAGCAATGACCTGGATAATTTCCTGCTCCCGCCCACTAACTTCCATGTCATCACCGCTGGCTCCAGTCGGGAGTCAGTGAGGGGAGATTAAAATGAGGCCCAGGTGTTAAAATCACACAGGCCTCATGGTCAAGGGGTGGCCGGATGGATCGCCACCCACGTTGGTTCTGCTCCCACGATTCCCACCCCAGGTTAAAGTCGCAGCTTGGCCTGTATGAATGGCGGATCGTTTTTCTGACACTGAGAGCTCATTTGAATAATTTGTATAAGGGTTCACTGGGAGCTGAAGATGAGGGCACGTTACGGACCTGTTTCATTGGATTGTTTTCTTGCATTCACCCCCCTCCATCCAACAATAGAGCAAATCCACCTTTTTATTTTGGGTGAAAGACAAAAATGCGAGATTTACGAGAGGGAGTTTTGCACAATTCACGAATCATAACTGAGTGGATATTTGGCCTGAAGCTGCAGATTGAGGGCCAGTTAGTGAGAGTTTTTTTCTTCTATAATTAATTCTTGTGTGAAGTGAACATGTGGAATTTGATTCATGAGACTATTTGGTGCCAGTGGGTGTTCAGAAGAACACTGCATGCATTTTAAACTGACACAGATAAAGTGAGATGACAGTGCAGGGAAGCCTTGTAATGTTTCTGGAGTGAATATGGGGCCATCATGGATCTTCAGTGTATCCAGGGATTGTACACTTGCACTAAGTGTAGGAAAACTGAGTCTCTGGGAAAGAAGATCTCTGCTCAAGTAACAATTGACACACGTTGCACAGCATGAGAGGGGATGAGGGGTTTCTCCATCACACAGTGATCGTAGTCACACAAGGGGTGTGCCAGACAGTTCAGGATGCAGGGATATTGTAGAATGAGGAAAGTGGCTGACCATTGAAGGGGCAGCAGAAAGAGAGAGGAGTCACAAGAAACCCCTTAGTTACTGGAACTGTCTAATAAATACTTAAGCTCCTACTTTAACTCGGGGTGCAAATCGAGCGAGCGGGCAATGTGATTTTTAGCGTGCCCGAATCTCTTTGTCGGCATGAGGCGCAGGCAATTTAAACTACTGGGCTGTATTTCCAAGTTGAATGTGCAACTCCCCACCCAAACCCGGCGGGAATCACTTCCTAGCCACGGGCAGGATCGGGATTTCATGTGGCAGGCGGCTGCCACTGGGGACATGATGGAATGTTCCCTGGCACGAAGGTAAGTGGCCAGGTGTGGGATCCGGAGGGTAACCGGGTTGGGGGAGAGAACCCCGGTGCAGGGAGGTCCAAGGTTTCCACCTGCTCCTCCTGGCCCATAAGAAAACAATAAATAAATTAAAATTATCTACCTTCTGGCTCCGGTCCTGCTTGCTGTTGATTTTGTCCGGCATGGTGTGCGACTTCACGATCGGGAGCTAAAATTCCATCGGGCTTTTAATTGCATCATAGAAGCCTACCTTTTGAGGCCCCCACCTGCCTTCCCAAAAGCAAAAGCTTTTCTTGTTATAATGGACGCGCACTATGGACGCAGTGGGAAGCGCTGACCGCCATTTTTAACCACTCAGCCATCCCGCTGATTTTAATCCTGCCCATCAGGCGGGCAGGATTAAAATTAGGCCTTTAGTGCTAGTCAAGTATAAGGTCAAGGCTAATGCTGACTCAGAGGAAGGCGGCGTAGAGCAACATTGCAGCACTGTGGAACAAGGAACTACCATGTGGTTGAGAGGCAGACAGACTACAATGGAATAGTGATAGTAGTGGAAGATTCCATGCCAATGCTTTAGATAGCCTGTTTTTCACAGCTCTGAATGGTATGCTGCTTCTCTGGTACCAAAGAGAAGGGCACCATGAAATGGGTGGAACAAGTGCTGGCACAATGATAGGAAGAGAGGGGAAATAGTCAAAAGTTATAGACCATGTTGGCACCAATGACCTATATAGAAGTATGTTTGGGGCCTTGAAGAGGGAGTTTACGGAGTTAGTCATTCGATTGAAAAATATGACCTAAAGGTGGTTTATCTTTGGATTGCTTCCTGGTCCATGTGCTGAATAGGAAAAGGAGAAGATGATTTGAAAGGTCAATAGGTGGCCGGCATGGGACAGGCGGGAAGGGTTCACATTCATAGGGCATTGAGGCAGCATCTGGGTAAAGGGAAGGCTATACTGAAGGAATGGCCTTCACCTGAAGCAAAATATCATCAGCATCTTTGTGGACAGCAGGTGGAGGAAGACGTAAACAAATATGGCAGGTAATGGGGAATATCTAGATTTGAGGCGAGATAAGGAGAGAAGGATTAATGAACCTGTTGGCATAGAAGCAGAAAATTGAGCTTTAGTAGTGAGAAAGTACTACCATAGGAGAAAGGGAAAGAAATAGGCCACAGGGTAGAGATGATGGGGGGAATTTTAACCCCAAAAAACGAGCGGGTTGGGGTCATGTGGGGAGTTAAAGTGTTTTAAAAATCTGACCCCCGATCAGAACCTGCCTCCAACTCACCCACTTCCGCTTTTAACGGAGGCGGGATTTTAATATAATGAGGCTGGCGGCCTCAGATTTAACCACCATTTCAAATTTAACAATGGCTGGTTGGTTTTGCAGGTCTCATGAAACTCGCCAGCTAACAGGAGGTAAATGCCTTTATACTTATCTCCTGGATACAGTGTCCCTGCCTATTCCATCCCCTACGAGTGAAGACCCTTCTACGAGGCCTCCAATCCCTCTCAGGCCTCTGGTTTATAGTGCCGCAGGCCTACCCGCCTGCAGCCAGTCAGCCTCTTCATCTGGCTAGCTGTGGGTGGGAAGCAGAGGTTTCAAATACAAATCAGGCTCTGTCCTTAACTTCGGTAAGGCCTGAAAATCCATTCTCCCGGGTTTTCGACCACTTCCGAGTCCACTAAAATGCCCCCCCCCTGCCCACCAACCTGCCAAGGGATTAAAATTCAGCTCAAAATGAATGTTGGAGAAGGGGAAAGAGATATAAAGAAATTAAATAACAAAAACAGTCAAAAGATTAAGGGTTAAGTTTCCAAAAATACAGTGTCAGGAATGCACAAAGCATTCAAAGCAAAATTGGAGAGTTAGAAGCATTAATAACCATGGAGGGATATTCTATAATGGAGATGTGCCTTATGTCCAGATATTATGAATAGACAGGTAAATGGTACAATTTTCAGTGTGCAGTACAGACCACCAAACAGAGCAGATGAGCTAGAAGTGGAGATCTGCAGACATTTCAGAAATATATGTGAGAACAATATTGGGTGATTTTAACTACCCCAAGTTGGTCTGAAATTTAGGTGATGCACATGACAAAATGAGGGGGACTGTTTCCAAGATCAGTATGTTTCTAGTCCAAGAAGAAAAAATATAGGCCCCGAAATTGCGTACCGCCCCGTTTGGGGGCGGGAGTTCCCGCGACAGGCACAGAAGTCCCGCCCTGCAACTTATATTTGGGTTACCACCCCAGAGAGCATGTGGAGTGCACACTTGCTCAGTGGGGCGGGAGTGGGGCGGGAGCAGGGTAGAAAGTCTCCGCAAAGGGCGCAGGCTACGTGGTGGGACGCGTAGTGCTGCTGCATATATAGGGCCCCCCTTTTCATTAAAGGGGAGGGCCAAGCTGCTGACTCTACAGGTGGAAAATGGGGCCATCTCTACAGCAGCAGAGTGCCATGGCAGCAGCCCAGCTCACAAGCGTAGTGCCGGGCTGCAAGATCGCGGCACGGACCCTGCGATCGAGGACGAAGAAGACTGCTATTTTTTCTTTACATTTACACCTCAGCTTTAATTATCGCCCCGCAAGCGGCCTAAAGCGCACCCCCTGAAGCTATCGTGAGCAATGCCCGTGGCAACTTCAGGGGGCACTACCGAATTTTCATTCCAGGCCAAAAACGGGTCACTGTGCACGGTGATGATGTCATCATCGTCGGCACAGCGGAGTGGGGCTCTACTGGTAGGAGTGGGTGATACCGGTACAGCTGCCAGTAAACTCCCACAGAATTTCGCGGGAGTCAGTAGTGGTGCTGTGCCATGCGAAAAGTTGTTTGCCCCAGTGGTGCTAACGAGAGACACACATGCTCTGAATTTCTCCCCTGTAGTTCCAGGAAATGAAGTAGGGCAAATAATTGACATGAGAGTAGAGGAACATTTGGGAAACAGTAGCCACTACGTAGGTCGGTTCAATGTAAGAATAGAAAAGGATAATGAAGAGGCAAAGAAAAGGATGCTGAACTAGAAAAGGCAAAGTTCAATGAAGTAGGATGGGATCTGGTCAAATTAACTGGGCAAAAAAGATAGCAAACGGATGGACAGTCCAGCGGAGTGGGAATCCTCAAACATGAGATATATAGTGCACAAAGTCAATATATTCCTATAATGCAAAAAGAGAATGCATTCAAACTCAAGAGTTTTGTGGGAAAAAGAGAGATTAAAACCAAAATTAAACTTAAATTGGAGGCATATGATGAAGTTCGGGCTAACAGTAAAAGCGGTAACCATGAGGAATCTTGATAATCATGGAAGGTGTCAGATGGAGGTGAAAAGGGAGATTACAGGGGCTAAAGTGAATATGAAAAAACACTAGCAGATAATATGAAAGGAAATATATAAAAAGGAAAAGAATAATTAAAAAGAAGGCAGGGATGACAGAGAGTGCTTTTTTGTGGAGGATGAACGTATGCTGTTGAAATTAAATAAATATTACGAATCAATTGTTACAAATGATGGTGGAAATGACAGCACTGATTTAGTAGAGGAAGATATGGAACAATTGTTAGAGATAACTGTAGAAGAGGAATTCGTTCTGAAAAAACAAGTAGAAAAATAAGTCAGAAAGACCTGATTGCTTGCACCCTAGACAAGTGAAAATAAAGTCAGAGAGGAGAAAGCAGAAGCTTTGGCCACACTATTTCAATCCTATTAAATATGCAAATTGTGCCATTGGACTAGAGAGTGGCTAATGTACCATCTTTGTTTAAGAAGGGAGCGAAGGATAAACTGGGTAATTGTATACTAGTTCATCAGTTATGGGTAAATTCTTAGAATTCATAATTCAACATGAAATTAATGAGCATTTAGAAATGCATGAGTTAATCAAGGATAACCAGAATGCATTTATAAAAGGCAAGTCATTTTGACAAACTTAAGCTATTATTTCTAAGAAGTGGCCAATTGGATAGATAAACAGACTGCAGTTAATTAATACAGATTGTTGGAAGGCATTCAATATGGTCTCTCACAAGAGACATTGAAAAAAAATCATGTGTCCATGTCACATGATTTTAGAGAAGCTGAGGTGGAGGAAATTACCAGCCTGGGAATTCCTTCCCCTGCGTGCTGCCCCCTCCAATGCTGTAGATGGATGGATGGTCCCCACCACAAGCTGGTCCGACAGAAACAATCATCTTGGGGTATTATCTGGCACGTCCAGGTCCTGACTGAGTTTTCAACCCTTCTGTTGGGCTCCTGGCCATCTTTTGCTGGGCCTGCTGAGATATGTTCTGAAAGACCTAATATTTTCTTAGTTATTTGATTAAATATATTGTATATAAAAATAGTACATGTATTACTGTGAATTCTAAGTGGATTTTGCCTTTCTAAAAAAAATTTACTTTTTAAAAATCCCAAAAGCAAATTTTTTGATATTTGTGACAAGCCCATAATCTCTTCATAGATTATTGATCCCTTGATGGTTAAACATGTGATTTAGGACTCATTATCATTTTCAAGCATCTGCAATATTTTTGTAATGTATTTGTAGAATTATGGGTAAAGAACAGGCAAGCAGGAGTGATTGAATAGCTCTTTCAAAGAGTCAGAACAGACACGATCAGCTGAATGGCCTCCTTCTGTCTGTGTGATTCGATAATATTGCAGTAGGCTTCATAAAGATGGAAATTATCTTGTGAATTATCATATGCTGATTTTCAGGTATTCAGTGCCTTAGCTTAGTTGCTAAAGGAAAAACTAATCCGAGCACACTTGAGCTATTGAACCACACAGGGGAATAACATGAGGCATGTGTGAGTCTTACTAGTGAATATTGATAAGCTGGTAAACCTAGCGCTATTTGTCCTTTAAAATGGTTACTTGCAGGCCAACTGTAGCGTCCCCACCACTAGCCTGGTTGGAAACAGCTTAATCGGCATTTAGATAAAGCATCAAACCTGAAACCTTCCTGGTCTTTAATGCACCACAGAGTACACTTCCTCTCTGAGCTGTTCGGAAGCTTCAGACTGATATTTCCACATCTGTAATCTTCACATCCATCAACCAAATACAAATAAACAGTTGGTGTTTGGCATGGATCTCTTTTTTTCATTTAGACAAAAGATGGTTAATGTACTAAAGAGAAATAGTTTCCCCCAGGGACTAATCAATAAACAATTTGTTAATTTGTTTAGATAGCCTTAAAAAACCTCACACACAGTGTACTGATGAGTTCTTTGAACCCAGTCTGGCTGTGAACAGCAAGAGAAAAAAAGGCAGAAACTGGGACAGTGGGTGGGTGGGTGGGTCTTTTTGAAACACAAAGGTTTTGAGGGCAGTCAGGCTAATTGAAGGGAAAGCTGTGAAGGCTTTCGAAGAAGTGAAGGGGTTGGAAATGTTTGAGGATGGTTAAGTCAAATAAGATGATCCACTGATGTAAGCCAGCATAGCACATTTGTTACTTTGAATTATAATGCAAAGATAAATGATATGGATTGAATTAAGTAACTCCAGTCATAACGTTTGTCATGTACATTCACGTTATTGTGAAAGAAAGCAACTTAATGATTCCTATCTGGGCTTAGCTCAGCAAGCCTTTTATGGTCCTCCTTCTGAGAGATTGAAGAAGCACAGGTGTGAAGACACAAATATCAGTCTGGGTTACATCCCTGGGTTATGCTATAGTGCAAGTAGAAATTGGACAGTGTGATTCAATCCCATAAAAATAAGACATTATGGGCTAGAATTTCCTAACAACCCGCCAGCACCCAATTGCCGCCCAAAAAACCGCTAAGATTCCCAAGATTATCGCCGGCAAAAATTTCCCCCCAAAAAAGAAAAAAATCCATCCAGCGAAAAAAATGGGCATTGCACCCTGATTCTCGGCGAAAAAGGTGAAATTTGGGTTGATTGGGCGGTTCTTAAAGAAAATGGGCAATAATTAATAAATTTACTAAAAACTTACCCCAAGGCTGCGGGTTGGGCCTAGGAGGAGAAAAATACTAAAAATATTTTTTCAAAAAACAGAACATAAAAACTCATAAAAACATTCTCGGGACCCTTTTAACTTAAATCACTACAACAGAATTTTAAAATAATGAGTAAAAAACCAATTACTTAACTTTTTCTTGCAGAGCTACTCATCTACTGCCCAGCTCCGCTGATTCTCATGGGTGTTTTTTTAAATACTTACTTACCGGTCACCGCTGAGCCAAATATCAAGCCAGGCGATCTATGGATGGTGTACGCCGGAGGTCTGTTCCCTAGCGGTACCTCGAAACCGCTGGCGTAACTCAGCTGGGCAATTTCTCGCCAACCCGGTTATCACCCAAAACGGCCAATACTGCCGAGAAACCGGGCGGTGAGCCACTGCAAATTCTAGTCCTCAGATTGTTCACCGGAACAAATGATGTCACTGAATCCAAGAAGGTATCTATGGCAAACCTGAATTTGTAACCCCATAGAGCTAATTTTAACCTAATCTGGCCGACGGAAAAAAGGGGGTTTAAATTTGACACCTGTTTTACATCCCGCCTAATTTATGCTTCATTGAAGTCATGAAACATAACACCAGGTGGGGTGTAAAATTGGCATCCAAACTGAACCCACCCACTTCTTGCTGTTGGGTTAGATTAAAATCAGAACTTGTATATTTTAATTCCTGGTGATCGTTGATGTACTTAATCAATTAATCATCTGGTTCAGATTCAAGAAACTATTTGCTGAGAAGGCCAGAAATGAAATTCAAACTTGGGTTGATTTTATCTGATAATTATATCACTTCCGTTTGTTGTTCTAAATATAAGGATATGTAATACGGGGTGCAATTCACAAAATGTTTCATCAGAAAGGCAAACTGATCATTAGATTCAATGCAGCATTCAGAGGGATAGGCTGGTTGCTGCCTAAAGAAATCAGCACTGTGGTTATGTTACTGGACTAGTAATCCAGAAGCCTGCAGTAATGATCTGGGGACATGAGTTTAAATCCCACCATGGCAGCTGGGGAATTTAAATTCAGTTGATAAATAAATCTGGGATAAAAAACTAATATCATTAATGGTGACTATGAATTTACCGGTTTGCCGTAAAAACCCATTTGGTTCACTAATGTCCTTTAGGGAAGGAAATCTGCCGTCCTTACCCAGTCTGGCCTATATGTGACTCCAGACCCATAGCAATGTGGTTGACTCTGAACTGCCTCCGGAAGTGGCCTAGCAAGCCACTTGGTTGTATAAGGCAGCTCACCAGCACATTCTCAAGGGCAATTAGGGATAGGCAATAAATGTTGGCCTTGCCAGCTACGCCCACATCCCATGAACAAATTAAAAAAAAAGTTGTTTTAAAAATAAGCCTGAAAGCATGGTTTATAAAAACCAAATATGTGTTTAAAAATAAAAGCTAAGGTTGATGGGATTTCAACAACTGAAAACTGTGTAGTCATCTTCTGAGTTTGTCACAGACCTCTGACAGGAATAGAAAGTAAATGTAGGTAAAAGGGGAAGCTACTGAGCAACAGACTGTACTTCAGAAGATTTTTCATTTTTTTTTCAAGTCGAAACAAATAATTAGATGGCAGATAAAAAGATAAAATGTAAATCAAAACTAAGATGCTAGAAATACAACTTGGCCAATCAGTATTGGTACAGGCTAATGCTAATCCTTTGTCATAACATGAGAATGATGCAGTCGGAAGATACTTGGAGGAGGAAGGCCATTTAATCCATCGAGATTAATCCATCCAGAACAATCCTAGATTGCACCCGAACCCCCCCACCCCCATCTTCCCAATATTGTTACGTCTAATTGTTTCTTAAATGATTTCTGTGTTTCTGCCTTCACCATTCTATCTGGAAGACTGTTCTAGATGTTGATCACTCACTGCCTGAAGAAAATCATCTTATTATCAGACTTTGGGCTGAAAATTCATCAGCTTTCTGCCCATTTACTGCTGTTTTACTGCCATTTTTCGGCAGATATATTAATTTATCGCCGTTTTACTAGCGGCGGGAAATTCATCAATGATTATCCGCTCATACCTGCACCTGTCTGAGGAACAGTGTACTAGAAGGCTGCGCTTTCGAAAAGAGGTGGTCACAGAGATATGCAAGCTCATAAAGGCAGACTTATAGCCCACCAGCACCAACAGGACTGCACTGCCCATCGAGGTAAAGGTGACTGCGGCACTTGCCTTCTATTCCTCTGGCTCCTTTCAGGCATCAGCAGGGAACACATCGCTGCATTTGCCAGGTGACTATTGCACTGTACACATGCAGGATGGACTTTATAAACTTCCCAATGACCAGGGAGGCACAGAACGAGAGGTCTGTGGGTTTTGCACGATTTGCTGACTTCCCCAAGGTTCAGGGTGCCATTGACTGTACGCACATCGTCCTGCGAGCACCTTTACAGGAGCCAGAGGTTTACCGAAACCAAAAGGGATTCCATTCCCTGAACGTACAGCTCATCTGCGACCATACTCAGCGCATCATGGTAGTCAATGCCCAGTTTCCAGGGAGCATCCATGATGCTTTCATCTTGCGTGAGAGCAGTGTCTAATACTTGTTCGAGTGTCAGCCACAAGGCCAGAGCTGGATTTTGTGAGACAAAGGTTATGGCCTCGCCACCTGGCTCATGACCCCCTACAGAACCCTCAAACAGAAGCAGAGCATCGCTACAATAACAGCCACACGCAATATTATCGAACATACAATTGGAGTGCTCAAGCATGCTTCCAATGCCTGGACTACTCTGGAGGCAGCCTGCAATACCACATTCAACAGGTCGCTGAGTTCATTGTGGTGTAATGTATGCTACAAAACTTAGCCATCATGAGGAGACAGGAATTGCCACTGGGGACTGCAGGACCACCTGAGGAGAGAGGGGAGGAGGAGGAGGAGGAGGAGTACGATGAGGACCTTGGCGATGAACGCATGCCATCACCCCCACCACCATGACAGGGGAGGCCTCGTGGAGCTTTTGCCACTGCAAAAGTCTTATGTCATCAGCTCATAAATCATCGCTTTGCTTGAACAGTGAAAGTTACGTTTCACCTTTGCCTGCCCACTCTATCCCACCATGTTGACTATTCCCCCTCTTATTCTAAAAGTAAGACACTGCACAAGAATGGTTAAGTTGAACAAAAGGATTTATAAGACATTGTTAAATTTTTGAAACATTTGAACATTGTTGAAAACTTTGTAAACTTTAATTTTGATAGTTAAATAATTTTTTTTCTTCAAATAATTTGTAACGCTTTTATCAAATAACCATAACAAACAACAACAAAACAACAACATCAACAACAGCAACAAACCACCCCTGCACCAAACTTCTTTTTAATTGCAGCCGCCTTTCCTCCCTCGCTTCCTCCCCAAACCCCTACCTGCGTTGGGACCACAATGTTGTACTGCAAGGCGCGCAGAGCTTTGCTGTTGTTGGGGGAGAGACAATGGAGACGCCATGTGTGGATCCCCTGGAGAAGCTTGGGGTATGGAAGGCCTGGCTTCTGAGTTGGAAGACTCTTGTTCTGCCTTCCCACTCTCAGGTGCTGTCACTCAGGTTGTATGACACGGGAGGCTACAGTGCCAAAAGTGGAAATCGTCAATTGCTGCAGGGCTTTGACAGCCTCGGTGTTCTCCCAGATCGCAGCAACCATCTGTGACATGTCCGCAGATTGTGCGGCGATATTGCCGGAAATGCCACCCAGAACCTGGAGGAGCTCTCGACCCAGTTCGACGCTCTCCCTTGACAGTGCCACCATGTCCAGGTTTGCAGCTGCCTATCTTTCAGCAGACCAGCTTTGCGACTCAACCTCCGTAGAGATGGCATACGGGGTTCTACCCTGGGGGTGCGTTGCTTCGGAGGCAGCGAAGCCTAGAAATGTGACTTCCTCCGAGGGAGTTGTGGCCGCAGCTAAAAGATCAGCTGACTCATCCAACCCCTCCACCCCTAATCCCTCCTCCACCACCCCCTCCACCCACACTGACAACATCACCCCCCGCAAAAGCTTGAGCATCTTGTTCCTCCAATCGGTCCTCAGGGCGCCCCTCACCTTCCTCTTCCTCTTGGACCCCACATGATGGGCTGAGATGGAGGCTTGCATGTGGCGATGAGGCGAATGTGACTCCTCAACTGCAAAATAGAAAATAACAGATGAGTGGTTCAACAGCAGGGGAGGGGGCGGGGTGACATGAGTACAGTCACATAGCACAGGCTTCTTTGAAGGACCACCACTACTGCATTATATGTCATCGAGAGACAATGCATCACATTACCCGAACCTAAGTCCACAGGCACTACATCACCCCAATCCAGCCCCAGGAATTTTGCAGGACTTAACCTCAGTTCCAACCATGGGATCAGCACATGCACGGGTAGTTGATCTGCCATGGGCACCAATCAGAGCTGCAATACATTCCTCCAGATCAGTCAGAGGTGATGTGTTGTGTAGATCACCGCCTGTCGGTTGCTGTTCACTCCTATTGTGAGCCAGCTTTTTCTGCAAAAATAACAATAGCAATGGTTAACTGAATTGTCCTTCTGCTCTTGTGGCACACACGGATAGCCATCAAAGCACTTATACCATACTGTGTACATTTAATACAGTCCTCTGTTTAATAGCCCTGGAAGCTGCATGTGATTCATGAGGAAGACTTCGAAGTGCAGAAACATCTTTTAAGATCTCAGAAAGCCATCTTAATATTGTATAACGATCATTCATGGCAAATAAGGTGCAACACTAATTGCCTACCTACAACATGTCAGATTTACAATGTAAGTATTCAAGGAGTGCATGAATAAAAATATTATTTACTCTCGCGACCCCGCAAAGGTCATTCCGCCTCTTCCTGCATTGCTGGAAGTCACTGGGTATATCATCTGCTGAGGACACATTCTCAGCAATAGCAGTCCAAAACATCTTTGCAATGGCTGGAGGTGGGGGGGGAGGTGTTTACCTTAGCCCCTCCTACTGAACTCCCCCCATCTACTTTCTATGACAATCACAAATGCCTCTTGGGCATTCAGACTGAGCTTCCTGGCCCTCTGACTGCTGAGATCGTCATGCTGCATCTTCACCTTTCTTTCAAAAATGGATGACTGAGAGCTGGGTGTACTGCGCATGCACAGGCACACCCTGACCCTGACACCTGACCAGAGTCGTGGGGGGAAAAAATCGTGAAAAAACATTGCGTATGCGCAGAAGGTCCGTTTTTTTTTTTCGCCGCCAAAAAACCCATCATGCAAGGCTGAAAAAAATGCTATCGCTACCGCCGGTCACTGTTTGACCAAACTAGCAGCCTTCTGTCATGGCGGTATTTCGGCGGTCAAAAAAAACTCGATCCTCAAATACCGCCGAAATGCCGATGATAGCGGTTTTTCATGAATTTCCAGCCCTTTATCTTTTACTAATTTGAACCTGTGCCCCTTTGTCTTACTCCACACTTTAAATAAAAATAATGAACTCTTCCCATACCCTTTACTATGTTATACACCACTATAAGTTGGCCTCCTTTCCAGGTGACAGGCCTGAGTGTTTCCAATATTTTTTCATAATTCAGTTTCCTGACATTAGGGGTCAACCTTGTTGAAGTAGAAGTTTCATAGAAGTCCATAACTGAAGGTAAATTACAAAAAGCTGTGACTGATTTGAGTTAAAATCATGATTAATGGTACAAGCACTTCATGAGATAGTTTATCTGATACTATGTGGACTAAATCTTCTGTTGACACACAAAATTAACAGCTTTGAGCAATGTCCAAAGAAAACCCAAAAGCCTGGTCACAGTCCAGTAGAGTGTCAAAAATATTTTTTTAATCTAAGAAAATTTAGTTCAAGGTAATTATAGATTTATTTCTGATTTTCAACAAGCAGTCAGAACCTAAAATCAGTAACAAGTCTCTGGTTTTAGTGAAGTCAAAACAAGGAAACTGCAATCTTCATGCAGCTGATGTTTTCCTTCTGTACCCGCCACTATTTTAAATGTATTTTTCTGCCCTCTTTTTTTGATCTTCTGGTCCCATGCAGGATTCAGTGGGCAAGTGGCCAAGCAGATGGCCTCCTCCCAGGCTTCTGTCAACATTGCTAAGAATCATCGTTCAATGTTTCCGCTCTGTCTAGCTACGGAAAATTCCTGGCCTCCAGTCATTGCCTCTACCCCTGGATTCTTCTTTGCTGTGTGGATGCCATTCACTTCAATTTTCTCTGCACATTATTGAATTTTTCTGATTTCTGATCCTTCTGCTACACTCCCAGCAGATTTATGGCAGGAGTGCACTGGAAGGGCAAAGGATGTCCAACCCCATACAGAGCATTAAAGAGTCACTCAGGGTAATTTTAACTTTGGGTCATAGTGTGAAAAAGGGACAGTAGCAATTTAACTGCCCGTTATACTTCTCCCCCGATTTCTATTTCCGTGGACTACGGGAGAGATGTATAACGGGTGGCTGAATCGAAAACGTCGATTGTACCCAAAGTCAAAGTTACCTTCGCTGTCATCTTGAAAATATATTTGGCAATTTTCATAGAATAGAACAGCACAGAAGGAGGCCTTTTGGCCCATCGAGTATGTGCCAGCTCTTTCAAACCCCAATCCAGTTAGTCCCACTCCCCCGCTTCCCACTCCCCCGCTCTTTCCCCATATCCCTGCAATTTTTTCTCCTTCAAGTATTTACCCAATTCCCTTTCTAAGGCAACTATTGAATCTTTATCCATGCACCTATGCATTCCAAATCCTAATCACTCGTTGTGTAAAGTTTCTCCTCATGTCGCCTCGGGTTCTTTTGCCAATCATCTTATTTTTAAACCTGTGCCCTCTTGTAATCGACCCTTCAGTCCATTGCAAACAGTTTCTCTCCATTTACTCTGTGATTTTAAACATTCCTATGAAATATCCTCAGCCTTCTCTGCTCTACGGAAAACAACTCCAACTTCTCCAGTCTATCCACGTAACTGTAATCCCTCATCTGTGGAACAATTCCAGTACATCTCTTCTGTACCCTTTCCAAAGCCTTCATGTCCTTCCTAGCCCAAGATTTTTTTTTTCTTCGTTCATGAGTTGTGGGTGCTGCTGGCAAGGTCAGCATTTATTGCCCATCCCTAATTGCCCTTGAGAAGGTGGTGGTGAGCCACATTCTTGAACCGCTGCGGTCCTTGTGGTGAAAATACTCCAACAGTGCTGTTAGTGAGTGAGTTCCAGGATTTTGACCTAGCGACGATGAAGAAATAGCGATATACTTCCAAGTCTGCATGGTGTGTGACTTGGAGGGGAACCTGGAGATGGTGGTGTTCCCATGCGCCTGCTGCCATTGTCCTTCTAGATGGTAGAGGTCATGGATTTTGGAGGTGCTGCCGAAGAAGCCTTGGTGAGTTGCTGCAGTGCATAGTGTAGATGGTACACACTGCAGCCACGGTACACCGATGGTGGAGGGAGTGAATGTTTAAGGTGATGGATGGGGTGCCGATCAAGCGTGCTGCTTTGTCCTGGATGGTGTTGGAGCTTCACTTATCCAGGCAAGTGGGGAGTATTACATTACACTCCTGACTTGTGCCTTGTAGATGGTGGAAAGGCATTGGGGAGTCAGGTGGTGAGATACTCGCCACAAAATACCCAGCCTCTGACCTGCTCTTGTTGCCACAGTATTTATATGGCTGGTCCAGTTAAGTTTCTGGTCAATGGTGACCCCCAGGATGTTGGAAGTGGGGGATTTGGCGATGGTAATGCTGTTGAATGTCAAGGGGCGGTGGTTAGACTCTCACCTTTGGGTGGGCCACATTGTCCGCATGCCCGACACGAGACTCCCAAAGCAAGTGCTCTATGCCATGTTTCGACATGGCAGATGAGCCCAGGTGGCAGAGGAAAGGCTTCAAGGGCACCCTCAAATCCTCCTTGACAAAGTGCAACATCCCCACCAACTCCTGGGAATCCCTGGCCCACGACCACTCAAAGTGAAGGAAAAGCATCCAGGAGGGCGCTGAGTACCTTGACTCCCATCGTCGAGAACAAGCAGAAATCAAACATGTCAACCCAGGCTCCCCGACCACCCTTTCCTTCAACCACTGTCTGCCTCACCTGTGACAGAGACTGTAGGTCCCACATTCACCTGAGAACTCACTTTTAGAGTGGAAACAAGTCATCCTCTACTCCGAGGGACTGCATATGATGATGATGATGTTGGAGATGGTCATTGCGTAACTTGTGTGGTGCAAATGTTACTTGCCTTTTGATCTACCGGAGAATGATTTAATGAGACAGCTGGAGAATGATTTGAAGTTTCAATTACTCAAGTTCTGAAGTTTAAATTTGCTTATAATTAATCTATATATTAATCAATTTTGTTTTAATATAATTGATCTTGATTATACTGGTTCTACTATTGTCATTAACCTATTCCCTATTCGCTATATAAATTGAGTTTTTTCCCCTGTGTTTATTTGCATGTGCATTTTGGCTGCTGCTTTGGACCCAAGCCATTCAGTTCTATTTCCACTTCCTTCTCCCACTTTTTATTTTCTCTCTATCCCTCCCTGAATAGTGTCTCCTGTCGTCATGCCGCCTTTCATCTCTCCTCTCTCGGATACTCTGTCCTCCCAAATCCGTATCCAAACCTTCATTACTCTTTGACCTTCCTACTTTCCTGCCGCCATCCCAGGCTCGACTCCCTTTTAGACAAGCCTGCAGCTTCCCTCTTTGCCTCTCTTCGCATCCTCCGATGGGCCCACCATGGCACTCGTCACTGTCTCCTCATGAGTAGCGACCTCAACTGTCCAATCCTACTCTCTCACCGACCCTGATGTCCAGCTTGACCGTGGGGGGCTAACCTTGCCAATCTCCTCCCCGTCCAACTCATCCCTCCAAGCGCTGACACTGTGTATGATGGTGGTGGATCAGCCATCACCGATTTTCTATGGATCTCCTTGCAGAATGTCCGTTCACTTGCAATCCATGAGTTTATCGTGGAGGATTGCATCGACATCATAGCCCTGACGGAAACTTGGCTGAGGGGTGATGACACCTTACCTTTAAACGAAGCCTCCCCACCTGGCTATACCTTCCACCACTTGCCCCACTCAGACCACTGTGGTGGCGGTGTGGCTCTCATCACCAAATCATACCTGGGTCTGTCCCGCTATTCCTCCGACACTTTCTCCTCCTTTGAACATCTCACCTTATTCCATCCCTCTCACCTCTCATTTAAAATTCTCATTTTCTACTGCCTACCTAAGTATGATAAAAAATTTATCACGGAAATCTCTTCATTGCTTTCCTCCCTCAGCCTCTGCACCAAGCGACTTCTCATCCTTGGTGATTTCAACTTTCATCTCATTTCATCATGTTCTCTCTCCCCTGAGTTCACTACCCTTCTATCCTCCCTTAATCTCTCCCGCCATGTGAATTCCTCAAACTATAATCACTGCCACCCCCTTGACCTTGCCATTTCTTGTGGCCTCGCTATTCCTACCGTGTCAATTACCGATAATACCATCTCTGACTATTTCCTTGTATTGCTCTCCACACACATTCCCCTTCCCTCTCCCAAACCTACTTTCTTCTGCATCCGCCCCTGGAAAAAACTCTTTGCAAACTCTCTTACTACTGCACTTATCAACTCCAAACTGTCCAGTCTTTGGCCCTCCTTTCACCATGACATTTCTGCAGCCACCGATCTCCTGAACCACACCCTCACCACAACCTTTGATGCCCTAGTCCCTAGTAAAACCATTACTCTCTCTCACCCTGGCCATTCCCCCAGTACAGTCCTCATCTTCGCTCCCTCAAATCCAAGGGGCACAGATTTGAACGGATGTGTCGGACAACTGGTTTAGCCATTCACCACCAAATCTGGCTGGACCACATAAAGCATTATCGGGTCCTACTCTTGTCTGCCAAAACTGCTCATCACTATTCCAGGATCATTCTGGAATGCAAAGATAACCCCCGGCTACTATTCTCTACTGCTAACTGTCTTCTTAAACCCCTCTCCCCTGTCTCCACCATTCTCCAACAACAAGTGCGAGAAGCTCATGGACTTCTTTGTCTCAAAGATTGAGACCATCCAATCAGCTGCCTCTTCCAGTTCCCTTCCTTCCCCTAGCCCACCAGGCCAAACTTTCTCTGAGGTTACCCCTTGTCCTAGCCCTAAACTTGCATCTTTCTCAAATTTCTCTCTGATCATCCCTCTTGACCTCTCCAAGCTCATCTTGTCCATGAGACCCACTTCCTGCTCCCTCGACCCTATTCCTAGTAAACTGCTGACCACCCAACTTCCTTTTCTGGCTCCCATGTTAGCCGACATTGTTAACGGTTCTCTCTCCTTCAAATCTGCGGTCATCACCCTACTCCTGAAAGAAATAACCCATGACCCCACAGTTCTTGCTAGTCACTGCCACTTCTTCAACCTCCCTTTCCTCTCCAAAGTCCTTGACTGTGTTGTCGCCTCCCAAATCCATGCCCATCTTTCCCAGAACTCCATGTATGAATCCCTCCAATCAGGTTTCCGCCCCTGGCACAGGACCGAAGCGGCTCTCATCAAAGTCACAAATGACCTCGTAAACTATCCTCCTCATCCTCCTTGACCTGTCTGCAGCCTTTGACACAGTTGACAATTCCATCCTCCTCCAACGCCTCTCCACCATCGTCCAACTGGATGGGACTGCACTCACCTGGTTCCATTCTTATCTATCTAATCGTAGCCAGAAATTCTCCTGAAATCACTTCTTTTCTACTCCTGCATTGTTACCTCTAGTGTCCCCCAAGGATCTATCCTTGGCCCCTTCCTATTTCTCATCTACATGCTTCCCCTTGGCGATATCATCCAAAAACACGGAGTCAGTTTCCACATGTACGTTGACGACACCCAGCTCCACCTCTCCACCACTTTTCTCGACCCTTCCATGGTATCTAAATTGTCAGTCAGAAATTTTCTCCAATTAAATATTGGGAAGACTGAAACCATTGTCTTTGGTCCCCACCACAAACTGCGTTCCCTAGCCACTCATTCCATCCCTCTCCATAGCATCTATTTGAGGCTAAACCAGACTGTTCATAACCTAGACATCATATTTGACCCTGAAATGAGCTCCCGGCCACATATCTGATGCATATCTAAAACCGTCTTTTTCCACCTTCATCACATTGCCCGCCTCCGCCCCTGCCTCAGCTCATCTGCGGCTGAAACTCTCATCCCTGCCTTTGTTACCTCCAGACTTGACTACGCCAACGCACTCCTGGATGGCCTCCCAAATTCTACCCTGCGTAAACTTGTGGTCATCCAAAACTCGGCAGCCCGTGTCCTAACTCGCAATAAGTCCCACTCACCCATCACCCCTGTGCTCACTGATCTACATTGTTTCCCGGTTAAGCAACACCTCGATTTCAAAATCCTCATCCTTGTTTACAAATCCCTCTGCGGCCTTGCCTCTCCCTATCTCTGTAATCTCTTTCAGCCTCACAACCCCATGAGATGTCTGCCCTCCTTAAATTCTTCCCTCTTGAGCATCCTTGATTATAATTGCTCAACCATCAGTGGCTGTGTCTTCAGCCGCTTGGGCCCTAAGCTTTGGAACGCCCTCCCTAAACCTCTCTGTCTCACTACCTCTCTTTCCTCCTGTAGGACGCTCCTTAAAACCTACCTTTTTGACCAAGCTTTTGGTCATCTGCCATAATTTCTTCTTAAATGGCTCCATGTCAGATTTATTTGTTTTGTTTTATAACACTGCTGTGAAGCGCCTTGGGATGTTTTACTACGTTAAAGGTGCTACATAAATAAAGGTTGTTGTTTTTGTCAATTATCAGCCCAAGACTGAATGTCATCTAGGTCTTGCTGCATGTGGGCACAGACTGCTTCATTACTTGAGGAGTTGCGAATGGCACTGATCACTGTGCAGTCATCAGTAAACACCCACTCTTCTGACATTATGATGGAATGAAGGTCATTGATGAAGCAACTGAAGTTGATTGGGCCTAGCACGTTGCCCTGAGGAACTCCTGCAGTGATGACCTGGCTGTGACGATTGACCTTGAACCATCACAACCATCTTCTTTTGTGCTTGGTATAATGCCTGCCAATGGAGAGTTTTCCCCCTGATTCCCATTGACTTCAGTTTTAATAGGGCTCCTTGATGCCACACTTGGTCAAATGCTGCCTTGATGTCAAGGGCAACCGCTCTCACCTCACCTCTGGAATTCAGCTCTTTTGTCCATGTTTTTAATGAAGTATGGAGCTGACTGGGCATTGGTGGAGCAGGTTATTGGTGAGTAAGTGCCATTTGGTAGTACTGTCGTTGACACCTTCCATCACTTTGCTGATGATTGAGAGTAGGCTGATGGGGTGTTAATGGCCGGATTGGATTTGTCCAGCTTTTTGTGGACAGGATATACCTAGGCAGTTTTTGACATTTTCTGGTTGATGCCAATGTTGTAGCTGTACTAGAACAGCTTGGCTAGAGGCATGTCTAATTCTGGAGCACAAGTTTTCAGCATGACAGCTGGGATGTTGTTGTATAAATTGCGTTCAGTTAGTTCTTGATATCACGTGGTGTGAATCGAATTCTGCTTAAGACTGGCTTTAGTGATGGTGGGGACCTCAGGAGGAGGCCGATATGGATCATCCACTCGGCACTTCTGGCTGAAAATAGTTGCAAATGCTTCAGCCTTGTCTCCACTATCATTGAGGATGGGGATATTCATGGAGCCAGACCTAGACGTTAGTTGTTTAATTGTCCACCACCATTCAGGACTTGGATGTGGCAAGACTACAGAGCTTTGATCTGATCCGTTGATTGTGGGATCACTTAGTGCTGTCTATAGCATGTTGCTTCCACTTTTTAGCATGCATGTAGTCCTGTGTTGCAGCTTCCCCAGGTTGGCACCTTATGTTTCGGTATGACTGGTGTTCTTCTGCACTCCTCATTGAACCAGACTTGGTCCCCTGGCTTGATGGTAATGCGAGAGTGAAGGAGGCCATGAGGTTACAGATTGTGGTGGACTACATTTCTGCTGCGACTCATGGCCCACAGTGTCTCATGGATGTTCAGTTTTCAGCTGCCAGATCTGATCTGAATCTATCCCATTTAGCACGATGGAGGGTGTCCTCATTGTGAAGATGGGACTTCTTCTCCACAATACTGTCATGAACAGATGCATCTGCATTAGGTAGATTGGTGAGAACGAGGTCCAGTAGGCTTTTCCCTCATGTTGGTTCTCTCACCTGTTGCTGGCCCAGTCTGGCAGCTATGTCCTTCAGTACTCGGTCAGCTCGGTCAGTAGTGATGCTACCGAGCCACTGTTGGTGATGGATCCCACGTGTTTTATTAACTGATTTATTAATCTTTCTTGCCACCTTCAAAGATTTGTGCATGAGCGTTACCAGGTCTCTCTCTCCTTGCACTCCCTTTAAAATTGTACCATTTAGCATATATTGTCTTTCCTTTCTACCAAAATGTACAACCTCACACTTTTCAGCGATGAATTTCATCTGTGTCTGCCCATTCCAGCAGCCTGTCTATGTTCTCTTAAAGTTTATTACTATCTTTCTCATTCTTTACGACACTTCCAAGTTTCATGTTACGTGCAAATGTTGAAATTGTGCCGTGTACTTGCAAGTCCAAGTCATTAATGTATATGGAAAACAGAGTGGTCCTTTGGGGAAATCCACTGTGTCCCTCTCTCCAGTGTGAAAAACAGCCATTCATCACAATTCTCTGGAGTAAAATTGCTCTGTGCCCCTATTGGGGTCGGTAACCTTCTCGGGTTGGGACTTTTAGCGCCCGGTGCGGAAATCCCGCCCCGCCGCAGAATTGCCCTTACAGCCCCTGAAAGGAAGCGGACCGCACTCCATATCCTTTGGGGCCGGCAACCGAGGCGCTACTGGGGAGGGTGTCAAGTGCTACGTCGATGCTCTGCATAGCGCTGATGCGCTTCAACGCCCCTCCCCTTTGCTTAAAGGGGAGGGCCACTGCGCACTCTGTACGGCCTCTGATGGCCTCCACTGGGCACCCAAGATGGAGTGCTGGGCTGCATGATGGCGGCCCGGACCACGCAAGGGCTGTCATTGTCGAGTCGACCTGAGAGTCGGCCGACAAGAAAAAGATCGCGAGCTGCGAAGCTGTCATTGACATCTGCTCTTGCCAGTTCCCCAGCGGGGCGGTAAATAGTTGCCACTGGGTGGTGAGGGGGTGCTGCGCACTGCAATTACATCACCGCTGGAGCGCCTCTGCAAACACCTGGGCAATTTCTCGGGAGGCGGTAGTGCCCTCCTGTCCCGGGCAAAAACCGACTTACCCACCACCCCCCCCCCCCCCCCGCCAGAGGCACGAACAGGGCTATAAAAAGGGGCAATTCCGTTCCCTCTTTTTTCTATCCTTCAGCCAATTTTGTATCCCTGCTGTTACATAGAAACATAGAAAATAGGTGCGGGAGTAGGCCATTCGGCCCTTCGAGCCTGCACCATCATTCAATAAGATCATGGCTGATCATTCCTTCAGTACCCCATTCCTGCTTTCTCTCCATACCTCTTAATCCCTTTAGCCACAAGGGCCATATCCAACTCCCTCTTGAATATATCAAATGAACTGGGATCAACAACTCTCTGCGGTAGGGAATTTCATAGGTTAACAACTCTCTGAGTGAAGAAGTTCCTCCTCATCTCAGTCCTAAATGGCTTACCCCTTATCCTAAGACTATGTCCCCTGGTTCTGGACTTCCCCAACATCGGGAACATTCTTCCTGCATCTAACCTGCCCAGTTCCGTCAGAATTTTATATGTTTCTATGAGATCCCCTCTCATCCTTCTAAACTCCAGTGAATACAGGCCCAGTCGATCCAATCTCTCCTCAAATGTCAGTCGTACCATCCCAGGAATCAGTCTGGTGAACCTCCGCTGCACTCCCTCAATAGCAAGCGGGTCCTTCCTCAGATTAGAAGACCAAAACTGAACACAATATTCCAGGTGGGGCCTCACCAAGGCCCTGTACAACTGCAGTAAGACTTCCCTGCTCCTGTACTCAAATCCCCTTGCTATAAGGCCAACATACCATTTGCCTTCTTCACCGCCTGCTGTACCTGCAATCCAACCTTCAATGACTGATGAATCATGACACCCAGGTCTCACTGCACCTCCCCTTTTCCTAATCTGCCGTTATTCAGATAATATTCTGCCTTCGTGTTTTTGCCCCCAAAGTGGATATCCTCACATTTATCCACATTATACTGCATCTGCCATGTAATTGCCCACTCGCCTAACCTGTACAAATCACCCTGCAGCCTCTTAGCGTCCCCCTCGCAGCTCACACCACCACCCAGTTTAGTGTCATCTGCAAACTTGGAGATATTACACTCAATTCCATCATCCAAATCATTAATATATATTGTAAAGAGCTGGGGTCCCAGCACAAAGCCCTGCGTCACTCCACTAGTCATTGCCTACCATTCTGAAAAGGACCCATCAATCCCGACTCTCTGCTTCCTGTCTGCCAACCAGTTCTCTATCCACATCAGTACATTACCCCCAATAACATGTGCTTTGATTTTGCACACCAATCTCTTGTGTGGGACCTTGTCAAAAGCCTTTTGAAAATGCAAATACACCACATCCACTGGTTCTCCCCTGTCCACTCGACTAGTTACATCCTCAAAAAATTCCAGAAGATTTGTCAAGCATGATTTCCCCTTCATAAATCCATGCTGACTTGGACCAATCCTATCAGTGCTTTCCAAATGTGCTGCTATTTCATCCTTAATGATTGATTCCAACATTTACCCCACTTCTGATGTCAAGCTAACCGGTCTATAATTACCCGTTTTCTCTCTCCCTCCTTTTTTAAAAAGTCGTGTTACATTAGCAATCCTCCAATCCATAGGAACTGATCCAGAGTTGATAGACTGTTGGAAAATTATCACCAATGCATCCACTATTTCTAGGGCCACTTCCTTAAGTACTCTGGGATGTAGACTATCAGGCCCTGGGGATTTATCGGCCTTCAATCCCGTCAATTTCCTTGACACAATTTCCCGCCTAATAAAGATATCCTTCAGTTCCTCCTTCTCACTAGTCCTTCGGACCCCTAGTACATCGGGAAGATTATTTGTGTCTTCCTTTGTGAAGACAGAACCAAAGTACTTGTTCAATTGGTCTGCTATTTCTTTGTTCCCCATTATAAATTCATCTGAATCCGACTGCAAGGGACCAATGTTTGTCTTCACTAATCTTTTTCTTTTCACATATCTATAGAAGCTTTTGCAGCAAGTCAGTTTTTATGTTCCCGGCAAGCTTCCTCTTGTACTCTATTTCCCCCCTCTTAATTAAACCCTTTGTCCTCCTCTGCTGTGTTCTAAATTTCTCCCAGTCCTCCGGCTTGCTACTTTTTCTGGCTAATTTGTATGTCTCTTCCTTGGATTTAACACTATCCTTAATTTCCCTTGTCAGCCACGGTTGAACCACCTTCCCCATTTTATTTTTACTCCAGACAGGGATGTACAATTGTTGAAGTTCGTCCATATGATCTTTAAAGGTTTGCCATTGCCTATCCACCGTCAAACCTTTAAGTGTCATTTGCCAGTCTAATCCAGCCAATTCGCGCCTCATACCATCAAAGTTATCTTTCCTTAAGTTCAGGACCCTAGTTTCTGAATTAATTTTGTCACTCTCCATCTTAATAAAGAATTCTACCATATTATGGTCACTCTTCTCCAAGGGGCATCGCACAACAAGATTGCTAATTAGTCCCTTCTCATTATACATCACCCAGTCTAGGATGGCCAGCTCTCTGGTTGGTTCCTCGACATATTGGTCTAGAAAACCATCCCAAATACACTCCAGGAAATCCTCCTCCACCGCATTGCTACTAGTTAGGTTAGCCCAATCAATATGTAGATTAAAGTCGCCCATGATTACTGTTGTACCTTTATTGCACACATCCCTTATTCCTTGTTTGATGCTGTCCCCAACCTCACTACTATTATTTGGTGGCCTGCACACAACTCCCATTAGCATTTTCTGCCCTTTGGTATTCCGTAGCTCCACCCCTACTGCCCCTTTTATCCCATGGGCTTCAATTTTGCTAACAAGCCTAATATGTGGTACTTTATCAAATGCCTTTTGAAAGTCTCGATATACACAACATCAACTGCACTCATCCATTCTCTCTTTTACCCCATCAAAAAATGTAATCAATTTAGTCAAACACAATTCACCCTTAACAAATGTTTTTATGTATTCATTCACTGGATGTGGATGGCTCTGGCAAGACCAGCATTTATTGCCCATCCCTAATTGCCCTCAAAGATGTTGGTGAGCTGCCTTCTTGAATATAACTAAGTAGCTTGCTAGGCCATTTCAGAGGGCAGTTAAGAGTCAACCACATTGCTGTGGATCTCACGTCACATGTGGGCCAGACTCGGTAATGACCGCAGATTTCCTTCCCTGAAGGACAGTAGTTTCATGGTCACCATTACTAGCTTTTTATTTAATTAATTGAATTTAAATGGTGGGATTTGAACTCATGTGTCCAGATCATTCGACCAGGCCTCTGGATTACTCGTCCAGTAACATACCCACTATGCTGCTGTACCCACTGCTGGCTCTC
Source organism: Pristiophorus japonicus (assembly GCF_044704955.1). Taxonomy (NCBI): domain Eukaryota; kingdom Metazoa; phylum Chordata; class Chondrichthyes; family Pristiophoridae; genus Pristiophorus; species Pristiophorus japonicus. The sequence continues at coordinate 108,828,131 of NC_091978.1, forward strand.
CTTTATCAGTCAATGCTGTCCAAGTGGTTGTTAATTTTCTTTCAGATTATTGTTTCTAAAACCTTCCCCACCACTGATGTTAAACTGACTGGCCTGTATTTGCTCGGTTTATTGGGCCCAAAATTCCACATTGTCTTTCTTTGGTGCTATTTCAGATTAACAGCCATTTGAAAAATATGAAATAGCGCCAAAGAAATTCCAAAGTTTCACCAAAATTGGCACAGTGCAGAAAGACCTTTGGTTTTGAGGGTGGAGCTAATTGTTAGCTCCAAAAAATGAGGCCCCTTCTCTGTGCATGCCCAAGCATTTAGGTTTCTAGGGTAACGCGAGGCGGGCCATTTGGCCAGGGATCGGGGCGGCCGTGGCGTGCCATTTGCCCAGTGATAGGGGCTGCCGGCAGGATCGAACCCTCGGCCGGACAAAGGAGCTCGGCGCTCGGCTTGGAAAGAAGCCCGGGGGAGTTGGAAGCCAAGTCAATAGTTTGGTGGTGGAATGTAACCACGTCTCGCAATTGCAATTTTGAACTTCAATAAAGTTGGTCTTTTCCCTCCGCACAAGCATTTTTCAGCAGTTTGCAATATAAGTTTTATTCTCTCCCTCCAAAAGCTATAACTCAGCTCTATTTCCAAAGATGATGTCGGTAACGCTGATTTCGATTTGGTAAGGTAAGATTTTTAAAAGTGGTCCATAGCGCTGTCCTTAAAAAAAAAATCCTAATTGCCGAAACACGCAAAAATGGGCAAAAATGGCGTTATCGGTGAGTTTGACCCCGAGTGACATCAGAAAACTGGTACTTTAAAAATAAAACAGCCATTATCTGTTAGGACGGCGTTATACCATTGGCGAAACTCGCAAAATTAAGTTAGCTCCAAAAAACACTGTTAGCTCAAAAAAAATGGAACTAAATGGTGGCAAATTTTGGGCCCTTCTTTCTCCCAGCTTGAGTATTGGGAGGGAAAAAACTGAGAAGATCTATGCTACATTGTCCATCACAATGTCATCATAAACAAGTCATGATGATGTACTTTGATGTAACTTATGTCTGTCTATAACAACAGAAAACATTTAGCAAATATTTTTCAGGAATATGGTGTCTTTTAATTGAAGCAGTTCAGGAGATTGAGTGGATTATTGGAAGTCAGTCCTTATCTGCATTCTTGAATAAATTATGCAAATATCAAAAATATATTCAACAATTTTAGTCCCATGGAGTGGTATAAATTAAATGCTTCACTGAGTAACAGTTAGACATGTTCATACTATTGAATATAAGATGCTATTTAGCTGATATCGAGGACTTTCCAATGAGAATGAAGACGAAATGAATCAATATTCGACTACACTACAGACATTTAGTTCCAGCATTTCTATCACTTTCAAATGCATCTTATGTAATCTGGTGTTGGCTGTGAGTATGTCTGTTCATTTAACCTTTAATAAACCTCCAAGTGTTTGATTCTGTGTTTTGAACTTATTCCTGGCACGTAGACAAGACTGCAGCCTTTGTCTACATTAGTACAAAAATACATTCCCAACAAACCTACCTACAGCTGTCAGCATGGAAATTATTAGTATTTCACCAACCATTACACTCCTTTGTTTAGAGCTCTTTGCTAATTTTGGAGAAGAGCTGGATTCAAGTAAAGGTGGTGGTGCAGTGGTAATAGAACATGTAACGGCCTATTCATATTTATCTGTGTTCTGCAGTGTTCTGAGGATTCCAGCCCCGATTTACTGAAACGGGGTTTGTGGGAAGTTAAAATCCCTGCAGTTATCTACTCCCCTCATCCTTGTTGGCTAGGTGTCAGCAAGGCCCTTGCACCAAGCAGAGGAGGGCCTCACTGAGATTGTTCACGAGGAACCTCATTGAGCAGACCATCGAAGTGCTCAAGCAATGGTTCCACTGCCTTAAACGTTTGGGAGGAGCTCTCCAGTACTTACTGGAGTGAGGGTCCCAATTCGTGGTGGTCTGTTGCATCCTCCATAACTTGGCCATCATGAGGGCACAGCCCTTGCCACTACGGTTTCCGCGGTCACTTCAGGAGGAGGAGGAAGAAGGGAGGAGGCAGCCTGCAAATCCCCATTCCAGACAGGCTGCCTGTGAGCACACCAGACTGTGCTTCCCCTGAATGAAACCCCAGATCCCTGTTGCTCAACACTTCCGCCACCTTACCATCCCTCTGTCATGGAACAACGCAGCATCCTCTTGGCCATAATGTTGAAATGAAAGCCACCATAGAACAAACATTCCAAACATAACTTAAAAATGATTAATTTCAATATTACATTATAAAGTCCACTAATCACACTTGTGCATTTACTTAGTGTCTGCCTTTAATGTGCCTTTTCCTAATCTCGTACTCATATAAAGTGCTACCCCAGTGGCTGCTGCATGGCGAGTGGGAGGCTGCTGACTTTCCGTTGGGGACACTGCAGATGGCCTTGCAGGATGACCTTGAACAGCTTATTGCCTGGAAGGCCCGGCTGTAGACTGCACCACCTCAGCATGGGTGGCAGCAGTCTGGGCTGGTTGGCTGACAGGCAACTGCAATGGTGCTAGCAGAGTGGCAGTGGTGGAAGTATGAATGCTGTCATCCTGAGAGAGGACAGCAGGTTCTTGTTCCACGGAGCCACTGCCATGCCCCCGGAGCGGCGAGTCAGCATTCCTAGACATTTGCTGGAGGACAGATTGCTGTGAGACCCTGCAAGCCTATTTCTACACTCGTTTCCACACTCGTAAACCCAGCAACGATGGCAGCAGTCAGAGCCTGCGTGGCAGAAAGCAGAGCCTGCATGAGAGCAGTCTGAGCTTGCATGGCAGATGTTTGAGCTTCCATTGCAGCATTCAGACTTTGGGTCGCTTCCACCTGTGCTGCAATGGTAGCTGCGATATCGCCCATTATCGGCAGCATCATCGTTGGGTCCACAAGTGCTCTAATGGAATTGCCGATCACGCTTCTTCTGAAGGCTGCCCCATCAAAGTCTGAGTGCTCTGCAGTAGAACTTATGTGTAATCTCGTCCTCTGGGGAGGTGGCATCTGCGCTATCCTTTCCCCCTGGCCTGGCTGCAGTCCACTCATGCTCGGTCACTCACCAAGTGCCGATCCCACCTCTCCTCTATATTACCCTCTAAACTTTGCACAGTGCCATTTTCTGAGCCTGGGAGTGTTAGTTCGAGTGACCACCAGACATCTCAAAGCGCTTTACAGCCAATGAAGTAATTTTTGAAGTGTAGTCACTGTTATAATGTATGAAACACGGCAGTCAATTTGCATACAACAGGCTCCTACAAACAGCAATATGATAATGACCAGATAATCTCTTTTTGTTATGTTGATTGAGGGATAAATATTGACCAGGACACCAGGGATAACTCTCCAACTCTTCTTTGAAATAGTACCGTAGGGTCTCTTACGTCCACCTGAGAGAGTAGAAGGGGCCTCGGTTTAACAACTCAGTCGAAAGACAGCACCTCCGCCAGTACAGTGTTCCCTCAGCCTCGAGGGCTGGAGCGTCAGCCTAGATTTTTGTGCTCAAGTCTCTGGCCACAACCTTCTGACTCAGAGGCAAGAGTGCTACCAACTGAGCCATAGCAGACATTGGGAAGTGGGATATGAGAAGAAGGATTAGTTATGAGCATACTGTCATCATCAATTCTTTCAGCCTCGCCGATCACCACGGCCTCAGTGACCGCCCCTACAAATAAATCTGGAACCGTGTCCTCCAGCTGGGTCAGGTTCTGCAGCCTGTTAGCTCCTGCTGGCACTGGGAATGTGCCACCTTGGCCTGAAAGCGAAAGGGAAGTGTGTCAATGAGTGTAGTGTACTGTATTTTGGTGATGTGCCTGTCAAGGATTAAATAGCTGGCATTGTGTGTAAGATGTGATATGTGAAGTTTGCAACAATGGTAAGTATATGAGGGTGAAGTGAAACTATGATTGTATGGTATGAGCCATGATTGCTAGAGATTGTTGGTGAGTGAGTGATGGGGGATGTACTGCATTGAGCAGTGTGTGAGGCTAGTGGTGCAGTTGGTGGGATATGGCATTTGTAGATGCATTCACTGACTTTGACCACTTGTGTGAGGTCATAAAACCTCTTCCAGCACTAGATCCAGGTCCTAGGGGAAAGACTGGTGGCACTGCCCGCTTCAGCGATCTCCTCCCGATGCCTTCATACCGTCTGTCTCGAAGGCCTCCTGGCCCCCTGCAGGTAAAGGATCTGTCTCCTCCTATCGACGCCCTGTACCGAGGCCTCCAGTGCTGCATCTGAGAAAAAGGTGCCCTTCATCTACTCTGTTGTGATATGCTAACTTTCCCTTTGCTTAGTTCCAGTCAGAATGAGGTACTTCTTTCACAAAGCACCTTCCTATTAAGAAGTGCAGACAGCGTTTCACTCTGTAGACAACCTTTAAATACAAAGCAGATTTCCCATTCTATTGGCTCCCTGCTGAGCGCTGAGCCAACCAGCAGTGTGTAATAGCAGCACATTTGGAAAGCAGAGACAGGATTGGTCCAAATCAGCATGGATTTATGAAAGGGAAATCATGCTTGACAAATCTTCTAGAATTTTTTGAGGATGTAACTTAGTAGAGTGGACAAGGGCGAACCAGTGGATGTGGTGTATTTGGACTTTCAAAAGACTTTTGACAAGGTCTCACACAAGAGATTAGCAAAATAAAAGCACACGGTAATGGGGTAATGTATTGACTTGGATAGAGAACTGGTTGGCAGACAGGAAGCAAAGAGTAGGAATAAATGGGTCCTTTTCAGAATGGCAGGCAGTGGCTAGTGGGGTACTGCAAGTTTCAGTGCTGGGACACCAGCTATTTACAATATACATTAATGATTTGGACGAAGAAATTGAATGTAATATTTCCAAGTTTGCAGATGACACTAAGCTGAGTGGCAGTGTGAGCTGTGAGGTGTATGCTAAGAGGCTGCAGAGTGACTTGGACAGGTTAGGTGAGTGGGCAAACGCGTGGCAGATGCAGTATAATGTAGATAAATGTGAGGTTATTCACTTTGGTGGCAAAAACACGAAGGCAGAATATTATCTGAATGTTGAGATTAGGAAAAGGGGAGGTGCAACAAGACCTGGGTGTCATGGTACATCAGTCACTGAAAGCTGGCATGCAGGTATGGCAGGCGGTGAAGAAGGCAAACGGCATGTTGGCCTTCATAGCGAGAGGATTTGAGTATAGAAGCAGGAGGTCTTACTGCAGTTGTACAGGGCCTTGAGGCCTTGAATATTGTGCACAGTTTTGGTCTCCTAATCTGAGGAAGGACATTCTTGCTACTGAGAGAGTGCAGCGAAGGTTCACCAAACTGATTCCCGGGATGGCAGGACTGACATATGAAGAAAGACTGGATCGACTGGGCTTATATTCACTGTAATTTAGAAGAATGAGAGGGGATCTCATGGAAACATATAAAATTCTGTTGGACAGGCTAGATGCAGGAAGAATGTTCCCGATGTTGGGGAAGTCCAGAACCAGGGTACATAGTCTTAGGATAAGGGGTAGGCCATTTAGGACTGAGATGAGGAGAACCGGCTTCACTCAGAGAATTGTGAACCTGTGGAATTCTCTACCACAGAAAGTTGTTGAGGCCAGTTTGTTAGATATATTCAAAAGGGAGTTAGATGTGGCCCTTACAGCTAAAGTGTATGGAGAGAAAGCAGGAGTGAGGTACTGAAGTTGCATGATCAGCCACGATCATATTGAATGGTGGTGCAGGCTCGAAGGGCCGAATGGCCTACTCCTGCACCTATTTTCTATGTTTCTATATTTACCACTGGGCTCAGCGCTTCAATCATCTTAATGAGCAGGCAGTATGAATTTCGCGTGCTGCCTGTATTACTTACAATGGGTACGATCAGATCGTTCATCGTGATCCCCACGCCCATTTTCAGGCCTTATCCAATTTAGCTCCCTGCATTTATATGCATATTCTAGCCAATTTCTTGTGACATTGCTACAGGAATTCAGGAAAATTGGGATTCTCTTAATTATTGAGCTATTTTCCACAATGTTGCAGACTCCACAGCTGAGTTAATGAACTCTTCGACATATATACTGGTCAAGTGGCTTGTTCACTGCTTCACAAGAACTGGACAGCCATTATTTCAGGTACACTGGCCCCTATTTTCACCACGATTGGGCGGCGTTTTTTTGTCATGCACCGTTTTTTGGAGTGAAATCCTCCTTTTGCAACTTTGGCAAATGTTTGTACGCTGGCGCCAACTGTCAGCGCCTGTTTTTTTTTTGGCGCCCGATGACGTCATAACTGGATCGGTCGCCGTTTTTGGCTGTTTTTTCACAGTGAAGTGATTTTCCCTGTGTGCAATTTTTTTTGAGCGCGGTGCACAGTGGCCAAAAGCACCGCAAAAAAAAACTTTTGTTAACTTAAGGAAATCGCGCAGCACACAAGATGTCATTGGAACAAGGCAAAATAAGACAAATTAAAATACAAATGCATGATTATTTTTTCACAGGGAACTCTGAAATTGGAGCAAGGGAAGAAGATTTTTCAGAGGGAATTATTTCATGGATTTTCACCTGTTGGCCCCTCCGCCGCCGCTGCAACTCCGGGTCGAAAGGACCCGCTCTCCCGCTGTATCCCCGGACCGAAAGAACCCATTCCACCTGCTGTAACCCAGGCCAGAAAGGACTGCCCCGCGCCCCCCCCCCCCCCACGCCCACGCTGTACCCGCTGCAACCCCGGGCCGAATAGCCCTCCCGCTCCCGGTCCTGCTGCAATCCCAGGCCGTGGAACTTCAACTCGCAGGGTGAGTGGGACTGGGAGCGGGGGCTGCATTCGACCTGGGATTGCAGCGGGTACAGTTGGGGGAGCAATCCTTTCTGCCCGGGGTTACAGCGGGAGAGCAGGCTTCAGTTTGCTTCAGCTGTCAGTGTGTTTGGTTGCCCTGGCAACCTCAGCTTTTTATGCATGCCCACAGAGTTTTTGATGCACGCTCGAAGCTCTGCCCCAGAATTAACTTCGGGTAGTGCACCGCCAAAATTAAATTATACTTTTGAGAAAGTTGCAATTTTATTTTTAGCGCAATCAGGCAAAAAAAACGTGCGTTATTGTACATGGACGCCAAAAAATTGGGAAATTGGAAAATAGGGGCCCTAGTTATTCCGACTAATGAAATCTCATTCTCAGGAAGTGCACATTTCAAAACCACATTTTCCCAGATTTACTTATTGTGTTAGAAATTATGATGAAAAACAAGAAATTTGACATAATTTGAAAAGACAGATAGACACAGTGAAATAACTGGTATGTCTGTAAGTGCCACTTGCTTGAACGGACTTTTACAGTTGAATGCAAAATCTCCTTCGAAGTTGCCCCAGGATAAAACATTTAGTGATTTACTGGGATATCTGGGTGCGAAGCCTGGAGTGAGTATCTGTCCGGTCAGGACATATTCATAATAATTCCAGCCCATCGCCTCAGTTGTGGAATTACCATCTTGCAAATGAGGTACAGGTGAAGTAAGAAGACGTCGTGCTTGGTTAGAAACATAGAAACATAGAAAATAGGTGCAGGAGTAGGCCATTCGGCCCTTCGAGCCTGCATCGCCATTCAATGAGTTCATGGCTGAACATGCAACTTCAGTACCCCATTCCTGCTTTCTCGCCATACCCCTTGATCCCCCGAGTAGTAAGGACTTCATCTAACTCCTTTTTGAATATATTTAGTGAATTGGCCTCAACAACTTTCTGTAGTACAGAATTCCACAGGTTCACCACTCTCTAGGTGAAGAAGTTTCTCCTCATCTCGGTCCTAAATGGCTTACCCCTTATCCTTAGACTGTGACCCCGGTTCTGGACTTCCCCAACATTGGGAACATTCTTCCTGCATCTAACCTGTCTAAACCCACAGAATTTTAAACGTTTCTATGAGATCCCCTCTCATTCTTCTGAACTCCAGTGAATACAAGCCCAGTTGATCCAGTCTTTCTTGATATGTCAGTCCCGACATCCCGGGAATCAGTCTGGTGAACCTTTGCTGCACTCCCTTAATAGCAAGAATGTCCTTCCTAAAGTTAGGAGACCAAAACTATACACAATACTCCAGGTGTGACCTCACCAAGGTCCTGTACAACTGTAGCAATACCTCCCTGCCCCTGTACTCAAATCCCCTCGCTATGAAGGCCAACATGCCATTTGCTTTCTTAACCGTCTGCTGTACCTGCATGCCAACCTTCAGTGACTGATGTACCATGACACCCAGGTCTCGTTGCACCTCCCCTTTTCCTAATCTGTCACCATTCAGATAATAGTCTGTCTCTCTGTTTTTACAACCAAAGTGGATAACCTCACATTTATTCACATTATACTTCATCTGCCATGCATTTGCCCACTCACCTAACCTATCCAAGTCACTCTGCAGCCTTATAGCATCCTCCTCGCAGCTCATACTGCCACCCAACTTAGTGTCATCTGCAAATTTGGAGGTACTACATTTAATCCCCTCGTCTAAATCATTAATGTACAATGTAAACAGCTGGGGCCCCAGCACAGAACCTTGCGGTGCCCCACTAGTCACTGCCTGCCATTCTGAAAAGTACCCACTTACTCCTACTCTTTGCTTCCTGTCTGCCAACCAGTTCTCAATCCACGTCAGCACACTACCCCCAATCCCATGTGCTTTAACTTTGCACATTAATCTCTTGTGTGGGACCTTGTCGAAAGCCTTCTGAAAGTCCAAATACACCACATCAACTGGTTCTCCCTTGTCCACTCTACTGGAAACATCCTCAAAAAATTCCAGAAGATTTGTCAAGCATGATTTCCCTTTCACAAATCCATGCTGACTTGGACCTATCATGTCACCTCTTTCCAAATGTGCTGCTATGACATCCTTAATAATTGATTCCATCATTTTACCCACTACAGATGTCAGGTCTATAATTCCCTGTTTTCTCTCTCCCTCCTTTTTTAAAAAGTGGGGTTACATTGGCTCCACTCCATAGGAACTGATCCAGAGTCAATGGAATGTTGGAAAATGACTGTCAATGCATGCGCTATTTCCAAGGCCACCTCCTTAAGTACTCTGGGATACAGATCATCAGGCCCTGGGGATTTATCGGCCTTCAATCCCATCAATTTCACTAACACAATTTCCCGACTAATAAGGATTTCCCTCAGTTCCTCCTTAGTAGACCCTCTGACCCCTTTTATATCCGGTTGTCATTCAATGTCCAAAAAAAAAATATCATATGCAAAGCATAGATAGGTATTGAAAAGGGATTGGAGTATAAGAGTCGGGAAGTCTTACTACAATTATATAGGGCCTTGGTGAAACCACACATGGAGAAATATGTATAGTTTTGGTCTCTTTACCTAAGGAAGGATATACTGGCTTAGAGGGAGTGTAACAAAGGTTCATTAGACTGATTCCTGGGATGAGAGGATTGTCCTATGAGAAGAATGAGAGGTGATCTCATTGAAATATGTAAAATTCTTGGGGCTTGACAGGGTAGATGCAGGGAGGAAGTGTCCCCTAGCTTGGGAGTCTAGAACTAGGAGGCATGGTATAAGAATAAGGAATCAACCATTTAGGACTGAGATGAGAAACTTCTTCACTCAAAGGGTTGTGAATCTTTGGAATTCTGCACCCCAGAGGGCTGTGAATGCTCAGTCATTGTGTATATTCAAGACAGTCAGAGAAACATAGAAAATAGGTGCAGAAGCAGCCATTCAGCCCTTCGAGCCTGCACCACCATTCAATATGATCATGACTGATCATTTAACTTCAGTACCTCACTCCTGCCTTCTCTCCATACCCCCTTCAGCCAGACGGGCCACATCTAACTCCCTTTTGAATATATCCAACGAACTGGACTCAACAACTTTCTGTGGTGGAGAATTCCACAGGTTCACAATTCTCTGGGTGAAAAAGTTTCTCCTCATCTCGGTCCTACATGGCTTATCCCTTATCCTTAGACTGTGACCCCTGGTTCTGGACTTCCCCAACATCGGGAACATTCTTCTTGCATCTAACCTGTCCAATCCTGTCAGAATTGTATATGCTTCTATGAGATCCCCTCTCATTCTTGTAAATTACAGTGAATATAAGCCTAGTTGATCCAGTCATTCTTCATATGTTAGTCTTGTCATCCCGGGAATCAATCTGGTGAACCTTCGCTGCACGCGCTCAATAGCAAGAATGTCCTTCCTCAGATTAGGAGACCAAAACTGCACACAATACTCAAGGTGTGGTCTCACCAAGGCCCTGTACAACTGCAATAATACCTCCCTGCTTCTATACTCAAATCCTCTTGCTATGAAGGCCAACATGCCATTTGCTTTCTTAACTGCCTGCTGCACCTGCATGCCTACTTTCAATGACTGATGTACCATGACACCCAGGTCTCGTTGCACCTCCCCTTTTACTAATCTGTCACCATTCAGATAATAATCTGCCTTCAAGTTTTTGCCACCAAAGTGGATAACCTCACACTTATCCACATTATACTGCATCTGCCATGCATTTTCCCACTCACCTAACCTGTCCAAATCACCCTGCAGCCTCTTAGCATCCTCCTCACAGCTCACACTGCCACCCAGCTTAGAGTCATCTGCAAACTTGGAGATATTACATTCAATTCCTTCATCTAAATTATTAATATATGTTGTAAATAGCTGGGGTCCCAGCACTGAACCTTGCGGTACCCCACTAGTCACTGCCTGCCATTCTGAAAAGGACCCGTTTATTCCCACTCTTTGCTTCCTGTCTGACAACCAGTTCTCTATCCACGTCAATACATTACCCCCAATTCCATGTGCCTTAATTTTGCACACTAATCTTTTGTGTGAGACTTTGTCAAAAGCCTTTTTAAAGTCCAAATACATCACACCCACTGGTTCTCCCTTATCTACTCTACTCGTTACATCCTCAAAAAGTTCTAGAAGACTTGTCAAGCATGATTTCCCTTTCATTATTCCATGCTGACTTGGACCGATCCTGTCACTGCTTTCCAAATGCGCTGCTATTACATCTTTAATAATTGCCATGGAATGTTGGAAAATGACCACCAATGCATCTACTATTTCTAGGGCCACTTCCTTAAGTACTCTGGTATTCAGACTATCAGGCCCTGGGGATTTATCGGCCTTCAATCCCATCAATTTCCCTAATATCATTTCCTGACTAATAAGGATTTCCCTCAGTTCCTCCTTCTCGCTAGACCCTCGGTCCCCTAGTATCTTCTGGAGGTTATTTGTGTCTTCCTTAGTGAAGACAGAACCAAAGTATATGTTCAATTGGTCTGCCATTGTTTTGATCCCCATGATGAATTCACCTGATTCTGACTGTAAGGGACCTACATTAGTCTTCACTAATCTTTTTCTCTTCACTTATCTATCGAAGCTTTTGCAGTCAGTTTTTATGTTCCCTATACGCTTTTCTCACACTCTACTTCCCCCCCTCCTAATTAAACCCTTAGTCCTCCTCTGCTGAATTCTAAATTTCTCCCAGTCCTCAGGTTTGTTGCTTTTTCTGACCAATTTATATGCCTCTTCCTTGGATTTAACATTATTCCTAATTTTCCTTGTTAGCCACAGTTGAGCCACTGTCCCCATTTTATTTTGACATCGATAGATATTTGGATATTAAGGGACTCGAGGGATATGGCGATAGTGTGGGAAGGTGGAGTTGAGGTAGACGATCAGCGATGAGCAGGGCAAGTGTTGGGCCTGCTCCACTCAATATTCTTCAATGGCCCCAGTAGTTGCTGAGAGATAAAGTATTAAAATTTTGTTCAAATTAAAACCCTTCCTTGGGAGCCAGGATTAGCAGGAATACTCTGCTGACTGCACAGACTTTTTAATCGTACCCACTTCCCCAGTCTCCCACCCCCACCCGCTCCATAGCCCGCTCCATTTTGGGACATACTTGAGGGACGCTGCTGGCGTTGTGGCAATCCAACATTGATATCCGCATCACCAACGAGCTGCCTGAGGGCTTGCAGTGGGCGTCCACAACTTGCCTGTCTAATTGTAAAGATGTTTGGGGCCAAATTTCGATCAGGCCTCGGGCCTACCTTTTCCAGTTCTGGGATAATTCCCTGTGCCCAATTCATGCTGGCAGGCCGGTGCTATGCCATTTCCACCCCCATGACTTTGGATTGTACTGGAAACTAATCCAATGCCTCCAAACCCTGAAAAAGCACACTTACTCTGCAGCTTTTGTTTCTTAAATTTTGCTAATCATTTATATATTTTCTACTTATTTTCCCTTGTATGCACCACACAGTTGCCTTTTGCCATCAAGCTTACCCGCTCCTCTGGTTCCTTCACCCAGGACCACACACATATCTTGCTAACTGTTAATGCAGTTTTGTAAGAAGCAAGCAAAGTGGTGTTTCTCTGATGTGGAACTGATTCATTTGTTACCCCAAGGAAGTGATCTGTTTTTTCTGTGGGACATATGTTCAATTATTTAGACTACATGAGGCGAGAGCGGCAGGTGGTGGGTGGTGGTGTGGGGGGCAGCCGAGGAGCATACCACACTGAAGTGAAAATAAGGTGGACGCCATAGTGCTTGCACACATACTAGGTTCAGTGTCAAATTTGACTGTGTACTGTTTTGGTCTCCATACCTAAGGAAGGAAATACTTGCCTTAGAGTGGGTGTAACGAAGGTCCACTAGATTGATTCCTGGGATGAGAGCGTTGTCCTGGGATGAGAGGGTTGTCCCATGAAATGAAATTGAGTTGAATGGGCCTGTTCTCTCTGGAGTTTAGAGGAATGAGAGCTGACTACATTGAAACTCACAAGATTCTGAGCAGGCTTGACAAGTAGATGCTGAGAGGCTAGATAGTCTACAACTAGAGGGCATAGTCTCAAGATAAGGGGTCGGCCATTTCGGACTGAGATGCGGAAAATATTCTTCACTCAGAGGGTTGTGAATCTCTAGAATTCTGTACCACAGAGGGCTGTGGATGCTCAAGTCATTGAGCATATTCAAGGCTGAGATCGATAGATTTTTGGGCTCCAAGGGATATAGGGATCAGGCGGGTAGAAGATCAGCCATGATCTCATTGAATGGTGGAGCAGGCTTGAGCGGCCATATGGCCTATTCCTGCTCCTATTTCTTAGATTCTTATGTTATTTACATTTTAGTAGTACTTGCCATTTCCTGTAAGTGTACACAAGTCAGTCTTTTTATTATTAAATGTAATAATTTCTCACATTTTGTATTCATGGTTAATTCCATCGTGTAGATTGCATTTTATGAAAATACTGATCGTTCCCTGTTTTTACATTAGGTATAAGTAGTTCCAAATTTTCATGCACAGCAGTCTGCTGAAGAATAACTCCTGTTGAGATGCAATCATTTTCTGTCACTGTTTGGCAAAATAACTAAATTATTTTACAATATTAAAAGTAATGATGACCCTCTGCTTCTTGTATGTACCACTGTGCTAAATTAAAGGACTTACTTATTTTGAAATGTATCTCTTAAGTGTATGAAGTGTCATACAGAGTGTTTAAAGTGTTAAACTTGAGCTGCTATATTGAAGGAATGAGTTGGATGATGTGTGAATGCTGTTATAAGACTTCATAACAATTTTTTTCTATCCTTGTCATGTATCTTTAGAAGAAATTCAGTATCAGGTTTATCTTTTCCCCCTACACCTGTGTTTTTATATTTGTAATTCTACATAGCAGTTGTATTTATATTAAACGAGCTGGTAATGTACACCTCCCATAACAAATTTAAAACAAAATCCAGTGAAAAAGAACAGACAGCAGGTAATGGGGAGAGGAAGCCAAGGTAAGAGAGGGGAGTGGCAGTCAGTCAAAGAAGAAGCAAAGGGAGAAAGTGAGAGTAGTGTTCAGGGTAAGGAATGTGAGACAGCATTCAGGTATCCTGGACCTGAGACCCCAATTATTAATTCTAAAATTGCTCCTGTCGTATTCTTCAAATAAGGAGCTTCACACAATCTTCAGGTACATTATTACAATCTTCAGGAGCGGGAGTTCGGGCAGACGAGTGGCCTAAAAAGGCCCGAGAGTCGGAGGAGGCGGCCACAGGAGCAGGAGTTCGAGCAGTCGAGCGGCCTATAAAGTCCCGAGAGTCAGAGAAGGCGGTCACAGGACTGGGAGTTTGGGCAGTCAAACGGCCTATAAAGGCCTGAGAGTTGGAGAAGGCGGCCACAGGAGCGGGAGTTCGGGCAGTCGAGTGGCCTATAAAGGCCCGAGAGTCAGAGGAGGTGGCCACAGGAGCGGGAGTTCGGGCAGTCGAGCGGCCTATAAAGGCCCGAGAGTCAGAGGAGGCTTGCTGGTGCAGGGGCTGGGGCAGAAGGTAAACAAAGAAGTAAGAAGAAATCAAAATGGGACGTCATAGCCAAGCGGGTAGGTGATTGGCTGGTTGGTGAGTATTTGATCTTTCATTTTTCTGAGCAGTAAGAAACCTTTGGCAATGTTACAAATTAAGTTAATCTAAGGGTTAAGTCATGGCAGGAGAGCCCAGACTCTTGTCATGCTCCTCCTGTGCTAGATGGGAAATCAGGGACACTACCAGTATCCCTGACTACTACCTGTGCGGGAAGTGTATCCAGCTACAGCTCCTGACAGACCGCATTGCGACACTGGAGCTGCGGATGGATTCAATGTGAAGCATCCGCGATGCTGAGGATGTCATGAATAGCATGTTTAGTGAGTTAGTCACACCACAGGTAAAGGTTGCACAGCCAGATAGGGAATGGGTGACCATCAAGAAGAGTAAGGGAAGGCAGGTAGTGCAGGGGTCCCCTGGGGTCACCTCCCTCCAAAACAGATACATCGTTTTGGATACTGTTGAGGGAGGTGGCTTATCATGGGAAGGCAGCAGCAGCCAAGTCCATGACACCAGGGGTAACTCTGCTGCACAGGAAAGCAGGAAAAAGAATGGGAGAGCTATAGTGATAGGGGATTCTATTGTAAGGGGAATAGATAGGCATTTCTGCAGCCACAAACGAAACTCCAGGATGGTATGTTGCCTCCCTGGTACAAGCATCAAGGATGTCTCGGAGCGGCTGCAGCGCATTCTGGAGGGGGAGGGTGAACAGCCAGCTGTTGTGGTGCATATAGATATGAAAGATATAGGTAAAAAATAGGATGAGGTCCTACAAGCTGAATTTAGGGAGCTAGGAGTTAAATTAAAAAGTAGGACCTCAAAGGTAGTAATCTCAGAATTGCTACCAGTGCCATATGCTAGTCAGAACAGGAATCGCAGGATAGCTCAGATGAATACATGGCTTGAGGAATGGTGCAAGGGGGAGGGATTCAAATTCCTGGGACATTGGAACCGATTCTGGGGGAGGTGGGACCAGTACAAACCGGATGGTCTGAACCTTGGCAGGACTGGAACCGATGTCCGAGGTGGAGTGTTTGCTAGTGCTGTTGGGGAGGGTTTAAAACAAAATGGTAGGGGGATGGGAACCTATGCAGGGAGGCAGAGGGAAGTAAAAAGGGGGCACAAGCAAAAGGTAGGAAGGAAAAAAACAAGAGTGGAGAGCAGAGAAATCGAGGGCAAAAATCAAAAAGGGCCACATTACAACATAATTCAAAAAGGACAAAGAGTGTTAAAAAACAAGCCTGAAGGCTCTGAGTCTCAATGCGAGGAGCATTTGTAATAAGGTGGATGAATTAACTGCGCAGATAGCTGTTCATGGATATGATGTAATTGGGATTACGGAGATATGGCTCCAGAGTAACCAAAACTGGGAACTCAACATCCAGGGGTATTCAATATTCAGGAAGGATAGACAGAAAGGAAAAGGAAGCGGGATAGCGTTACTGGTTAAAGAGGAGATTAACGCAATAGTAAGGAAGGACATTAGCTTGGATGATGGGGAATCTATATGGGTAGAGCAGCGAAACACCAAAGGGCAGAAAACGTTAGTGGAAGTTGTGTAGAGACCACCAAACAGTAGTAGGAAGATTGGGGACAGCATCAAACAGGAAATTAGGGATGCGTGCAATAAGGGTACAGCAGTTTTTATGGGTGACTTTAATCTACATATTGATTGGGCTAACCAAACTGGTAGCAATACTGTGGAGGAGGAGTTCCTGGAGTGTATAAGGGATGGTTTTCTCGACCAATATGTCAAGGAACCAACTAGGGAGCTGGCCATCCTAGACTGGGTCTTGTGTAACGAGAGAGGATTCATTCGCAGTCTGGTCGTGCGAGGCCTCTTGGGGAAGAGTGGCCATAATATGGTAGAATTCTTCATTAAGATGGAGAGTGACACAGTTAATTCAGAGACGAGGGTCCTGAACTTAAAGAAAGGAAATTTCAACCATTTGAGACGTGAATTGGCTAGGATAGACTGGCGAAAGATACTTAAAGGGCTGACGGTGGATAGGCAATGGCAGACATTTAAAGATCACATGGATGAACTACAACAATTGTACATCCCTCTGTGGCATAAAAATAAAAAAGGGAAGTTGGCTCAACCGTGGCTAACAAGGGAAATTAGGGAAAGTGTTAAATCCAAGGAATAGGCATATAAATTTGCCAGAAAAAGCAGCAAACCTGAGGACTGGAAGAAATTTAGAATTCAGCAGAGGAGGACTAAGGGTTTAATTATGAGGGAGAAAATAGAATATGAGAGTGAGCTTGCAGGGAACATAAAAACTGACGGCAAAAGCTTCCATAGATATGTGAAGAGAAAAAGATTAGTGAAGACAAATGCAGGTCCCTTGCAGTCAGAATCAGGTGAATTCATAATGGGGAACAAGGAAATGGCAGACCAATTGAACAAATATTTTGGTTCTGTCTTCACGAAGGAAGACACAAATAACCTCCCGAAAATACTAGGGGACCGAGGGTCTAGCGGGATGGGGGAACTGAGGGAGATTCTTACCAGTCAGGAAATGGTATTAAGGAAATTGAAGGGACTGAAGGCGGATAAATCCCCAGGGCCTGATAGTCTGCATCCCAGAGTACTTAAAGAAGTGGCCCTAGAAATAGTTGATGTATTGATGGTCATTTTCCAACATTCCATGGACTCTGGATCAGTTCCTATGGATTGGAGGGTAGCTAATGTAACCCCACTTTTTAAAAAAGGAAGGAGCGAGAAAACAGGGAATTATAGACTGGTTAGCCTGACATCGGTGGTGGGGAAAATGCTCGAGTCAATTATTAAAGATGAAATAGCAGCGCATTTGGAAAGCAGTGACAGGATCGGTCCAAGTCAGCATGGATTTATGAAAGGGAAATCATGCTTGACAAATCTTCTGGAGTTTTTTGAGGATGTAACTAGTAGAGTGGATAAGGGAGAACCAGTGGGTGTGATGTATTTGGACTTTCAAAAGGCTTTTGACAAGGTCCCACACAAGAGATTAGTGTGCAAAATTAAGGCACATGGTATTGGGGGTAATGTATTGACGTGGATAGAGAAATGGGTGGCAGACAGAAACAAAGAATGGGAATAAACAGGTCCTTTTCTGAATGGCAGGCAGTGACTAGTGGGGTGCCGCAAGGTTCAGTGCTGGGACCCCAGCTATTTACAATATACATTAATGATTTAGACAAAGGAATTGAATGTAATAGCTCCAAGTTTGCAGATGACAATAAGCTAGGTGGCACTGCAAGCTGTGAGGAGGATGCGAAGAGGCTGCAGGGTGACTTGGACAGGTTAGGTGAATGGGCAAATGCATGGCAGATGCAGTATAATTTGGATAAATGTGAGGTTATCCACGTTGGTTGCAAAAACTTGAAGGCAGATTATTATCTGAATGATGACAGATTAGTAAAAGAGGAGGTGCAACAAGACCTGGGTGTCATGGTACATCAGTCATTGAAGGTTGCCATGCAGGCAATAAAGTAAGCAAATAGCATGCTGGCCTTATAGCAAGAGGATTTGAGTCTAGGAGCAGGGAGGTCTTGCTGCGGTTGTACAGGGCCTTGGTGAGACCACATCTTGAGTATTGTGTGCAATTTTGGTCTCCTAATCTGAGGAAGGAAGTGCTTGCTATTGAGGGAGTGCAGCGAAGGTTCACCAGACCTGATTCCCGGGATGGCAGGACTGACATATGAGGAAAGACTGGATCGGCTAGGCTTATACTCACTGGAATTTAGAAGAATGAGAGGGGATCTCATAGAAATGTATAAAATTCGGACAGGACTGGACAAGTTAGATGCAGGAAAATGTTCCCGCTGTTGGGGAAGTCCAGAACCAGGGGACACAGTCTAAGGATGAGGGGTAAGCCATATCGGACCGAGATGAGGAGAAACTTTTTCATCCAGAGAGTTGTGAACCTATGGAATTCTCTGCCACAGAAAGTTGTTGAGTCAGTTCATTGGACATTTTGAAAAAGGAATTGGATGTGGCCCTTACGGCTAAAGAGATCAGGGGGTATTTAGAGAAGGCTGGGGTGGGGTACTGAGGTTGAACGAGCAGCAATGATCGTATTGAATGGTGGTGCAGGCTCGAAGGGCCGAATGGCCTACTCCTGCACCTATTTTCTATGTTTCTGTGTTTCTATTATAAAAATAATTCACAAAATCTTTTTAACTGACTATTATCCCCAAAATCATTTGTAACAGAAAGGGCAGATGAAGTCCTCAGTGATTGACTGCCTCTTTAGAATTTGTTCTTTTGGCACGTACGGCTGGTTGACATCTGAGTTACATGGGATACTTGGCGGAAATCTCTGGTATTTACGCTTTGCAGATCTATTGTTAGATCGGCCGGGTAAGTACAGTAAGAACGAAACCAGAAACACAACACTTCTTTTTCCTTGGTGTTAACAAGATGATTTTCCTCTATGTGATGTGCATTAATTCAACAAGAAAAATTTAGTGGGGCCGAAATTGCCCCTTTCTATAAGAGCCGTGACCACCTGAAAGAGATGGCCACGGGTCAGTAAGTACTCACCGTCTAGTCAGCGCAGAGTCACCGTCATTTTATAAATTGTCCTCTATGTTTTTACCCATGCTGCCGCCCCGTCAGGCACATGCCCATCCCCTTCCAACCAGTGGCGACCCCCTTTCTGCCGTGTGTGGGAAATTGCCCCGTGGGAAATTGGCCCGCAGGAGCAGAGCCGTCGCTGGTCGATGCCACTGACAGCTGTCCCCTGCAGGAAGCTGTGTGTGCCTGAGTGGCCTTAAAGGAGAGGGCGCTCTGCTGCGGCTCCCATTTTATTTTAATTGCCCACCAACTCTGAGGTAGGCCCGACAATGGCGGCCACGGGTTCGGCCGGGCCGCCAACGGGCAGCCCGGCATCCCCTCTTGGGTACCGGGTCAATGGCCTGGCCAAAACCCTCCCCAGTGGCCCTCCCAGCGGGTGCCACTCACGTGGCTGCCGAGTTCGTAGCAGCCTTCCCCTTTATCTGAAGGTGAGGGACGTTGTGATGCATCAGCGCGACGTGGCACGTCTGCGTCATGGTGACATCATCAGCACAGCGCTGATGACTCTGTGTGGCGTCCGACCTGCTGCAATGGTACTTCTGTCCCGCAGCCGCCACAACCAGTGTACCGACCGGAAACAATAGTTAAACATCTGAATATCGGTCGACTCTCTGCCCCATGGATTGGGATGGAGAAAAAAAGCATGAAAACGGGAGGTGCACCACTTTTTAAGTCCTATAGAATCATAGAGTGATGCAGCATAGAAGGAGAACATTCAGCACATCATGTTGCCGGCTCTTGCAAAGAGCTAACCAATTAGTTCCATTCCCCTGCTCTTTTCCCCGATTGTGACGTTTGGCCCAGTAATCGGCGAATTGAGTTCTAGGTTGACATTCAACAGGGTACTCGCATCCGATTGCAGTGGAGTGGTGACCGCCCCCCCCCACCCCCACCCCCCGCCCTCTTATCATATCTACCTGGCCCTCCTGGTAGGGGTTTGAGAGACAGCCTAACGACTTGTCTACATAAAAAAGGGTCTTGGTTATGGAAACAGCCCAGAGCTGGATGTACAACAGTGGAAGAAATAGGATGCCTCACGTGTCACTAGACATAGCAGAGAAAGAAGAAGGAGAAGACAAGGAAGATGATCGTGGCACTGTCCTTTCATTGCTCCCATTCCTTTAAATTTTACTGACACACAATTTTGCACTCCCACCACCAGTATACTTCCTCAACCAACTTTTAGAATGGCAGGCAGTGACTAGTGGGGTACCGCAAGGTTCTGTGCTGGGGCCCCAGCTGTTTACATTGTACATTAATGATTTAGACGAGGGGATTAAATGTAGTATCTCCAAATTTGCGGATGACACTAAATTGGGTGGCAGTGTGAGCTGCGAGGAGGATGCTATGAGGCTGCAGAGTGACTTGGATAGGTTAGGTGAGTGGGCAAATGAATGGCAGATGAAGTATAATGTGGATAAATGTGAGGTTATCCACTTTGGTGGTAAAAACAGAGAGACAGACTATTATCTGAATGGTGACAGATTAGGAAAAGGGAAGGTGCAACGAGACCTGGGTGTCATGGTACATCAGTCATTGAAGGTTGGCATGCAGGTGCAGCAGGCAGTTAAGAAAGCAAATGGCATGTTGGCCTTCATAGCGAGGGGATTTGAGTACAGTGGCAGGGAGGTATTGCTACAGTTGTACAGGGCCTTGGTGAGGCCACACCTGGAGTATTGTGTACAGTTTTGGTCTCCTAACTTGAGAAAGGACATTCTTGCTATTGAGGGAGTGCAGCGAAGATTCACCAGACTGATTCCCGGGATGGTGGGACTGACCTATCAAGAAAGACTGGATCAACTGGGCTTGTATTCACTGGAGTTCAGAAGAATGAGAGGGGACCTCATAGAAACGTTAAAAATTCTGACTGGTTTAGATAGGTTTGATGCAGGAAGAATGTTCCCAATGTTGGGGAAATCCAGAACCAGGGGTCACAGTCTAAGGATAAGGGGTAAGCCATTTCGGACCGAGATGAGGAGAAACTTCTTCACCCAGAGAGTGGTGAACCTGTGGAATTCTCTACCACAGAAAGTAGTTGAGGCCAATTCACTAAATATATTCAAAAGGGAGTTAGATGAAGTCCTTACTACTCGGGTGATCAAGGGGTATGGCGAGAAAGCAGGAAGGGGGTACTGAAGTTTCATGTTCAACCATGAACTCATTGAATGGCGGTGCAGGCTAGAAGGGCTGAATGGCCTGCTCCTGCACCTATTTTCAAAAAAAAACTTAAATCTATCCCAGGATCTTTGGATAATTACCAGGAAATTTGAGTGCTACCATTCGAGCATGATTAGTGCTAGTTTTAAACCTGATACCAACCAATAGCTGAAAATTGGGCCCACTGTACCAGAAATAAGTGGCATAAATCCATATCCAATAGCATAACATACTGGGTATACCAGCGTACTGTGCCAACAGCCTGCCTACTTTAATTCTGGTTTATTAGTGCACAAGTCGGAAAATAATTATTTAAATCTAGGCATGTTTTCTGTCATCATAGTCTTTCAATATATTGTATTTTGGGATGAAGAATGAGGAGAGGCAATATTATCTACCATTTTAAAGGGGTTACAGGAACAGAGAGACCTGGGGGTTCACATGCACAAATATTTGATGGTGACAAGTCAAGTTAATAAAGCTGTTTAGGATAAACATATGGGATCCATGGCTTTTATTAATAGAGGAATAGAGTACAAAAGCAAGGAAGTTATGCTAAACCTTTATACATCATTTGTTAGGCACCAGCTCGAGCATTGTGGCCATTTCTGGGCACTGCACTTTATAAAGGATGTCAAGGAGAGGGTGCAGATGCGATTTACTCAAATGGTACCAAGGATGAGGAACTTCAGTTATGTGGAGAGACTAGAGAAGCTGGGATTGTTCTCCGTAGAGCAATGAAGGTTAGGGGAAAATTTAATAGCGGTGTTCAAAATTATGAGGTGTTTTGATCGAGTGAATAAGGAGACACTGGCTGGAATTTTCTGAGGTAAGAGCGGGTGGGTTGGTGGTGTGGATGTGAAAGTTAAAAATTGTGTACCGTGATCCCAGCCCACCTCTAGCCTGCCCACTTTCACCTTTCACTCAGTCAGGACTGGGGTTGAGGGGTGGGGTGTGCTGCCAGCCCGCTGCCAAGAGGTGGGTTGGTAATTCAGATATGATAATGAAGCCTGAAGCCTCTACTTTAACCTGCTTTGCAGGTTTTTCTGCAGGCAGGCCGGGGATCCTGAGTCTCGGGATTCCCAGTAGTTGCAACGCGGTGGCCTCAGCCTCAGGGAGCAATCTTTGTGGGTCGGGAGGAACAGGAGTGATTCCTCCCAGCCCCCCAAACTCACCCCACCCTCAGCCTGGCCCTCCCTGGGGTCAGGGATCCAACCCCCCCCCCCCAGGAATCAGAGCCACAGGCCTGGAAAACGCAACCCCCGGAGATCGTGATTCGGCCCCGGGGTCGGGGATCGCAATTCCCCCACCACCTCCCACATCTTCGGTCCAGCACTTACCTGTTGCTGCGGCCTCCTTCTCCAAGTTCCCGGCACGAATGGAAGTCAGCCTGTCAATCAGGCTGATTTGCCGGTGGGAAACCCGCCCCGACATCACATGCAAACTGTGGAGTTCCACAGCATGCTGGGAAACCCGCCCTTCTGGGTTTCCGGCCATCTCCCGGGTTCCCCCTGCACCGTGTGGGTGGAACCCGGGAAAATCTAGCCCACTGTTTCCATTGACGGTTGGGTCAGTAACCAGAGGACACAGATTTAAGATAATTGATAAGATAAAGGAAGATGAGGAGAATTTTTTTTACGCACCGAGTTGTTATGATCTCAAATCCACTATCTGTATGGGTGGTGGAAGCAGTCTCAATGTTAACTTTCAAAAGGGAATGAAATAAATACTTGAAGCAGAAATATTTACAGGGCTATGAGAAAAGAATTGGGGAGTTGGAATAATTGGATTACTTTTTCAAAGAGCCGGCAAAGACTCGATGGGCCAAATGGCCTCCTTCTGTGTTGTACGATTCTATGGTTCTCTTGTCGAGCTTACTAATGATAAATCTCTTGTGTTTTCAGGATCTTATTAGGGATGCAAAATAATGACATTCATGGTTGAGTTATCTATTTTTGGCTTTACATATAAAAGTACAAAGGAGAGTAAAACATACTTTGTTCAGGTTCTTGAAAGAAGACTTTTTATTTTGCAGCATTATTATTAATAAATCAGTAGTAAATGGAAAGTGGATGCATTCCACGCTATTAATATTCTCATAAGAACATAAGAAATAGGAGCAGGAGTAGGAGTAGGCCATTTGGCCCCCCGAGCCTGCTCCGCCATTCAATAAGATCATGGCTGATCTGATCTTGGCCTTAACTCCACTTCCCTGCCCGCTCCCCATAACCCTTGACTCCCTTATCATTCAAAAATCTGTCTATTTCCACCTTAAATATATTGAATGACCACATTCGAATGTTTACAAGGCTATTTTGTTTTTTTCAAGACTCTCTTCACTGAAAGGACTTTGGCAAACTCGCAGTCCTTTTGTGTTCTGCAGCTGTGTTGCTATTAGCAACAGCTCGCTCTGTTATTAATCACTCTCCCCTTCACTCTTCCCCATGGGACAACAATGCCCTTATAATAGGATGCTTTTACTTTTATTATTCTTTTACCCACATTTTATGTTCTCTCTCTGATATCTTGCATTCACGTAGCCTTTATCAGTGCAGATGATGGACTGTTTAGGCTCAGACACCAACAGTGATGCTAAGTGATTGCCCACTGGGAGATGCGCAATAACATGGTAGATAGGAAGTGTTGGCTTTTTCCGCTTGCTGAAGTGGATTGGATTGGGGTGGTTCATCCTGTGGTCCAGGGGAGAGCAGGCCTCCAAGTACACTGAAACTTCAGGGATGATTTAATTTCAATGTGAAATAATGTGTTTGTCCTATTTTCCTGACAATGTCAGAAAAGCACCTGTATTTCGAGGATGCCAATTCTACCTGCCATTGGAGAGAGCTCCATGTTGCTACCCGTGATGACTGAGCTGGTGGTACCTCTGCAACTCAATTCCACATTAGCAGAGATAGCATTCATCCATAATGCTTAGTGAGAGTGAAACCTCTCTGTAACCTCTGTTAGAATGAAACTGACTCTCAATCTGTAGAGGGAGCAGAAGAGAAGCGGTCATGTGATTGTAGGAGCAGAATTAGAACATGAACAAGGCTAACACTTGACACTCAAATGGACCACTCTGCAGGAAAAGTAAAAAAATAACTGAATCCTAATGACTAAAAATCAGAAAGAGCAAAGAAACATGTACAAACTGAAGTACAGATATGGAGAAAAAACTGAAGAAGAAATTAGAGAAAAAATCCAAACTAAAACATACAAGTGACAGAAAATAGGAGAGAAAATTAAACAACAAGAGACTGCACACAAGATATCTTCTGCTATCATTCCAATGTGCAAAAATATATTCAAACAAAAATTAAACAAGAACAAAAAAATAAAACTGGCAAGGCTTAAGGTGAAGAGAAAAATAAATAAGCAGAAAGGAAATGAGTTGCAGTTTGATCATCATGCCTTGGGCCACATTACGATACAGGCTCTGGAGAGTATGGTGTTAATTTGGACAGCGGTTTCGATGAAAAGTCTCACACAGAGCTCAGTATAACTGGGACAGGCATCGCAAATTTTCAGACTAATCATAGTTTTGTCTGTAAATTTAGTTAAATATCCCAAATGTTCCCAGTCTATGCCCTGATTGGCTAGGTCAGTGCTTGATCTAATGGGCCAGTGCTAGAATCTCGGGTTAGATTTTCAGTCTTCGGCCACCCTGTTAGCATCCCGGAAGAGCGGCAGTGGCGGCAGTAAGCACTTCCGGGCGCGGGCCAGCTTCCGCCTTGACTTTTGCGGCCGATTCCGATGGGGCGCGGAGCATTACCACCCCTGGTTGCAACATCGGCTCGATTTTTGGCTGCCGCCCGATCCGTAGCACTCCATAGAGCGCCCTGCCATGACCACTTGTGAAAGCTGGTGGTCTGAGCTGTAGTGGCTGCTGTGAGGCAAGTAAGGTTGACCTCAGGTAAGTGTGATTTTTTTTTTGCGATTTATGTTGTGGTGGCATGAGTTATTTATTGGGAATGATTTTTGGCGGTTTTTTTTTTCAGGGTTTCTTTTTCCCTTCCAGGCCTCTGTTACAGCGCTCCGAGGCCGGATGTTTAGCTCGGGATTTTCAGTTGCTCAGCCAGCCTAGCGCCCTAAGAGAGGTGTGTAATGCCTCCCTTAGCACTCCGCCCCACACTCAGGGCCTAGCTGATGAATTTTGCTGACTGAGGTGCAAATTGTTCCTGGGTGCAAACTTTACCAGCCCGCCGCCATGACCGCCCCAAAATGAGCAGAATCGAAAATCCAGCCCTATATCTCTGCAACTTCTGAGCTGGAATCGGTGTACTCTTCCCACAGTCAGGAATTTTGTGCTTACAAAAAGAATATGCACCCACACCTATCTTTGCTTATGGAGAGTTCAGCAAAGTGTGGTATTATCCTATAATTTTAGATTGTTGAAGAATATCATTACTTGAAATATCAGGGCAAACACATACTTCCCCGTCACTTTTGATTGCATCACTCTATTCTGGTACCAGCTGTAAGCTGTTCAAAGCTGTTACCATTACTAGGCTGCTCTCCTCCCTACAATATGATCACAGCCTTTGATGTTGAGTAGCAGAACACCTCTGGATGAAGTCAACATTTATTTTCAGTGAAATGATTCTCTTCAAATATAACAAGTATTCATCTTTCTGATGGAATCACAATTGGAATCGTTCTCAAGTTTAAATATTATGGCTCCAACCCATCCATGCCAGAATGTCTGAAAAATAAAAACAATTCTTGCTGGTGTGAATGAAACATTACCTGTTGGAAGTGCTCAAGATTTTGAAATTGATTTTGAATCCACTTCCGGACAGACTGATATAATCCCCAATAGATGACATACATGGAATAAAAATTGTCCCAAATACCTCATTGTGTAAAATATTCTGCACATTTTTGTGACACCGGCGCACATTTAATTAGGATGTGGATCTAAGTTTAATATGAACACTAATGGAGTGAAATTGGACTGTGTAATATTAGCAAATAAAGGTTTTAACGCATTCATATGCTAATACCACACAGGGTGCTTTTACCCTATAAGGATAATGTCGAGTGAAAATTTTAAAAAGCAACACATTGCATTTGCTTTAACAAGTCTGTAATTGTACGTGTAACAGATCTGTTAAAACTAAAGCACCAAGGAAAAATATCAGGCAAACACAAAGTACACTACTGCAGGTGCTGGAAATCTGAAACAAAAACAGAAAATGCTGGAAACACTGTCAGGATCTGTGAAGAGAGCTGAGGAGTTAATGTTTCAGGTGTGTACATTTGGTCAGAACAGTTAACAAATCTGTTCTCTCCACAGATGCTGACTCTGTGACGTGTCTTCAGAAAAGTATCAAGCTTGTCTTTTGTTATAGAGATTTCAACCTTGGAAAAAGGGCTTGTGTTTTTGGGTAATCTTTTTGGAAGTGGATCACATTAACAAGTTGCAGGATTTTGAGAACAACAACTTGCATTTACATAACGCCTTTAACATAGTAAAACACCCCAAGGTGCTTCAGAGTGTTATCAAACAAACATTAACATTACTCACTAAAAATTCAAATGACTTGACTTACTGGGATTTTTCTTTTAATTTTTGTGGTGTATTACTGTCACAAGTTGGCATAATTTGTGATTCACTTTTACTTGTAAGCAATACTATAAAGTTATGCTTTTAGTATGATTCTGATCAGAGGAAAATGATTAATATTAGGGGAATAATCCTGCTGAGAGAAGGAAGTCGAAGGGCATGTGTAGTCCAATATGGAAAACGGGTGGCACAGAAATTGTGCCATTGCAAGAACCTGGGCTGCAGGAATTCTCAGTCCTCTGCCTTTAATGAAAGTGTTGGTCCTGCTGTGGTTGGAAATGTAAATCTGAGTTTTTCAGCCATTACCTACAACTGCTGAAAAGAAGCACAGTCAGTTAATTGAGTTCTTCCTTTGTGAAACTGACAGATGTCTGTGGCCCTTACTGCACTGTCTTTGAACTCACCCTCAATCGCCTTACCTAAAGCATACCAAGATAACGTCATGGAAAAACAAATAACCGACGTTGAAAGTTTGCATGTCTGAGTGAGTCATCAGAGATTTATAGCCACCTTGGTGTTTATTTATATTGAATTTTTGCATGTGTGAGTGACTGAAAAGTTGTACAGGTGTAGGGAACCAATCACGTCTATTGAGAGTTTTTTCTCCCCACCAATGTAATTTACATAATACCATGATTGATCAATTACTGAAATGTGAGAAATGTTTCACACTGAACATATTCGACAGATGCGAGGTGAAAGGGAAGAAAGGGAGAGGTCTGGAATCATTTCTGTAGTTCCTACTTTTGAAAGGTTGCTCAGATTGCAGTGTGACCTTTGACTTCTGGCTGTTCATTGATAAGAGATTTTGGGGGCGAAAGTCCCCTGTTGTGTGCCTCCCATTAGCACCTCTGGGGGGGCACTAACAGGGTACAAACCTGCTTTTGCTCGGGAAGGGGGGCTGCAAAATTGTGCGGTAGTTAGCGGAGGTGCTGACACAGTCATGCCGCACCCTGCTAGTAGAGCCCCAGGCTGTCGCACAACCGGCGATGATGTCATCGCTGTGTGCGGCAACCCCTTAGTGCCCCGCGACGATCCCTTTCTGCCCTGCCGCGGAAATTGGCCAGCGCCCCATGAGGCTGCCGTGAGCAGTGTCAGCACCAGACTCACACATCACGAACTGGGCCGACATCCGCTCACGGGGCGGAAGTTAAAGGGAGGAGTGTTGCGCCACACGTCACCATTTTCTCATTTTGGCCGACTCACCGGTCTTGAGGCTCTGTGGCCTCGGCAACACGCCGCCTTGATGACCCAGTGGCGGCTATTAGAGGCCCTGTAGAGTGTGCAGCGGCGGTTCCCCTGTAATGGAAGGGGCGGGGCGTTGAAATGCGTCAGCGCTACGTGGAGAAGCTAATTCCACCTGAGTAGCATCCCGGATACCGCCTCAATAGAAAGTAGAGCACGCAACATTGCGCTCCACTTCCTGTGAGGGGCGGTAATCCCAATTTCGCGGCTGGGGTGTAACTTCCGTGCCGGGGCCAGTAATCCTCCCTCCAACTGGGTTACTGCCTCCAAACCGGACTCTGGGAATTTCGCCCCTTTGTTCTTGTTTATTATATGTGAGTCATGGCAAGTTCATACCCAACAAAACAAAAATTTCTGGAAACACTCAGCGGGCCAGGCAGTATCTGTGGCGAGAACAGAAGTCAATGTTCCGTGTATAAACCCTTCCTCAGAACTGGGTATTACTAATGCCAAGCATCATCGCACTCCTTCCCTCCATGCCCAGAAACACCTGCACACTCATTCCCAGAATCTTCTGTCAGAGAGCTGTAGTTAAGATCTAAAGTTGCTAAAGTTAATATTTGATATTAACATGTAATATTTGACTTCAATTGACTTCATATCCTAACTACCTTCTAGTAGGTGCTGGCAATGTAGGTATGCCGACATTCCTAGCTGATGGGGAAATAGTGGGTTCATGCTTATGGGAGTCGCCACCCCCGCCACCCCTTGTCAGAACACTACTGATGGGCTGATCTGCACCCTTGGTGTTGATCTGTCTCTTTTTATTCCACCTGAATCCACTGGAGCCAGTTTTCCGTGGCACCCTTTCTACCTATTCTCCTTTTGATAGTCACAAGCTCTCTGTGTCTCATTTTTGTATTTTATTTCTTTGATTTTCCTCATTATTCCTCCTTTTGTCTCATGTGAATATCACTCCTGCCATTTAACCATCTCTCAAATATTTTACATAAGAACATAAGAAATAAATTCATGGCTGATCTTCGACTTCAACCTCATCTTCCTGCACTATCCCCATATCTCTTGATTCCCTTAATAGCCACTAATTTACAGGGCATTCTATTTCCTTTCCTGTGTGTGGTCATTGTGATTTTTACCATCTCCATTCCTTTTTAAATGCTGTTCATCTCTAACATCTTCCAGGTCTGAGGAAGGGTTTATATCCAAAATGTTGACTTTTGTTCTGTTTACAGATGTTATCTGACCTACTGAGTGTTTGCAGCATTTTCTGTTTTTCTTTCGAATTACCAGCATCTGCAGTACTTTGCTTTTCATCCAGCCTGAAATAAAACCCTTTGCATCAGTTTATAAAGGACATCTCTCTTGGTGTTGATAATCATCATCCTCATCATAGGTAATCCCTCAGAATCGAGGAAGACTTGCTTCCACTCCTGAAGTGAGTTCTTTGGTGGCTGAACAGTCCAAAACGAGAGTCACAGACTCTGTAATAGGTGGGACAGATAGTCGTTGAGGGAAGGGGTGGGTGGGACTGGTTTGCCACACGCTCTTTCCGCAGCCTGCACTTGATTTCTGCGTTGAGACTCAAAGTGCTCAGTGCCCTCCCGGATGCACTTCCTCCAGTTAGGGCAGTCTTGGGCCAGGACTCCAAGGTGTCAGTGGGAATGTTGCACTTTATCAGAGAGGCTTTGAGGGTGCCCTTGTAACATTTCCGCTGCCCACCTTTGGCTCGTTTGCTGTGAAGGAGCTCCACATAAAGCACTTGCTTTGGGAGTCTCGTGTCTGGCATGCGAACTATGTGGCCTGCCCAGCAGAGCTGATCGAGTGTGGTCAGTGCTTCAATGATGGGGATGTTGGCCTGGACGAGGACGCTGATGTTGGTGAGCCTGTCCTCCCAGGGGATTTGTAGGATCTTGCGGAAATATCGTTGGTGATATTTCTCCAGCGACTTGAGGTGTCTGCTGTACATGGTCCAATTCTCTGAGCCATACAGGAGGGCGTGTATTACTACAGCTCTGTAGACCATGAGCTTGGTGGCAGTTTTGAGAGTCTGGTCTTCAAACATTCTTTTCCTCAGGTGGCCGAAGGCTGCACTGGTGCAAAGGAGGCAGTGTTGGATCTCGTCGTTGATGCCTGCTCTTGTTGATGTGAGGCTCCCGAGATATGGGAAGTGATCCACGGTGTCCAGGGCCGCGCCATGGATCTTGATGACTGGTGGACAGTGCTGTGCGATGAGGACAGGCTGGTGGAGGACCTTTGTCTTCTGGATGTTTAGCGTAAGGCCCATGCTCTCGTATGCCTCAGTAATTCCGCATAGTGGTCACGAGTACACTTTTCAGCAGAAGCTACTGGAAAATGGTCATGACTTCAATAGATTTTTCAAGACTGCATTTGGACAAAAGTAAGAGGCCACTTATATGATACATTAGCAAAGTGACCTCATCAGCAGCAATAATCTTGAAAAAATTTGACTCATGCCTGACTCATACCGAGTACCTCACCTAAGTGATTGTTCTTCACCTGTCAGAATAAACAGTAAATGTTGATGGTTATTTAACTGTGAGAAGCATCACAGCTAAACCTAATGCTAATCCATTTCTTATGTGTACTTTCCAGTAGGAATTTTTGGGCAGTGATCAGGAACATGGCTGATTTTAAATGATCCAAAAGATTTTGAGGCCGTATAGTACCCCAATCAAGGGCTGAGCTAAGATCAGCTAACTCAACACAAACCAGGAATTGGACTTGGGACTTTCCTGGTCTAACTGGCTTGATTATACATGGGCAATGGGAACACATATACCAACTGAGCCATTAAGGATTACTCCATTCCAAAATTATTCCTTGTGCTGCATATTTGCTTTGGAATTAGATTGAGCAGTGTAGCTTTCAATACAGCTTTATGAATGTCTTATCTCCATTCATGTTTTATGGTTTTCCAACTTATTTGCTTCCCATGGCTCTTTCTGATCAATTCTTATACGACCATTATTTAAATGGTGATGGTTTGGGAAGTGTCGATGTACAGAGGGACCTGGGTGTCCTTGTACACCAGTCATTGAAAGCAAACATGCAGGTGCAGCAAGCAGTTAGGAAGGCAAATGGTATGTTGGCCTTCATTGCAAGAGGATTTGAGTACAGGAGCAAGGATGTCTTACTACAGTTATACAGGGCCTTGGTGAGACCGCACCTGGAGTATTGTGTGCAGTTTTGGTCTCCTTAACTAAGAAAGGATATACTTGCCATAGAGGGAGTGCAGCGAAGGTTCAACAGACTGATTCCTGGGATGGCAGGATTATCGTATGTGGAGAGATTGGGTCGACTAGGCCTGTATTCACTGGAGTTTAGAAGAATGAGAGGGGATCTCATTGAAAAGTATAACATTCTGACTGGGTTGGATAGACTGGATGCGGGGAGGATGTTTCCCCTGGCTGAGAAGTCTGGAACAAGAGGTCACAGTCTCAGGATACGGAGTAGGAAATTTAAGACCGAGATGAGGAGAAATTTTTTCACTCAGAGGGTGGTGAACCTGTGGAATTCTCTACCACGAAGACTGTGGAGGCCAAGTCACTGAATATATTTAAGAGGGAGATAGATAGATCTCTAGAAACAAAGGGCATCAGGGGGTATGGGGAAAAAGTGGGAATATGGTGTTGAGATAGAGGATCAGCCATGATCATATTGAATGGCGGTGCAGACTCGAAGGGCCAAATGGCCTACTACTGCTCCTATTTTCTATGTTTCTATGTTTCTAAATACATCGACTATATCCTGGAGTTCAGCCTCTGTACGTGCGCAGATGCAGGCGTCGTCCACTGCTAGCCAAGAACGGAGAAACACTCATTAAGGACACCGAGGCAGTCAGGGCCCACTGGAAGGAGCACTTCGAAGACCTCTTCAATCGAGACTCTGCCTTTGACTCGAGTGTTGATAATAGGAGGAGTGTGGTTAATTGATTAAAGCAGTTTGTCAGAAAATAGCGCTGTGAGATTATGTGATTCCCGTTCATCCCTGGAATTCTGTGAGAGAAGATTATTTTTCATGAACAGCTTGATGTCTTTAATACAAATAAACAAATTGTCCATCACACAACTATACCAGAACAGTATTTCTACTGCCTGTGCTACTCGACAACTTTGATAAGTGAGGGTTTAGAAACACATATATACTCATAAACTCACTTGACACAAAATCCTCCTACCTGCTGAATTCTAATCTTGCAGCTATTCCAGACTGATAATTAATGACTTACTTCAGGATAGGGCCGTGCAATTGTCTTGCTGAGTTTTCATTTACAAATGATTATGGGATTATTTTTAATGTACTCAATTTAAAAAAATAGTAAATTAGATACAAGGCTGCATTGTACTAACTGAATTGTTGAGGAAGTGTGTTATGGTAGAGTATACCTATATCATCACTTGTATCTATCTTCCTGTATTCCTACAACTTCTCCCCACCACACGGGTTCCTTTTTCTCTCTTTCAATGTTTGTGATTTCATTAAATCATAAGACTGCATTGTCTGTGTTACAGATGCTTTGACTATCATGGGGACTTTTCACGGGCTCCCAACATCCTGTAAGGACATATGTCCATATGGTAACATCAGCTTCACAAAATAAAGAGCACAATTTAAATTTGGGTATGTGAGTTAAAGAAATACATTTGTTTGGAAGTTTATGAGTAAGATGGATGGTTTCAGCTTTTGAGTATTTAGTATCATCTCAAGGAATCCTGCTTATTTCATGTCTCACAGCTTGGTTGTGTATACATGTGTGTGGAATACTTTGTAAATTAAGTTAAGAACTTTCAATATTCTTCTTGCAACAATTCTTGGGTCTAGACCTATCTGTGCTGTTTTTGCAGAGCATCACTTGAAAAGTGAACAGCAGCTTTTCTCCTGGCAATAAGTTGTTCTGATTTGAAACTAGAGAAATTCACTGTTGGTTTACCTCTCCCAGGAGCCAGTGTTATAACTGTTTATCCAGCCTGCCTCTCAAATGTTGCAGAACCAGCCTTTTGGGTTCATGGGTTATACATAGTTGTGATATGGCTCAGTTTCCTTTCTTGGTTACCCTCCTTCCCCCTGGAGTAAGAGTAGATAGAACATGCTTGTACTTCCCTAACAAGAACACCTTGTGCTAAGAAAATGGTACCTCTATCCCAAATTTGAAACCAAACCCTCAATACAAGCACTTGTACTAATCCTAGTTGGGGAATGATATGACCTGTGGTTGTTCAACAAGCAAAAACCTTTCAATGAAACAAAATCAAAATACTGAGGATGCTGGAAATCTGAAGAAGTGCTGGAAACATTCAGCAGGTCGGGCAGCATCGGTGGAGAGAGAAACAGAGCTGACGTTTCAGATCGATGACCTTTCATCAGTTCTGATGAAAACTAAATTATTTTGCCCAGTTCTAATAGCTTCTAGAGACTTGGAACACTAAAAGAGAACAGGAGTAATTCATTTCAAACAGCAGGTTAGAGAGGGTGCAACTGTAGGATCAGTCTACTGAGTTCCAAAGAAATCGTGCGCACTCAACCATTGGATCTGCCTGTACAGATTGGTGGAGTTACTCCATCTAGACCAAATATTTATTTATATTATTGCATTTTTTCAATTAAATAGTTATTGCACATATCGGACATAGGACATGCAAATGATGTGTTTGTGCAAACATTTGTGAAAGCATTCTTCGTACATTTTTTTACAGTGCCCCATGCAAACGAACAATGCTAGTGGGTAGTGTAGGAGGGGGCAAATGGTAGATTGTAAGGAGATTTTGGTGCACAAATAAATTACCAATTATATCGGCTATGTGCCTGCATGAATTTGGTGCACAAATAAGTGACCAATTATATTGGCTATGTGCCTGCATGAATTTGGTGCACAAATAAGTGACCAATTATATTGGCTATGTGCCTGCATGAATGTGAATCAGCTCTAGTGCAATCTACCCATAGATTGAACCAGAACTCATAGTTCACATGGTTTATAGTGTCAAATGATTGGAGTTGGTACAAATTCATTCTTATGAAGGATGTGTATTGTTTGGCATTACTACAGTAGGAGGGTTTTGCAAAGTTTGTTCAAACAATAAGATGGAGGAGTTGCAGTGCTGCTGAAGAATTCTGTCTTTAAATTAGCAACTTAGTCTGAACTGTTTTTATAAAACTGCAGCATGTACAGAAAATCAATCTTCCCCCTTAGCCAGTGTTGCCTTTAACTAACTAGCCCCATTATCAGGGCATCCATTCCAAAAACTGCACCAGGTTGCAGGAGCAGTAATCCTATCACAACAGTCCCACCTCAGCATTTGGCTAATTCTGAACAATCCCAGAATAAGACACCTATAGAGGTAGCATCAGTCACAGCCTCCTACCAGTAATCCACAAACCAGCATCCTCACAAACTGTTTGAGGACACCATGTAGGAGAAAATCATGCCTTGCACCACAACCTGAGGGGATGAGTTTGCTTTCTGTATTAATAATTCACACCAGGAACGAGTTGTGCTGGATAAGTGACAGCCAAAGCTGCACAAACTAATCCCTACAGCATGCCCACACTCTCTACCCTCGGGCCGAATCCTCACAAACTAAACTAAAATATACAATTGTAGATTTCCTTAATTGGTATTGTGGACCCTAGAACAATCTACTAATTTAAAATGTAAAGTCATTTTTAAAAAGTAAGTTTCAAACAAAGTGGTGTGTATGGTATTTTAGGCAGAGCAGATTGCAGCAGTGTGTTTGTGGTCACATGTAGCCAAGCCATAATTCACAAGATGTCCACAGGAATAAGATGGATGTGATAAGCTCACATTCTGTTTGTCAATACAGCTAATGCAGAAAGAGGCAGAGCTCGATTGCTTTGAAAGATCTATAATATAAATATTCATTTTTAAAAAGTACCCTCCAATAAAATGAAGGTTCAGTAGCTCTATATTTTTTTAAAAAGGTAAGTTTATCCAACTATACCTTTAACAGTAATTATGAAAATAACCTTTAAAGCATTCACCTTTCACTATTGGCTAGCTCGTTGGCAACTTGGCTCAATCCCCACATCCCAATTCATTTTGATGGTAAACATTAACTCCTGCAGTTCTGGTCATCATCTTCATTGCAATTTCACCACCCAATAGGATGGAAAGTAGGGCTTTAAAATCAATTGACTATTTGTAATGGCAAGCGTTTTGCATCTTATCAGCTCATCCAATGATAACTACTTTGAAGTGTAGTCACTGATGTTCACTTCTGTTCTGTAAGGAAACCGATCAGCCAATTTGTGCACAGCAAGGACCCACAAACAGCAATAAGATAAATGATAATTTTTTAGTGATGTTGATTGAGGAACTAGTGTCAGCTAGGACACTGGGCAAGCGCCCTTGTACTTCTTCATATCGTGCCATGGGATCCTTTACATCCACTTGAATAGGTAGACGGAGCCTCTCATCTGAAAGGCAGCACCTCCAAATGTGTTACATGCCCTCAATACTGCATTGTAGTAGATTATTGTGGTATATTCTCTTTGACATCACAACATATCCTTACAAGATGGCTCTTAATACAGGAACTTGTCAGGTGACCTGTCACCTGATGCCATTATTGTATTTACAGCAATGGCTGCATTATTACAGTTGTTCACTAGGTGGAGCAGGAGTCCACTAGTTGGAGCTATATATTACACTTCTCCCTCCTCAATGAAGAAGTAATTATAACAAACAATCATTATACATAACTTGCATGGTTATATTCTGCCCAATCTTCTCCCTCCACGAATCACTCTAAAAATCCAATCGTGCTCACTTTGCAAACAAGGTTCTTGTATTCTCGTCGCCAAATGTTATGTATGGAATCAAGGTTCAAACTGAGTACTGTTTAACTAAGCAAGGTACAACCTTGGCTCTGTTTTATTTAGGCCCAAAGCACCTGACTCTCAAAATGGCTGGCCTTTTATAACTGAGCAGCACCAGGTGCATGCTGCTCAGTGGCCTCTAACAATGACGCCATCTGGCGGCTACAACCAGAATGTACATACATGACAGCCCCGAACTCACGTCTCCCCTGGGCCTGATCACATCCCTCCACAGTCTCTCACAGCTCCTTCACCCCGACCTCGCCGCTTCTGCTGTATCTGCCCGCGCTCCAATCACCGACCTCGACCTTGCTGATGTCACTCTTTGCTGCCGTTGCCCTCCTGCACCAGGCTCGCGCTTTACCTTGTAGTGGTATGCCTCCACGCTGCTCCCAGGCCGTCGCTCGCCGCTCCCTCTATGGCCCCAACCTGCTGTTGATGGTCTCTCGCAGGTTGGGGCCTCCACCAAAGTACATGGTTGCAATAGTCCTAAATTTCTACCTGCAAGCAGGTACTCAATTAGATGTGCCCGTCAGCCTTTAATTGCAAAGCACTTCAACAAAGATGTATTTACAGTCTTAAGATGTGAATGAATTTAACTGTATTGAATTAGGCTTGTCATCTGCTTCAGTTTTTGTCCTTCTAAATCTTAACTTTGGTAAGGGCCTATTCTAATGTCATTATACTTTTGGTTAGCTACCTGATTGGCCTTTTCCATAAACACTTGACAACTTTCACAATAGATTAGATCAGGAGCAGGTTCTTAAAGCCTGCCTTTGGCAAGGAAGAACCACCAAGGCATCATTATTGTTCCCCATTGATATGTCATTCTATCTTTTCTTAAATATTGTCTTTCTCGGATGGTTCTGCCTCTTGCTCGATTCATGGCTAAGATGATGAGCAGGCCTCTTTCCCCTCTTCTTTGCTTTTACTGTTCTCCAATCAGGTGCTGGATGGTGAGACTCGAACTTTCATTTACCCTCCCTCAATATGTAGGAGGTGACTGGCCTCTGTGGCAACACACTACCAATTTGAAGTTGGCATAGTGAGGTTGCCAAATTGAGTAAAGGCATTACTGCGCAACCCTTAAGGTAATTTTTTGACTGTAGAGCCAGACAAGTAACATAGGAAGGTGGATGGTTTTATAATAGTTCCATCATTATGTGCAGATATCTCTCTTTTTTTAGAACACTCATCATCATCATCATAGGCAGTCCCTCGGAATCGAGGAAGACTTGCTTCCACTGTTAACATGAGTTCTTAGGTGGCTGTACAGTCCAATATGAGGACCACAGTCTCTGTCACAGGTGGGACAGATAGTCGTTGAGGGAAGGGGTGAGTGGGATTGGTTGCCGCATGGTCTTTCCGCTGCCTACGTTTGATTTCTGCCTGCTCTCAGCGACGAGACTCGAGCTGCTCAGCGCCCTCCCGGATGCACTTCCTCCACTTAGGGTGGTCTTTGGCCAGGGACTCCCAGGTGTCAGTGGGGATGTTGCACTTTATCAGGGAGGCTTTGAGGGTGTCCTTGTAATGTTTCCTCTGCCCACCTTTGGCTCTTTTGCCGTGAAGGAGTTCCGAGTAGAGCGCTTGCTTTGGGAGTCACGTGTCTGGCATGCAAACTATGTGGCCTGCCCAGCGGAGCTGATCAAGTGTGGCCAGTGCTTCAATGCTGGGGATGTTGGCCTGGATGGGGATGCTAATGTTGGTGCGACTGTCCTCCCAGGGGATTTGTAGGATCTTGCGGAGACATAATTGGTGGTATTTCTCCAGTGACAGGGGAGTGCTGAGACCCCTAGTGCAGGACTCCACAAATTTTGAAAAGGATATGACAGAAGACTAAATAAATCACACAGAAAATAAATTATGGTAAACTTGAGCTTTAAAAGTCTGCAGATCATAGGAGGAAGAAAAGACTCAGGGAGGTAAAGAGATCCATGGCTAGGGTAGGCAATGCACAGTGAATCCTGACTTTAGATTTATGTTGGGAATCAATGGAGCTCTAATCATGTTTAGCAGTATGATATTTAACATTCGTTTTTCTAACATTACTGTTAGAATGACTTCAGCTATTAGAAATTCTTTATTCAATATTGTTTATAGTCTTACATAATTTAGCTGTCTTTTTAAAATTAAATTGTAATCTATTTATTTATGGAATCCATTCCTTTGATGTTGATATTTGATGTAATTTTCCAAGCACAGCACATTAAATGAAGGGAAATCATAGAAATCAATGATGGACAACTATATCTGCATCATCAGCACTTTCACAGCTCAGCGGTTACCAACAATGACTCTTCATTGAATCAGAGTGAATTCAGGACTTTCTATTT